>NC_051079.1:39067310-39380195 GCF_004664715.2 Peromyscus leucopus | reverse complement strand
TTTGCATTTCTAGAAATTAATAGCAAAGGATCAATGTAAGAAAGTGCTAGGAGGAGTTCTATATTTAATATGATTAAGACTTTTCCTAATATGTGGCTTCATAAATAAAAAATAGTAATATGTTAATTGTTAGGCTGCCTTAATCTATGTTAATAGCTAGTAAGACTGAATAGAATTCATATAGAATCTTAACTTACTTTTAAACATAATATAACCACATGGAATTAATGTCTCAATGGACTAACACTTGCTGTTCTTTCAGAGGACCTGAATTTGTTTCCCAATACCCACATTGGACAGCTCACAACATTTTTTAACTCAGTATTTGATGTCTTTATGGCCTCTGAAGGCACACACACAGGATAGACACTCACAAGGACATATATATGCATATGCACATAAGTAAACTTAAAAACATATTTAAAAAATTAGATTCCAATTTAAAAAAACTTTTTCTTATTTCTTCTCTCTTAGTTTTCCTTTCTTCAGTCATTCAACAATCATTTTCAAGTCTTTTATTTATGTAGATTGGAGATACCCAACATATAATAAAATACTGGACCATGCTAGGAGTTAATTTTGTCTAAATATAGAAATTGACCACAAAATATACATAGATTTGTTAAATATAAATTAAAGAGCACAAAACTTTTGAACTCTCTAACTTATTGCTTATGTTTCTTATCTTCTGAAAGATAAGAAACTAGGAATTCCAAGAATGTTCCTGTACACATCATCATCTTCATTAAAATTGGATCTATTTTTTTAATCAATTGCTTACTATTATTGGGAAAGAAGTTAGTTAATGTATGTGTCCTTATTTAATGTTTAAGCAATAAAGCACACAATATGGTGGTTTGAATAATAATGTCCCCTATAAGCTCCAAGGTTTGAATGCTTGGTCACCAGGGAGTAACTGGTGACCACTAGTTGAAAGGGTTAGGAGGTGTGGCCTTGTTGGAGGAAGTATGTCACTAGGGGTGGGCTTTGAGATTTCAGAAAAGAAACTTCTTATTCTTTCCCAAGCAGCTTCCTCATTTTACATCCCCACAAGCAGTACACAAGGATTCTGGTCTCCACATCTTTGCTAGCAGTTGATTAAAAGTTTAACTACCTTAATCCAGGTGTCAGTGTCACACACCTTTAATCCCAGCACTTGGCAGGCAGAGCCAGGTGGATCTCTGTGAGCTTGATCTCTGTAAGCTTGAGGCCAGCCTGAGCTATAGAGTGAGTTTTAGGAAAGGCACAAAGCTACACAGAGAAACCCTGTCTCAAAACAAAACAAATCAAAACAAAACAAAAAACAAAAACAAACAAACAAAAATACTACCTTGACACAGGTAAGGTGGAATGTTACCATGATTTTGATTTATCTTCCCTAACAGTGAACACAGTTTCTTATGACAGTTGTTTGTTCATACACTCTCTTATGTCAATCAAGCCACAGAAAGACAGATACTGACAAATTTCCATTATGTGAGGCATCTAATGTAGAAACTCATGAAGATAAAACATGTCTGAGGAGAATTAAGGGAAGGGGAAAATGTTCATTTGCTTTTGAGTGCTTGCAAAGTTATGACCAAGAAGATGAGTATGTTCTAGAGACTTGCTGTAATATTGTGCCCAATAGCACTGTGTTGATCCATTAAAATTTGGTTTATATGGAAACATGTGCCGTCAGACCCATTTACTTAAGTTGCTTTCACTTTCTCTGAATAACTTCTTCGGTACTCTGTTGTGTGTGTTTTTAAAGGAAATATATTCTACAGTCCATCGGGGAAATAATGTTCAGCATGACAATTGCTCTTGGTCCTTTTATCATAAAACTTTTCCAAAAGCCTCTGGGACTTCCTAATATTTATAATTGAAATGTAAAATCCATCTCATGTGAAAATTGGTTATTATATGCACAAGTACTATAGGAAGCACCTTTCAAATTACGTTACTAATTCTGATTTTCCTGATGTTCGGAACAATCTTATCATAGCCGGAAGCCAGTTATTTCATTTCAACAAAGGACGAAAATTTTTAAAATAAATAAATAAATAAAAAGGACCTCAAATCGCCTTTTTATTTTCTGAAGGATGTATAGTTTTTTTTTAACTTTGCTTTTCCTTCCTTAATTCTTGATTCTTTTAGCTCTTAGGTTTTATGGGGGAAATCACCTCTCTGAGCTTCCTTCTCTTTTTTCTATGTTCCTGTAAACTCTAGTGTTTCTTTCTTTTATAACATGGCTTTTAGTGTGACAAGAGCTAACCACAGGACTTTTTGTGTTTGTTCTAGTAAATTCCTCACAGGCCATACTGAGTTTCCATATTGAACTCCTTTGTAGAGACTGTTCTGATGTATTTCTACATAGTCAACCTTAAATGAACTATGTTGTTTGTAGATAAAGGATATTTATATTCAATTCATTTTTCATTATAGTCCCAAAGTATTGTCTCAATGTTCACTTTTTACATTAATATTTATTTTATTTTTGTATAATTACTTTTAATGTTCTAAACTCATTCACTAGAGTCAAGTAAAACCTTCTCTAAGGTAAGGATGTGAAGGCCCATTGATCTGGTAATTGATTCTGGTTCTGTGGGTAACTTTTGGAATTATAGTTTCAGTTCTTAGATAGGTAAGTTCAGTCTTTCCCTTCTCCAAATTCAGTTATCTCTTGGTAGCTCACAGCCAGTTTTCTGCCTAGGCACTAGCCTATAGTAACTGGTGCTCCAGTTAATCAGATGAGGCTCTACCTTCTCTTAATTCTGGTATGGATGAATTAGCATGACCTGCCCATTGGAGAGATCACTATGCTGGAACAGCAAACCCAGCTAGGAAAGAGATGACCTTTGCTCATCTAACCCATCTCAGACACTTATCTCCACAATATGATGTCTTTAGCCTAACAAATCAATTCTTTGTTCTTCAGGGGCAGGTTACAAATTGTATAGGCTAAAATTCCTCAAAAGTAAATGTGAATCAGGAAAATATTTTATAAGTTTCTCAAATATGCATTCAGTACTTTATATCTATTAAATCTATTCCAGAAACCTGGACATGGCCCTATGATTCTAAAGGAACTACCTAGTCAAAGGTCTTGGGTTTTATCTTCAAATGTGGGTACAAAGGTTAAGGAAAAAAGTTCAAGTATGTTATCTGGACATTATGGAAGTTTAAGAATTGATTGACCATTAAGATATACTGGAAAACAGCAGAATGTAGTTGTTCAAACATCATGTATTCCTAAAGTGTACAGCTGTCTGATTTAGTGACTGTGAGACTTTGAGAATGTACTTAAACTCTCTAATCTCAGCTTTTTTGACAAGAAGGGGCACAGTAATAACACACACCTCATGGAACAATCAATGAAAAAGAAAGATAGTCTCTGACCATAGTAATTGATGCCTTGTCACACTCAATAGGAGCACTAAAAATTTTCTATGCACCCTTGTGCTATTGAAATGTAATATTGGATTTCAAAACTCATACTTACAGACAAAAACATGATAACCTACTACTATTAAGTGTTATTTTTATTGTTGTACAATTGCTTTCCCTAGGCAGAAATTATTGAAAAGAAGTTGGTATTAAAAATCACATTTATATCTCTGAAAGAATTTTATTTCCATTCATACTTTCTATCATGACATGCCCATTAAAATATAATAAGGTCCTGTTTTAATTCATGCCAGGAGCCAAAGAGCAACATATTAAGATGTGAAATAATTGTTTTTGAACATTCCCACTCTTTTCTTCATCACCACAGCTGCCATCCTAGCTCAGTGTCAGTCTCTTGGTTCTTCAGGTGCTCTTGCTTTCTCGATTTCCCATATGGTAGTATATATTTTCAGTCATGTGATTCAGTTAAAATAGCAAGCTGGGCCCTGTTTGTTCTGTCCTTTGAATCTTCATACAACTATCCATTATCTTCAATCATGACAAACTTTGTAATGAAAATAAATGAGTCAACCGCACATGCTTTGGTCTTCCTCAACCCTTTAATACTTCTTCCTTTACTCACCCTGTTCTGTAGCTACACTGTCATTTGGTGTTCAATGCCATTTCCACACATAAATATTTTTACCATAGACGTTCCTCCAGTTGTTTCCCTCCCCCTTTTTCTTTTATCTACTATTAAATCACATTTGTTCTATGATTGTTAGTTTAAATATTATCTTAGAAATAAATTATTTGATGAACACAACTGGAGTCTTATCACCTTAGCACCATTGCCCCTCATTTTGGAAAGTTTCACAAAAATAAGTTTTCTTTTCTGTAGTAGCTCTCCGTTAGATATCTTGATACTCACTGGATTATGGACCACTAGAACCCATGTTTCTTCATTTATTTCCCATTGCTATCAGCTTGGTAGTTTTGCTTCATAAAACTGACCTTTTTGCTGACCTCCAGACAAACATAAAAGCTCTTATTTGTAAGATTTTTTTCCATTTTCCCTTCTTTGCATCTAATAATTTCATCCTTCAGAGAGTTCAGTATCAACCTTAATACAGGTCATTCGCACCTACTACCATTCAGAGGAAAATACCCCCTTCCTTATAAAAATGCACTTTTCTATTTCTTGTTTTTATACCCTGTAAACTATTTTCATTACACAATGTTATATTCCCACACAAATTACATTGTGCCCTATGACTTTGGAATTTGTTCATTTCTCCCTTAAGTTTATGTAAAAAATCTGAGGCTAAGTCCATTCTACTTTGTACTGCTGTCACCATCACTTTGGAAAAAAATGGCCTCATAGTAAGTGCTTAATAAACATATGCTAAATAGGTAAATACCAAGGCTTCAAGATGTGTTTGGTGAGAAACATCAAAAATGCATGCTTTTAATTTCCAGACATACATCATAGTTTTACCAAAGTGTCCAGCTGAAAAACCTAGATAAAGTTAAATATGTATTTAATTAAAAAATATTAAATGTGGATATATATATATATATATATATATATATATATATATATATAACCTGAATGTTTATGAGACACACCCAATTGAAGAACAAAAACAAAAAAAAATGGACAAACAAAAACAACTGAAGATACGGAGCCGCTAATGTTTAAGAGAAAATTAAAGTACGGAGTTCTCAGCACATTGGTTAGGTGACTTTTACTTGGAGGAGAAACACTTTCTAAGCTATAGCATCCCAGCCTAGAAGCCAGGTAGCTAAAAATCAAGTGCTGAACTAACCCAGAAAAAAATAATAGGAAGCAGATAAGCCAAATGGAACCTGATGGCTAAGACATTGAAAAGCTGAATAGAGTCGTAGACAGTTTGCTGGAGCCCCTCTTAAAGGGCATCCAAGAGAAAATGTAGCAGCGAACATTCCAGCCTGTGAATGGAGACCTGTGATGGATGAACACTAGTGTGGGTGAGGCAACAGCCAGAAACAGACCTGTGCAACAAATGTGATTGCTTGCTTCAAATAAACTCAGCCCTGGACTGGAGCAAATGATTGCTTTGATTCCATATGAATACGGTGGCAGGAGAAAATACTATTTGCATATATATCCTATAAATAAAAACGTACAATTGAATTTGAGCTACACAAGATCCAGTCATTCCAAGCTATATAAATGTCTGTAGACAATAAAAGAAAAAAACTAATCATTCTGAATGAGATTTTAACCTGTTCAACTGATTAAATGAAGGTTAAAAGTAAGAGCCTCCTAAATAAAAATCAAGAATACAAAATATAGATTTTGTAACAGGTTAAGCACTTCTGAACACAAGCAATTACAAGAAGTCCACCTGGTAGGGTTTTTGAGGCCCTACCAATAGGATAAAATGATGCTAAGTCAGAATTAAGTAACAAATGGCAAGGCTCCAGGACTTAACCTGTGTGTAGTTGGAACACCAACAAGGATTGGCGCAAATGATGGGTAGGATAAACACAGTGACATTATACAGAATCAAATGATTATACTATACCTTTATAAAATTATTAAATCAAATAAATGATCATGGATTTGAGGGTGCATTAATTTCCACTTTCCTCAACATTATTTCCTCAATCACAATACATCAACACTTAAAAATGGTTTTGGTGAGGTTTATTAATTGTAGAATCTGTATAACAATAGTTTTTTGAAAAATATTTGTAAATCTTCATTCTGGGTCATCTAACAATTTAAACAGAGCAAATTAATACATTGTGTTACATAACTGAACTTATATCTCATAGGTGCTGGCTAAATTTATATTTATACAATTTTGCAAAACTTTCTATTTAATAGGTTTTATTGTAATTTTTTTCTTATTGCCTTCTCTATATGTCTTCATCTTTTCCTCTGAGAATTCAGACAAACCCACAGACATACATTGTTTTTCTCTTCCACTAAGATTGTGGTCTTTTCATTAGTTGAAGTTTGGGGAGACATGATATACCAATGTACAAAAATTTTCAATTAATAATCGGTTTCATTTATTTTACTATTATGAGGCATATTTGGGGCACATTGTCAAACTTTAAGTTCAGTTAGAATTCACTTGTTTTGATATTTTCCTATCAAATATGTAGAATTAAGGATTTTTACAAGTTCTTTATATTTATTTATTTTACCTTTTAATCAGTCAATCAATTTATTTATTTATTTTTGTTTTTTTGAGATCAGGTTTCTCTGTGTAGCCCTAGCCATCCTGGTAGACCAGGTTGGCCTCAAACTCACAAAGATCCACTTGTCTCTGCCTCCTGAGTGCTCGGATTAAAGGCATGTGTCACCAAAGTTTTATTTTGAATTTTTTAAAATTAACTAATGGTTAGATTTCATTTATATGAACATCAAAACTTTCATGAGAAATACCTAGGTATGAAACCCAATTCATTGATTTATCCTGAAACATGATGGCTTTTTTTTTTTCAACCACAGAATATTTTATTTTGTATTTCCTTTTCAACAGGCTTTCTGTATTAGGCTATCTCATATCATTTCATGCCATTTATCCATTTCTTTGTTCTCTTTACTTATTGAACTACTTGACATAAACTTGATTCTTCTGGACAGCACCAGATACACTGTACCTGTCTTATGGTTGCATTGCTTTGTGACAATTAGGGTTTCCTTGGCCATCCCTTCCTTATTATACTCATCTTCATCTTTGATATAATCTTATGCCAGCTCTTCAGTACCATGTCTATTGTATTTCCTTGGCACAACAAACTAGTTTGCTGTGATTCCCTTGCCATAGATTAATAGGATTTTGCCATAAACCAACGATTTTGTTCTCATTTTCATGTTTTCTCATCTTTGGAAATACAGACTCTATAATATAGTGCTTCTATTTTCAAATATGATGATAATAGCTAAGCTCAGGATAATATTAAGTAGATTAATCTCTCTGCCTTCTGCTGCCTGGGGTAGACAAGGCAGACAAATAAGTTTGCTTGATTTTGGAAGATAGATTGAAGTAAATACCTCAAGACTGAATTCACAGATCTTGGCGATTTTGACACTGAAATAAAGCTGAAATGTGGAGTTCCTGCTCCTACCCGGTTACTCCAGTGGCATTCTGAGAAGCTGGAGTAAGATCTGGGGTTCTCTTCCAGCCACAGAAGCTATTTTTCTCTCCCATCTGCAGTGTTTTTGTAAATGGAAGGCCATGACCATGACACAATTCATGAGGCCTTTTCTTTTTTTCACTTTTTGTGACTTTTAGATAGTTGTTTTTGTCTAAAATGTTTCCGGATACATTTGATTGTTTTAAACTGAACATCAACTCGTGGACCAAGTGTTTTATTTTTCTCAACTTATCTCAGTCTTGGAGAGAGCTAGGGGATTCTAAGAAAGAAAGGCAAGTCTTTGAACTCTGCTCTTTTTATTTTGCAATCTGTATTCTTATGTTCTTACATTATACTATTTGTTGTTCACACATTTTCTTGTTGATATTAAAAGATAAAATATCCATTTGATTCTCCTTTCCAGTAAAATAATTAATAAGAAAATGACACATTGAGTAATGACAGTAATTTTTAAATAATATATATATTTACCCTCTGCATGCAGAATGTCTACACACAGGATTCTCTGGAATAGCTGCTACACCAGACAACTCGGGTACTTTGTTCTACATGCCCGAGTTTTCTCTGTGCCTTATACATCTTCAGGAATGTCAGCTGCTTTAACTCTTCTTAGAATCATTTTTTTTTTTTGAGATGTGGGTATTTTTTCTAGTTATCAAATGTAAATTTGCTTTTTGATATTTTATTTGGATAGATTTAAAAAAACAACAGAAGATGCCCTATACAAGGCTTTATTCTATTTCCTCCTATCACCCCTTGTCAACTAATAACACTTATTGCTTAAATGTGATTTATTAGTTCAGATTAATTTGATACTGTGAGTGTGAACTCTTATTCTAAACTATAATAATTCATAGATGGAAAGGTTGCTGCTAGATAAATTGAGTCTATTAATTTATGACTACAACATAATAATTTATCTATCTAACTTTTCATGCATGACAGATGTATTATGAATCATTCTCTTTTTGATGTTTAATGTGTTATCATTTTTCATTGAATAATAAATGATGTATAGTCACATTTCATATTAATTGCCTACAATTGTTCAATTTATTTCTTCTGAGCAGTTGAGAAATTGTGTGAAATAAAAACTCATTATTCAGAATAATAATGCATATCTACATATTTTATTATTAATTTGCAATCTGTCCATTTCTACTTTTTTCTTAGCATACACTATTTTGAGTGAACAACCTGAGTGCTTGCTGACTCCTTATGGTTTTATATAGATTTCAATTCTCACGTACTCTATTATCACATTCACGTGGATTTTTGTCACCTCTCTCAACATGTAGCAGTTCTGTCTTTGCTATTTACTAACAGAATTCAATGTGCTGTCCAAGTTATAAAGCCTCTTATATGTCTTTATATTTTTGTCCACAAACATGAGGAGATTTTACCAAAATTTCAGCCAAGCATGCCTTTTCTGATTAACTTTGGTTGTAGAAATGATGATGTCTATATAGAAAAACTGTATTGTATAGTAGTTATGTTTATAATAGCAATTAAAGAGGACATGGCAGCTTTCAGAGATAACTAGATGAAGGTGAAGAGTATCTAGGTCTCAAAGAGTATCTCAAAGATACAAGAAGGAATCAGATGAGGATCAAGCAAAAAGAGGGTATTAGAGATAAAGTCATAAACTTGCCATTCCTTGAGATGTCAGCTGCTCTCTAAGACACAGACTCTGCCAGCCCCAATTGGACCAAGAGGTCAGTGACTCTTCTCCAGCCTCTAGGCCTTAGGCTCAGAAGCACAACCTATTCCACCATAACTCCATCCTTTGCAGCCCCACTTGCCAGCCAGCAAGCAGGTAAGACTCATGCAGGCAGGCCTGAATACAACCCCCACCAATTGGACCCTGTAATCTGCAAGCCCTACTCCTTTCCCCAAACACACCCTATCCCCTAAGATCCCAGAAGCTCTCTGAGAATAAAACACAGCCAGTGTTGATTGGACCAAGAGTGACTTCCTGAGACACAGACACCATTTATACTGATAGGAGGAAGAGATGGGTAGACACCAGTGCAAGAATACATTCAATAACATAAAGAGCAATATGGCACCACCAGAACCTAGCAGTTTTACTACAGCAAGACATGAACATCCCAGTGTAGAAGAAGCAGAAGAAAATGACCTTTAAAATGTCTTTATTGAGATGATAGAGGCCTTTAAAGAGGAAATGAAATATTCCCTTAAAGAAATCGTGGAAAAGACAAACCAAAAAAAAAAAAAAATCGGAAGAAATCAATAAATCCCTTTAAAAACATCAAGAAAATCAAGAAAAAGCAATCAAATAGGTGAAGGAAACAGATCAAGACTTGAAAATTGAAATAGAGGCAATAAAAAAGACACAGCTGTCCTAAAATTGCTGGAAATGGAAAAATCTGAGTAAACAAACAGAAAATAAAGATGCAAGCATATCCAACAAAATGCAAGAGATGGAAAAGAGAATCTCTTGCATTGAAGATGTGATAGAGGATATAGATTTATAACTCAAAGAAAACATTAAAGCTAGCAAAGTCAAACACAAAATGCCCTGGAAATCTGGGACACCACGAAAAGCCCAAACCTAAGAATAATAGGAATAGAAGAAGGAGAAGAATATGAGCCCAAGTGCACAGAAAATATATTCAACAAAATCATAGAAGAAAACTTTCCCAACCTAAAGAAGGAAATGCCTATGAAGATGCAAGAAGCTTATAGAACACCAAATAGATTGGATCCCCTCAAAAGTCCCCTTGACACATAATAATCAAACAACTAAGCATATGGAATAAAGAAAGAATATAAAGAGCATCAAATAAAAAAGCCCAAGTAACATATAAAGACAGACCCATCAGAATAACACTTGATTTCTCAATGGAGATTCTGAAAGTCAGAAGGCCCTGGGCAGAGGTTATGCAGACACTGTGAGATCACAGATGACAGCCCAGACTATTATGACCAGCAATACTCTCAATCAATGGACTCAATTTGCCTATAAAAAGAGCCAGACTAACAGAATGGCTATGAAAACGGGATCTATCCTTCAGCTCTATCCAAGAAACACACCCCAACTTCAAAGACAGGTACTACTTCAGAGTAAAGGGTTGGCAAAAGACTTTCCAATCAAATCAACTTAAGAAGCAAGCTGGTGTAGCTACCCTAATATCTAACAAAATAGAGTTCAAACTAAAATTAATCAAAAGAGATCAAAAAGGACATTACATATTAATCACAGGAAAAAATCCATCAGGATGAATTCTCCATTCTGAAAATTCATACCCCAAATACAAGGGCACACACATATGTAAAAGAAACATTACTAAAACTTAAATTGCACATCAAACCCCACACACTAATAGTGGGAGACTTCAACATCCCACTTTCACTGATGGACAAGTCTGCCATACAGAAACTTAACAGAGAAATAAGGGAAGTAACAGATGTTATGACTCAAGTGGCCCTAAAAGACATCTACAGAACATTGCACTCCAACACAAAAGAATATACTTTCTTCTCAGCACCCCACGGAACCTTCTTTAAAATTGACCACATACTTTGTCACAAAGCAAATCTCAACAGATACAAAAATCTGTAATAGCCTGTATTTTGTCAAACCACTATGTCTTAGTTAGAGTTCAACAACACAAATTACAGAAAGCCTACAAGCTCATGAAACTGATTAATGCTCAACTGAATCACCACTGGGTCAAGGAAGAAATAAAGAAAGAAATTGAAGACTTCCTAGAATTCAATGAAAATGAGTGTACAACATATCTAAACTTGTGGGACGCTATGAAGGCAGTACTAAGAGGAAAGTTCATAGCTCTAAATGCCTACATAAAGAACTTGAAGAAATCCCACACTAGCAACTTAACAGCACACCTGAAAGCTTGAGAACAAAAAGAAATAAACTCACCCATGAGGAGTAGATGCCAGAAAATAATCAAATTGTGGGATGAAATCAATAAAACAGAAACAAAGGGAACAACACAAAGAATCAATGAAACAAAGAGTTAGTTCTTTGAAAAAATAACAAGATAGACAAACTCTTATCCAAACTAACCAAAAGGCAGAGAAAGAATATTCAAATTAACAAAATCAGAAACAAAAAGGGAGACATAACAACAGACAGTGAGGAAATTCACAGAATCATCAGGTCATACTTTAAAACCCTGGATTCTACAAAATTGGAAAATCTGAAAGAAATGGACAGTTTTCTGGATAGATACCACTTACCAAAATTAAATCAAGATCAGATAAACAATTTAAATAGACCTATAACCCATATGGAAATAGAAACTGTCATTAAAAGAATCCCAACTTAAAAGAAAGTCCAGAGCCAGATGGTTTTAATGCAGAATTCTACCAGAATTTCAAAGAAAAGAAAATACCAATACTTCTCAAATTGTTCCACACAATAGAAACAGAAGGTACATAACGAATGGTTTCTATGAGGCTACAGTTACCCTGACACCCAAACCACACAAAGATGCAACAAAGAAAGAGAATTACAAACCAATCCCCCTCATGAACATTGATGCAAAAATACTTAATAAGATACTAGAAAACTGATTCCAAGAACACATCGAACAAATTATCCACCATGATCAATTAGGCTTCATCCCATAAATGCAGGGATGGTTTAACATACAAAAATCTGTCAATATAATCCATCACATAAACAAATTGAAAGAAAAATACTACATGACCATCTCATTAGATGCTGAAAACACCTTTGACAAAACCCAACACTCCTTCAAGATAAAGGTCTTGGAGAGATCAAGAATACAAAGAACATACTTAAACATAGTAAAGCAATACTGACATCAGATTTAATGGAGAGAAACTCAAAGGGATTCCACCAAAATCAGGAAAAAGACATGGCTGTCCAATATCTCCATATCCACTCAATATAGTATTTGTAGTTCTAGCTATAGCAATAAGACAAAAGGAGATCAAGGGGATACAATTTGGAAAGGAAGAAGCCAAACTTTTGCTATTTACAGATGGTAAGTTAGTATACATAGATGGTCCTAAAAATTCTACCAGGAAACTCCTAGAACTGAAAAACACCTTTAGTTATGTGATAGGACACAAGATTTACTCAAATAAATCATTAGTTCTCCTATACACAAATGATAAACTAGCTGAGAAAGAAATCAGATCAGCATCACCCTTTACAATAGCAACAAATAACATAAAATACCTTAGGATAACACTAACAAAACAAATTAAAGACCTGTACAGTAAGAACTTTAAGTCTTTGAAGAAAAAAAAATGAAGAAGACATCAGAAATGGAAAGATCTCCTGTGCTCATGGATAGGTAGAAACAGCATAATAAAAATGGCAATCTCACCAAAAGCTATCTACAGATTCAATGCAATCCCCATCACAATCCCAACACAGTTCTTCACAGACATCAAAAGAACAACACTCAACTCCATATGGAAAAGTAAAAAACCTAGGCTAGCTAAAACAATCTCTTACAGTAAAGCAACTTTTGGAGGCATCATCATCCCAGAGTTCAAGTTCTTCTATAGAGCTACAGTAATAAAAACAGCTTGGTATTGACATAAAATCTGACATGTGGACAAATGGTATCAAGTTGAAGGCAGTGACATTAATCTACACACCTATGAACAACTGATTTTTGACAAAGAAGCCAAAACTGTACAATGGAAAAAAGAAAGGATTTTCAATAAATGATGCTGGCATAACTGGATATCAACATGCAGGAGATTGCAAATAGATCCATTTGGCCATGCACAAAATTCAAGTCCAAGTGTAACAAAGACCTCAACATAAATCCAGCTACACTAAACCTGACAGAAGAGAAAGTAGGATGTAGTCTAGAATGCATTTGCACAGGAGACCAGATCCTAAATAACATCAGTAACACAGACACTGAGAGCAACAATTAATAAATGGGACCTCCTGAAACAGAGAACCTTCTGTAAGGCAAAGGACACAGTAAATAAGACAAAGCAGCAGCCTACAGAATGATAAAAGATCTTCACTAACCCCACATCTGACAGAGGGCTGATCTGCAAAATATATAAAGAGCTCAAGAAACTAGACATCAAAATACCTGAAACAATCCAATTAAAAAATGGGCTAAAAAGATCTAAACAGAGAATTCTCAACAGAAGAATCTCAAATGGCCAAAAGACATTTAAGGAATTGCTCAACATCTTTAGTCATCAGGGAAATGCAAATCAAAATGACTCTGAGATACCATCTTATACCTTTCAGCAAGTCTAAGATAAAAAACATTGATGACAGCTTATGTTGGAGAGGATCTGGAGCAAGGGAAACACTCTTCCACTTTTGGTGGGAGTGCAAACTTGTACAGCCACTTTGGAAATTAGAATAGCAACTTCTCAGAAAACTGGGAATCAATCCACCAAAAGACCCAATGATACCATTTGGGCATATGCCCAAGGCATGCTCAATCACACCACAAGGACACTTGCTCAACTGTGTTCATAGCAACATTATATGTTCAGAATAGCCAGTATCTGGAAACAACCTAGATGGCCCTCAATGAACAATGAAAAAAGCAAATGTGGTACATAGACACAGTGGAGTATTACTCAGCTATAAAAAAAAATGACATCATGAAACTCACAGGTAAATGGATGGAACTAGAAAATATCATCCTGAGTGTGGTAACCCAGACTCAGAAAGACAAACATAGTATGTACTCACCCATAAGTGGATACTAGATATAAGCAAAGATAATCAGACTACAATCCACAGTTCCAGAGAAGCTATGAAACAAGCAGGACCCTAAGAGTAATGCGTGGATCTACTTGGGAAAGGGAAACAGATGAGATCTCCATGAGTAAACTAGGCACAGGGGGGGAGGGAAATAGAAGGGAGGGAATGGGGCATGAGAATATGAGAGAACAGGATGGTCAAGCTGGGCTAGAGACAGAGTAGGAGAGCAATGAAAGAGATATCTTGATAGAGGGAGACATTAAGGGGTTAGGGAGAAACCTGGTGCTCTGGAAATTCACAGGAATCCACAAGGACAGCACCAGATTAGACTACTAGTAATAGTGAAAAGGGTGCCTGAACTTGCCTAACCCTGTAATCAGATTGGTGAATACCCTAGCTGTCATCATAGACACTTCATCCAGTAACTGGTGGAAGCAGATGCAGAGATCCACAGCCAAGCACCAGGCCGAGCTCCCGGATTCCAAAGAGAGGGAAGAGGGATTATATGAGCAAGGGCGGGGGGTCAAATCATGACAGGGAAATCTTCAGAGAGAACTTAACCAAGCTTGTAGGAACTCACAAACATTGGGCCTACAGCTGTGGGACCTGCATGGGACCAGGCTAGGCCCTCTGCATATGGGAGACAGTGGAGTAGCTGCATCTGTTAGAGGGGCCCCCTGGCAGTGGGATCAGGGTCTATCCCTGGTGCATGAGTTGGCTTTCTGGAGCCCATTACCTATGGTTGGATGCCTTGCTCAGCCTTGATGTGGGCGGGGGGGGGGGGGGTTGGTCTTGCCTCAACTGACTGTATTGGGCTTTACTGACTCACCATGGGAGGCCTTATCCTTTTGGAGAGAGAATGAGGGGAGTGTTGGGGGAAGAGACTAGGGAGGAGCAGGAGGAGGTGCGCCAAATAGAGGGTGATTTGTGGTTGGTATGTAAAAGGAATAATAATAATAAAAAAAAAACACGTTAAGTAAAAAAACAATGGGGGCCGGGCGATGGTGGCGCACGCCTTTAGTCCCAGCACTCGGGAGGCAGAGCCAGGTGGATCTCTGTGAGTTCGAGGCCAGCCTGGTCTCCAAAGTGAGTTCCAGGAACGGCGCAAAACGGCACAGAAAAACCCTGTCTCGAAAAACCAAAAAAAAAAAAAAAAAAAAAAGGGAATAACAAATTTGAATGAGTAAGCCTCCTTACAGTTCATAATGTAAGGAGAACTGAAAGGCAGCCACTGTGAGAGACTAGTGAATGACAGGTTGTTAAAGATTAATTTAAAGAACAAACTCGTTACATAATCCTACTCCAGAGTATTTGCTTATACTACCTTTTCTACCTTAAGATATCATTTCATCTGTCACCCCAGTATTATCCATTGCAAGGCCTTTCGGTGTATTAAATCCTTTGGAGACCATGTCTAGAATTTAGTCATTCCTCCCTGGTCCTTAATAAACCTTCCCTGGGTTGATTCTTTTTATGTGCAGTTTTCTGAATTACACTTTTATTGTCAGATCCATAAATTTCATTTCTTTATGTTTTTCTCAAGGTCCTCCATAAACCCTTTAGTATGAATCATTGTAACTAGCCTTCATTAAAGTTTTAATACATGCCAGGAAATAGGCAAATTTAGCTGATCATTATAAAAAAATGTGAAAGAGCATTTGTTTTGCAAAATGGATAGTAAAAATTAAATACTTGAATAGCTGCCAGAAGTTCCTAGTTAGATTGACATGGATATATCAATGATGTTTATGCAAACTAACAGACAAGCTGTATTTGTGCAAGACACTCTGATCCCTGTTCTGGTATTCTGGTGGAGTTAGTTTACTTGCATATGCCACCGGCATCTAGATGTTCATGTTTATCGGCTTTCTGTCATCCAACCCAAACATTTCATTAAAAAAGTTCTATCACAGAAAGCATCTGTAATTTAATTGAAATGAAGTTGCTTGTCATCCATAATTTGATCTTCACATCTTTTTCTGAGGCGTGATCTAAGTCCTTCATGCTAGTAGTTCAGAAACATCTTACTTCTTCTGGCACAGATAGGCCAAAAACTTTCACTGAAGAGAAATCTCCCGGGTCTTATTGCATTCAAGAGACTAGATATTCCTGTGTTTTGAAGCATGTTTGTTTGTACAGAACATTCACTTTCCTTTTTGGAAAACTATGCTTTTACATGTAGGTACATATGTGAAACATCCTAAACACTTCTAATTTGCAGTTAAATCTAGACTAACCTTTTTGGCTAAAACAAGGGCTTCTATACCAAAGATAGTGAGAAAGAAGAGCAGATGTTGTGAATAAATACACTTGATTGAATGAGGCTTAGTTTGTTGAAGTAAACATACATGAATCAGCTGAATAAAATAGGGATAGTAGTCTAGACATTTTATTCATTAATTAATTAACCAAAGTACTGTTTTATTAGCCATAAATTCTGCATTTCTGTAGTATGTAGCATTGTGTTTCTGTATGTGAAACAAGTTGCCCTCTTTCCTCAAAACTAAATAGTATTGAATTCCCACATTCTCACCCTTGTAAAAGACTAGACTAACATAGTACATATCAAGATAATTTCCATGTGATTCAACCAATTCCATAAACATACTTCCACAAACAAGGAAAAGTAAAGACATTATTTCATAAAAACCATCATTATTTTGGTTTTGATATGTTGTCAATATAGATACATATTTTATGATATGGCATCACATCTATTTAAAAGTCAGAATCCCACATTATCAATGTGATGACCTTAGTTTATAGAAATAATGATTTCATACAACAGATTGCATTACAAACAAATTAGTAACTTTTGGGGAATCCATTTTTATATCAAATGTATCTACAATTACCATAGATAGAAAGATTAACAAAGTATATCATTGTGTAAAAGAAAGATACTGTATGAGTAGCAGAGGTAGAATCTTTACTACAACATATGAAACATTTTTCTCATTGTATATTGAATTAAAATGTAGAATGGAAAAATGTTACTAGAAAACCAAATAGAGAATGTTTCAATATTCATGTTGAGATGTTTTTCTTTACATTTTCATGAGAAATGCAATGATCTCTCCAGCCACATGTTGTTGATTAGGTCTGCAGTATAATGTATGAATTCTAAATTGCTGCTTACTGAGCAGGCCTTACAATCAACTGGATGATTGCTGGTAACCCTGGTAACCCTGAAGTTATAAAGGACACTGTTGCACATTTGGGGATATTTTGCTGTGCAGGGCACTTTTATGGTTCCTGTGCTTTACAGCGAGGTGCGTCTATTGATTATTTTCCTCTTTTGATAGCTGCAGAACAACTTGGGATACAGTGTTCCTCAGAGAGGATACCACCAGATCAGTACCGGTTTAGTTCTTTGAAGCACAGTGTTGAAAGTGTATGGTATTGTCAACAATGGAGTGTTACTTTCAAGTTCTGAAAGGCAACCAAGTGCAAAAGCAATAACCTGAATTATTTTTGAGGTCTCTTGGACTTACCAGCAATTCAACGGAGTATTTCTCAGTTAACTAACACTGGAAGTCTTGTTAGATAATCTATAGATCTTTAAGGGAAAATTATCACCCCAAGGGCCATTAGTGTTTGTATGTAAATGTATGCACAGGCACACACACATACACACTCACACACATATACATATTCATATATGAATATTTATTATGTATGTATTTTTAAGTAAACACATTTTCTTCAATTATTTTTATTTATCCCTCCTCCTTCTCTTTCCCTTGGTACTACTCTCATTTGCTCCTCCCCAGCTACCTATCTGCAGTTTTATCATCTTCCTCTTTGTAGAACATATATCTGAAAATATCCCCCTCTATTGCTTCCCTCTATCTTGTGGTTCCTATTTATTTTCTTGATTTCTTTGCTTACCCTAAGTTATATACTCACATCTAAGAATTTGTTTTCACAAATTAGAATGGACATTTGGCATTTGTCTTTCTGGAGCTGGGTTACCTCACTCAATATAACATTTTCTATTTCCATTCATTTACCTTCAAAATTTATTTCATTTTTAAAGCTGAATATAATTCCATTGTGTATTCATACCACATTTCATTATCCATCCATCAACCTGCAGACATTTAAGTTGTTTTCATTTCCTAGTTCTTGTGAATAGAGTGACAATGATTAAAGCTGAGCAAACATTTGTAGAATAGGATGTCAAGTCCTTTGAGAATATGCCCCAGGATTGGTATAGCCAGGCCTTATGATAGATACACTTTTAGCTTTTTAAGACTTATCCTCATTGATTTCCATAGTGACTGTACCAATCAGAATGGCTATAGTTAAGAAACTGACAGTTAATGCTGGGTATGTGGGGAAAGGGGAACCCTCATTCACTTGTGGTTGGATAACAAAGTTGATTGAAAACTGAAATATTGTCATTTTTAAATGTTTCATTTTCCTTTGTACAGAAAGGTTTCATGTTGAGGTAAGAATCAATGCTCAGTTTTCTTTACTGGGACCAATCAGGTGTAGAGGGAAGAGCAGGTCTGCCTTTCTCTGTGTTCTCAATTCCGACCTACAGACCATTACAAGAGTCTCCTTGTCTCCGCAGGCCTTAAACATTTTTATTTTTGCCCCGACAAATAAGAAATATCTGGAAAAAAAATCTTCTAAACCATATTCTTATAATGATTTAAGAAACACAAAATTTACAGCAACAATATGTCTAAAAGTTTCTCAGATATGCCTGTGATTCATGCCTGTAATCCAAGCAGTTTGGGAGATTGAGGTATAAGGAATGCAGGTTGTGTAGGCCTATCAGAAAACAAAAACATAAACAGATATCCCAGAAATAAACAGACCAACATTGCCTGTCAAGGACCTGGGAGCATAAAAGCAGACCAAAACCACACATAACTAGAAGAGAAAAGCAACACACACCAGCACAGACACAAACAAGTGGAGTTTGTATTGAACAAAGGTCTTGTTCATTTCCTCTTTCTTTTTGAAAAGGAGGTATTCGAGAAGAACATGTTCAAATAAACAACTTAGCTTTGACTGAGTCAGTTCTGTGGGAATCTGGCAGTTGATTAGTCAGAGGGGAGGAAAGATCTGAAGTCCCTTTGGTGGAACTAGATTGGAGCATTTTTTCAGAGCAGAAGTAGTACTCAGCCCTTAGTTTTGATGTAACACTTCTAAGGAGATGGAAAACATTTAAGAAAATGCCCAAGGCATGATACGCATTGCATATTAGCCAGTGAGGGAAAGTAAATACAATGCTATTAATTATCTATTCCTTTTAACATTAGTTATTCTGACATTAAAAGGAGATGAAGAATTCAGCAAAGCATTCCCATTAACATAAAAGAAAACTCTGGCAATGCATCAAGAATGTGAAGAAAATTAAAGAAAAGGAAAACATGTACAATCTGTCCTCATTACTGTTGTGCATTAATTCTTTTGTTCAATTACATTGGCAAAAGAGACTCTCAAGAGCCAAGCAGATTAATGCCTCGAAAAGTTTAAGCTCCTTTATCTTTAAAATACAGAATCATCTGCTCTGCCTCCATCTGGTCCTCTGTTCTGTGTCTTATTTATTTGCAGTTGCCGTATGTATTCAGCTCTCAGCTATTTCAATGAGCAGCCGTTCTTTGGGAAAGCATTTCCTAGTGCTAGCTCACTGAAGAGGCTAACACACTCAGTTCTGTTGAACCCTCATGCTGTGTCTTGTGTACAAGGATTTGCAAGAGCAGCCTCAGCTCCCCATCAAGTGGTTTGGCTTCAGCTCTAATACTTCTGATGTGATGTTGTTTGTCCAAGAAAGCATAAGAACACCCATATTAATAAAACGACATGACAATCAATTATGGTCATCTCTGACCTAATATATTTGAACTCTCTCACAGTTATTTTAATCTCAGGCATTGATGACTATTTTTTCTTCTTCTGATACTTTGTAATTAAGTTTACTAAAAAGAAATAAATGGGCGTATTAACCTTATAATTTTTACTAGTTGAAAAATAAGTGAGAATGTTCAAAATCCTAGTAGAAAGTGGGATTGTAATGGTCCTAGAGATGGAAATTTAACATTTGATGGGGTACACATTCCCAGAATGACTGTGTTTTGATACTACTATCCCCATACTAACTTTTGTTCTTTGATCATTTACCCTACAAAGTTCAAAAATGGATAGTTTGTATAGTGATGCTTTAGCACACATATTATAAAGAGCTTACACAGCACACAGAACCCTTGTAGTATCTTCTACTGCACTGGAATTTACATTGGCATTCATTAATAAATAGTAATGTCTGGATTTAGTCTTCAGTTCTCAAATGTCTAGACTTACTATATACTCATTAATGGTTTTAGAATCTAGTCTGTATGTGACCCTGTGTACTTTTAGGAAGACAAAGATGAACAAGGAACTGTGCCTTAAGGAAAATGATCAGTGTAAAAATCAACATTTCTACCACTAGCAGTTTTGTTTCAGTGAGTGTCCACCTCCTACCTGCCCTCTGTCCCCTTCCTCCAACACACACATCTAGGTCAGTGTTTCCTTCAGCTCTACCCAACCACTGAGAAAGGTCAAGCCCCACATTCTTTGTTACTAGCATTGAAATATCTCCTAGACTCTAGGACCTAGAGGAATGCGTGCCCAACAACTCAAAGTCATCCACCAGTCTCGGTCTGTTTCAACTTTCCAGTTTCAAATACTCTGGATCCAGAATATTTCTGGTGACTTTGTGTGTCTTCTACATATTACAAGTGGGCTTTCTTTGTAAACACCTGTCCCGTAGTGTTCCCACTCCATATACATCACTTTAGATATCCCTTGAAAGTTCTTTCATGAAGCCAAACTTTTATCTTTCTGCTCCTGCTTCCATTCCCTACTGAATTTTTGGTCGTTTCTTTGAAAGTCTATGAGTATCCAGCATCATAGACTGGACATTAAAATCAGCTGTTTTTAAGCCACTGTTTTTCTAGTTGTGAGATTTTACAATGACACATTTGTATTGCAGTGAATTGGAAAGTTGATGTCATGAAAAGTCTGTTTTAGAACATAAACTTGAAATGGGGTAAACTTTGTACATTCATAAGATATCCTCAAATTTTTTTAAACACACTATCAACATGAAATTGTTTTTAGCTAAATACATGAATGCCACTTAAGTGAAAGAATGGACAAATTGTTCATTGGTTAATATACTTAATTGCTATATTTTAACTTGTTTTAAATGTGTCTTAATAAATATTGCAGGAAACACATAATTTCTGATATTTTATGATGATACTTTCACAAAAAAAAGCTATTGGTTCCTTTATGTGAAAGGACCAAACACAAGACTTCTTTGCATGTATAAGGTAAACTTAAGTTTTTCTTATATAAAGAATACAAATTTATATTTATACCTCTATGTAGGTACACTTTTCATCCTAACACAAAGTACATTCCAAATTCTTATTATTTTATTTAAAAAGTTGAATATATTTTTTTTCAATTTTGCTTATATTTGTTACTTATGAAAATACTTTGAATTTGGAATATTTTCTAGACTCAGAAATTTCTTGAAATACTGCCACAGATAAATTGTGTTGTGCTGCCAGAAAACATCAAATATATCCAGCTCTAAGTAAAATGATATAAAGTCACAAGGCAATTCAAAGCAAGATCAAAATAAGATACCACTTTTTTCTCACTGGAATGACTGTCCTTAAAAAAATAAAATAGATGCAAAATAAACATTAGTAGAATGTAGAAAGATTGAATCTCTTTAGGATACAAGGCCACAAAAGGTAGAGGTAATTTTCAAAAGTAATTGTCTTATATTTGTTTCAAAATTTATATACTACCCTCTCTTTGCATCATGCTTAAATTTTTCTATTATAGAGCATTGCAACATTCTGTGTTTGTGTTTACTTGAGAAACTCTCAAGTTTTATATGATAACATACTATTTTTATATTGAAAGTAAATCTATTTCCATCTGTTCAGATCATCCTGAAAACATCTATTAATCCACAGGAGTGTGGCTGAGAGTAAGTTTCAAGTATGACAAACTTATTGCTATGGCAAATATACTTCTCCATGAATAGAATAGTTGTTCCAAATCATTTTCCTTTGTTTTAATTCCTGTGTTTAAGAAGTTGTGTCTGTGTTTCACAATGAAAAATATTAACTTTCTTTTAAATATTATCCACTTGGTATTAGATAACCATTTTGTAGGCTCTCCTGAAATCATAAGGGCTGACCAGGTTATATTTATAAATTTAGGAATACAAACACACACACACACACACACACACACACAAACACACATACATATAGCTTAACCATGGATATATACATATACATACATACATAACTTTAAGTTTGATATATATATATATATGTAATAAATATAAGCAAAATCAAAGAAAATATACATTCAATGTATATATAATATATAATCTCATGTATAGTCAATTATATATATACTGGAAAGAATGTATTTATCCTCTCCAAGCAGTTATACTAGCTCGCATTTGTGTTAGAAATAAATGGATATTTACATTTCTTCTATATTCTGGACAATATTTTGTTTTGTATATTAAAAATTTTAATTTCTTTGATTTTTTTAGTTAATTTGAGTTTCTTATATGGGCAAAATTAATTATTTAAAATATCTATTCTTAGGTTACCTGAAGATTTTATTATGTTTTTTTTTTCTTGTCATTTTGTTATTGATAGACAGGAGATAACTGATTTTAAACAATTGACATTTGACAGCAATAAAATATAGTATTTAATTAGTGAATACCATATCCAATCCCAGAGATATGTTTATCAGTTCTTACTTCATTTGTATTACATTTTGAAACCGTGAATGAGAAAAGAGCATGGCATAGGTGTTTTTCTTTAATGAGTATCTGACTTATTTTGAAATGAAAATTTTGGTAAGCAGGAATAGGATTTCAGGATATATAAAACATACAAATATTGAATATATATTTCACCCATTAGAATAGATAATTAGCTAATAGGCTTCAGATAATGTGTTCAGCATTTTTTCAGCACCAAGGAAAGGCAAGTCAAGTCAGAGTGAGACTCAACCACACTCTTGTTGGAACAGACAGTAAAAAATACTGAGAAATGTCAAAAGCTTTTTATGTTGCAAGGCAAGTAGAATTATAATATACTTCTTTTGATGAACTGACACCTACTTCCTTGGGAAGACATGAACAGAGAGTGTACTAGTAAATGACAGACCAATAACAATTTGACTGAAGTCCATCTTGGTGAAACAATCAGCTGATTTGGCTTACTTACAGTAGCATAGACAAGGGGTTACTTAGAGGACTGAGGGTAAACCCAATATAGCCACATCTCACACACACACACACACACACACACACACGCACACACACGCACACCACACACACACACCAACAGTAAAGATGTTAACTTCCCTATAGCCTTATAGATGGACAGGTATTTAGTTAAAATAATACCCTCTATTTTTTCTGATATCATGGGAGACTAACTCAATCTTGCAGCAGAATTTTAAATAGGTTTGAGAAGGGTGCAAGAGAAGTGTCTGAAATCATGGGGAGGGTTCTAATGACCATCATTATTCCCTCTTTCTATGACAGAACACTAACAGACCTGATGTTGAGTGTCTCTTGAGGGTAATCACAGCTACCATTCACAGTACTCTAACTTGGTCCCTTGGTTTGACAGGCTCCAGGCAAGTGGCATAAAGGATCCTTCTTCACATGTCACCCCTGAAGGGGCACAATGCTTGGCAACCAACCTCTACCCCACCAAAAAAAAGTATACACTCAGTGAGTGTAATTACTTACCTCAGGATCAGTTAAGTTATTTTACTATCTACCTTTATCTGCTAATGTACATATTTTGATGTGCCTTGGTGCCACCAGTAACCAAAGTATAATTATCTCCAGAATTCCCCCAAACTCAAATGTTTTCTACATGTGTAAGAGGCCAATAAATATTCAATCCAATATGAAACATATGGTCAACCCTGCATAGCTTTCTTACAAATATTAGCCCTTTTTCTCTTTTAGGGAAGCAGCTATTGAGGTTCCCATCATACAAGATGTGCTTCCTCCATAGAAGCTGGTGCAGTGGGTCTCATCAGTATCTCCTTATAGTCCACCTCATTGATGACTGGTCATTCTGCTTTCAAAGCAGTGCATTTGATTTCTGCCAATATTTACCTTGAAACCCTTAGCTCAAAATAAATATTGCCACATTTGCTTTTGGCCACAGTAACACAACACTCCATCTTCATTGTGTCTTCCCATCCACCCCTTATTTCAACTTATCTACTAGATCAGAAACCAACAAGGAGGATGCTTGTCATTTTTTGATCATTTCTGTCTTATATGGGCAAATCTTTCTGGGCAAACAGCAGAGCCTCTGCTATATGCCTTATCATCTATGGTATGGGTAACACCACTGATTCTGAACTTTCCTTAAACTATTATTCAAAAGATATTATTTTCAGAGACCACAACATCATGTTCCTTGGTTCATTCAGTCATTTGAAAGATGTCTCTGTGCTCTCTCAACTTAAAATATCTGCAGAGAATGTGTGCCACTCCACACACAAGGAAAGAACAACCCTATAGGTATCATTACCATGGACAACTCATCCTCAGCAGCTCATCTATGGTTATGTGTCTCAATAATCATAGCAAGGACAATGTAATTGCTTGTCCCAAACTTGTATTTGGTTATGTTTATCCTTGCTCAAAGGACATAGCTAAGTGTTTTGTGAACATGAACAAATGTCTACTCATCCCAAATAAGGCATCATGAACTGATAAATATAGCTTCCCAAGTATAGCTTGGTGAATTAGTGAGTTTGTTTAGCTTACTTATAGGAAGATAGACCACACTTAACAATCACATCACTGAAAAGGCTCGCCCATGCATGGATAATTAATGACTTCCCAGTAGCTACCTAGAGGGCGTTCCTCCTTCTGTTAATTTTCTACCTTGCATATGTCTATTTACTCTATAATCTTCAGAAACAGCATGTAGTGGGGACAAATTTATGTATAGCTGTAAGGAGGTACAGGGTGGAATAGATGGAATTTCAGGTGAAGTTCTAATAATCCTTGCCAGTGGCTCTATGATGGAATGTCCATAGGTCCAATCTAGAGGGTCTTTGGCAGGTAATCGCAGCTGCTGATTAAGATGATAATGGCTCTTATCCTCAGAACATGGAATTTCTTCACAGCTTCTGACTGGCATGCAATATGCTGAAGTTCTTTGGAAAATCCTTGGTCATTTTAGGTAGAGTTATACATAAGTCAAACATATGACTCAAGAATGCAGTTACTTGGCATTAACCTTAGGAGAAGGAGAATTTATTATTACCCCAAAATGTATACATGAATATTTATGGTAGTTCTATTCATCATACCCACAAATAGAAAAGACATGCGTAGTTATTCAAGAGTGAAAAGGTGAATTATGTGCACAGCACAGTGGAATGCTCTACAGTGATAAGCAATGAACTATTGGTACATGTTTCAATTAGATTAACCTTGAAGGTATTAAGCCAAAAGAGGCAATAACATAATAAAAACATCATTTGTTGAATCACATAGATGATGTTTTTGAAAACACAAAACTTGGATAGAGAAAAGAGATTGATAAAGACTGGTAGAAGGGATGATAGGACTAGGAGAAATGATAAGAAGCTGTCAGTTTTTAGAATGACAGGACATTTCCCCATTTTTAAGCATGACATCAATGGTTATATACATTTATATCTGAGATAAAATTTATAAAAACAGCCCATCTAATATAAACTTTATTTTCTAGAATTTCAAAATTACAATGAGCAAAAGAAGATTGAGAAGATAGGGCATTCACCGGTCTGATTACTGGGGTAAGCCAGTTGCTGGGGGTGTGGGGGGAGGCAGGAAGGGCAGGAAAAGGGAAGAGAGGGGAATCTGTGGTTGGTATGCAAAGTGAACAAAAAATTCCTTAATAAATAAAAGAAGATTGAGAAGCTAATCCTCTTATTTTCTTCAATTTGCTTCATATTCCCCATTTTTCTTTCATATCTTTTTTCTTTCTCGTTAATTTTTAAGGTCAGTGTACCAACTAATGTATTTCATGATGACGTCATTCTCATTCATTCACTTCACACACTGCATCCCTTTATGCCCACTTTCCCTCTCCAGGCAGTTTTCTTTATTCATCCAGTTAATCTCACTTTCTGCTTTCTTACTGAATTTATTCCTTCACCATCTCCATTTCCTTTTCCTTAAGGTCTTGCCACATCACCACCTTCCTAGTTTTGTGACCCACACATACTCAGGTACAAATACCAACAATACAGAGTTTTAAAATCTAGGTTTCATAGATGAGAGAAAAATAATCTTTGTTTTTCTTTTTCTGTCATATTTATTCCACTTAAAGAAATCCAGTTGTATCTCTTTTCCCAGGAATATTATAATTTCATTTTTCTTTACATCTCATAAGATTCCATTGCATATATACACAATGTTTTTATTCTTGTCAAAAGATATTTAAGTCTGTTCCATCATTTACTTGAATGCATATTTTTACATGCATTCATGTTCAGTCTATGTATGTCATTGCTGGAAAGATGGGTATCTTATAGTCATTGAGTATTTGGGTGTCGCTTTCTAATTTCCAAAGCCAAGTTGCATCTAAAAAAAAAGAATTTGGACCATGAAATTTGGGGCTTAATAAAAAGAGTGTCCTCATTCCTCTTGTTTTGTTTCTGCCTATTTTGAATAATCTATGTTTAGGTTTTGTTATTGATGTGTGCGCGTGCACGAGTGCGTGTGTGTGTGTATGTGTGTGTGTGTGTGTGTGTGTGTGTGTGTGTGTGAATGTGTCCAGGTGAGTGAATGTTGGTGCTTACACATGTGTGGAGCGGAGGCCAATGTGAGCTATCTTCTTCATCACTGTCTACTTCATTTCCTAAAACAATTTCTCAATGATTCTAGAGCCCAGAGATTCAGTCTGATCGGCTGCCTGTAGAGCTTCATCAATTCATTGTCTTTGCCTTTCCAGTGTTGGGATTTAAGTCCATGCCACAGTACTTGACTTTTTACATCAGAGCCTGGGGATTCAAACTCAGTTCCTAATGCTTACATGGCAAGCATTTTTCTGACTGAGCCAATTTCTATGAGCCCACTTACATTGACTTTTTTTTTAATTTTAGAAGTTTGATAGTTTATTGAATCAATAAATTGTTTCTTAATTCTTCCTTGTTTACCCTTTTTATAAAGTTCTTTTGTATTCCTTATGTTTTCATGTTGCTGTTTTTTAACTTCATGTTATGCTTCTAGGATTCATTTAATATTTTCTGTAATGCTGGTTTTGTGCTCTTCTCAGTTGTTCAGTTCAGTCTTATCTTGGAAGGTCTTTACTCCTAATTCAATTCTGTAGGAATTTTTAAAATTTGCCCTAAACTCACTCTCTCTCTCTCTCTCTCTTCTCTTCTTCTGTTCTCTCTCTGTTCTCTGTCTTCTGTTCTCTTCTCTCTTCTTCTTTCTGTGTGTGTGTGTGTGTGTGTGTGTGTGTGTGTGTTCATTTGGGATTATTTTTGTCTGGACTTCATAGTGTAACATACACACGGCTTATTAGGTTGTGTCTCATAGATTTTGACACCATGTGTAAAATATTGTGTTGGCATCTACAGGTCAGTTTTCTCTGTAATTCCTGCAAAAGGCAGTCTTTCTGGTAGTTCCATCAGGTGTGATGTTGATATAGTTACTTTTGTGGACTTGTGATCTTAAAACCTATTGTGAGCTCCCATGTGAGTGTAGTATTCGGAACATTTTTTCCCCTTTGCTAATGCTGTGAACATGAATATTCAGTAGCTGAAATTCACCCCTCCCCAAACTTTACTTATTGGGGCCTTATTTGTTCAATAGGTCAGAATCTCAATTAAGGAAAACTAAACTTCTTTCTCTTCATCTGCAACCTTGCTCAAGGGTTGGGTGGACCCTTGATCCTGTGTAGGAACATGATAATTAGTGATGAAGTGTTCTTCCTCTTAGTATTCCAATACCCAATATTCTACATCTCAATACTTTACAGCCCTTTCTCCTGGATTCTAGACACTTCCTAGAACCTCAACCCTCAGTGTATAGCTAAAATCTGTTTTCTTTTTTCGATCTTTTAGAAAAGCAAGTAAGTGCTGTGTGCCTCTAATCTGTCACAATGGATTACTCTAAAGTACATATACTTAATGAATCACAGTCTACAAATAATATTTACATGTAGGGTGCTGGCAATGAAATATTTAATGTCTCCTGATCTTTATGTCACTCTTATAGACTTTATTTCTATACACTATATGATACATAGAGAGTATCTCCATAATATTTTGATGTTAATTTTTATGTTTAGTCAAAGTATTTTCATATTTTTTTCTTTTCCAGCAAAGTCAAGTTTGGAGTTTTTATTTTTTATTTATTTATTTATTTATTTATTTATTTTTGTATTTATTTTACAATACTATTCACTTCTACATAATAGCCACAGATTCCTTTGTTCTCTCCCTTCCTGCCCCCTCCCCTTCCCCCAGCCCCCCATTCCCACTTTAATTAGATTTTTCATTTCTAGAAAATTAGTTTTGTTTCTGTGTAGATAGCATTAACTACTGCCTGCATTTTTCCAACATTTCTTTCTGGTGATTAGTTGTGATTGATTTTTATCTGACAATATGCTGAAGATACTAATTCTTTTGCTTTAAACACTGTTTTCTTTAGGGTCACAGTTTTTGGTTGACATTGTTTTCTTTCCTCTCTTCAAAGAAAGAATTCCATTATCTGTATAATTTCTGATAAGAAGTCTGATTTCATGCTCTACACACAATTTTTTGTTTCACTTATTTTCAAGTTTCTGGTCCTCATTTGATAATTATGGCATTTCATTCTGTGCTAATGGTTCAGTAGCCATATAGGCAAGGCCCACACACTTAGGAACAGTGTTCTACATTTGTGCTCATGTAAACTGTATTTTTCTTTGATTTCAGCCTAAATTTCTTTGAAAAAAATGAAGCTGATCATGACAAGAAATAACTTTCCTCTTTCCTCTCTCTTCTTGACACAAGCTGAGCATACCCATATATGTTCAAGTGCATGCTCTGTGACCTTCAGCTAAGCTTGCCCAAGAATACGGCTTCTCTCTTTTCTTTTTGAGCTGCAATTTTAAACTGAACATGCTAACCATAGTGAATCAAAACCCAAGGGACTCAGTGATATGCCAAACTCCAAGTGTCCAACCAGCTCCAAGTGCTTTCTTATGGAACTATGGCCTCTCCTACTAAAATCCCAAGACTTCATTTGTTTGAGGATACTACTTATAAACTAATTATAGCATTTTCTTTGTGTTTTGCAGACAATAAATCTTTCTTCATTCTGTCTTCTAGGTGTGCATACTGAATGTGCTCACCCAGAAGAAAACCAATTGTGTTCATACTTACTATGTGACAGCTTGTGGGTTTATACACACATAGTTTGCTTTAGCTTTAAATTCTTAGATCTGTGGATATTTATCAAACCTAGAAAATTTTAGGTCACTTCATAAGGTAATTTTCTTACCTTATGGTCTACTTTAGGATAACATAGTACACAGACTTTAAACTTCTTGACTAGTTATTCAGCTCACTTGGGAATTGTTCTCTCTCTCTCTCTCTCTCTCTCTCTCTCTCTCTCTCTCTCTCTCTCTCTCTGTCTCTCTCTCCTCTCCCCTCCTTTCCTTCCTTCCTTTCTTCTTTCTTTTCTTTCTTTGACATTCTTTTCTCCTAGTGATTAATTTTTAGTTTGTATTCCAATGTTATTTCTGTCGATATTTTCTTATGTGCCCTAATCTGGTGTTAATACTTCCCAATGTATTAGTTTAGTTTCTTTTATTTTCTACATTTTCATTTTAAAAATAAATTCCTTATATCTCTTAAACAGACTTATATTTTCTTTATATCCTTAAACCCATTTGTAAGATCCGCTAGGGCATTTAATCACTTTTAGCTAAGCTTCTCTATAATCTATGATAATTGTGATTTCATTGGTTCATTTTTCCCTTGCTTATGCCTCCTATTTTCAGGATTATTAAATTTGTCTTGTGAGTGTGGTAGGGATGCCAGTTTATTTTTCTTTAACTAAAATTGGATGGTGTTCTAATTTGAAGTCAAATGAATTGCCATGCATTTGCCCTGTTAAAATCTTACTTTTAAGAATTTGACTTGTCAGGTCCAGGACAACCTCTATGTTAGAACTATTTTATCCTTTGTGCAAAGATTAGCCCCTTCTGATGAATCGATCCAGTATCTAATGTACTGTAAGGCATTTCTCCCAGGCTTAGGAGAATAACCTATGTCTACCCTTTGTGAGCCATGACAATTTTTCAGTTGGTTGATTTCTGGTGATTCTGCACGGCCAGCACCCCAGCATGAGCTTCCACTTGCTCAAGCACAGATCAATATTCTGTCATGACCATTCCAAATCTCCAGAGCCTAACCTCTTTGTAACTCACTAGTATTTGTCTGTGGCGGCACACGCCCTTACAAAATTTTTCTTTTCTTGAATCTCTGTCTTCTAAGTTCATCTCCTAAACGCATTGAGACCTTTCAATTTTATCTCCTAGATGTATGGCCCTGTAACCATTTCCTGGCGACAAACTATTGCAATCCCTTACCTGGGGAAATCACAGTTTTATGGAGTCTGTTACCTAATGCCTAAAGCATTGTTTTCTGTATTTTCTGCTTTGTTATTGGCCGTTCAGTTTTTATAACTATCAATCATTCGGTGCTGGAGTCTTACAGAAAGGAACAGGAAACACTTCAGGAAATTAAAAATATATTCTAATTAGAATATTAGTAACACTTTGCTACAGGAGCATGTACATATGTTGTAATATATGTATGTATGTATATGTATGCATGTATGGACAGAGAGAAACATAGAGAAAGAACACAAACTATTTAGAGTACTGGAAGTAGTGAATTATTTCTCTCTATTTTTGCTAGTGTGATCATTTTCACAGTAGTGATGTATTTGTATCCACTACTCTAATTTCACTTCATTATATTTTACTGTGGTAGAGAATAATTAAGCATGTCATGCTTCTTTAAAGCCATCAGGACAAAATAAGAATTTATTTCATATGTGCTAAACAGCAAGTCAGTTGATCGGAATTCTTAGTGCCTGAAGCCACGGGAACACCAAGCCACGGTCACTATTACTTGTGCGTCATTGGAATCCTATAAAATATTTTTTCCTTGTGATACTGAGAAATGTTTGGTGACAAAAACAAACGTATGGGGCATAGAAACATGAAGCAACAAAATCATCAAGTAATGTCCTGAGCAAAACCCTTTACTGTATTTATCAATCTATAAGTGTAGTGAATGGAGAGCGTAGGAAATCAAACTGGATGCTCTTCAAAAAAAATGTTACTGATATTAGGTCTCAAATTTTCATAAGCTTTTAGAATGTGTTAAAAGAGAAATTCTGGGTTCATGAACTGCAGGACTGAGAGTGCTAGAGGAATTAAAAGTGTAAATATTGATAGCTTGCATACATTAACATGTTAATAAATACTGTAATGAACTCAATTATGTGTTCTATTTTCAAAGAGTATTTCAATTAGGTAATGAACTCTTAAATGCTATTCAGTATTTTATATTTTATTATGGTTCAAAGATGGCAAATTTTGTTTAAAGTACATATGATATAGCATACTTGAGCATGCCCAAAGGCAACATTGTTGAAGACTGAATGCAAGGAATGGTGAATTTAAAGGAAAACATGAAACTAATCCTGAGAAATATAGAAATTATTCATGATGAATAGAAACAAATAAACATTTAAAACATTAAGTTCTTTTTTAAACTAATTTGCTTACATATTACTTTTCTTTCCCCATAATTCTATAATAGGGCATGGAGCTGCCTATGTTACTGGTGTTTTACTCATATATTTGATGAACTTCATTAAATTTTCATAAAGTTTGTGTTTCACCATTATAAAGAAACTACTTTTTAAGTCAGTTGGAGTCAGAGAATAAGATATTTATTACAGGTTAACCAATTAATTGTCTTCTTCCATTGGGGTGGAAAACCCTCAAAGAAAGCTAGAATGTTTCTTTTCAGTCGTATATCTTAATCTTTCTTTTTAATTCAGGTGCATTTTTGTGTCTCCTATTAAAACTAGCATCCAAATTTATGACCCTTAATCTAGACTGTTTTGTGTGTGTGTGTGTGTGACATGGGAGGACACATTAAATACAGCAAAGAAAAATCTTGTGACTTTTAAGTCTATTCTTAATAGGCTTTTTACTCTTCAATCCACCCAGGAGGTACTTTTATATACCCAGATGCTTCAAAAAGAAAAAAAAAAAAGAAAGAAAGAAAAGAAAGAAAGAAAGAAAGAAAAGCAAGTTTGAAGACGCAGGCGCTAGGTTCCAGGGAAGGGCCACTTTTAAACAAAACAGATGCATTTGAAAGACAGATGGTGACAAGAATGGATGTAAACAGCTGACTCATTAGCTCAGTAATAATAAAATGATTGTTTTAAGACACGAGGAGGTGTGAAGACAGTCTGCTATGCAACAGTCGGTAAATGACACAGAAACTGTTACCTAAGGTATAACAAGAACCTAAAATATGTGGTACTGAATTTGGGATCAGCAAATAGTGGAGAAGGTGGTGAGCAGGAAGTTTGAGCAAATGGCCAACATGCTGAAAAGATAGGCATCTTCAAAAGGGCAAACTGAGCTAGTCCGTGCCAGGAAGAGTCACACAACACAACTTGAAAAAATGTCGGAAGTTGGAAAATATACCTAAAATGCTTGTCCACCTGGAGAAGAAAAGACCTGGAATGTTGAAAGTGCCTGATTCTTTCCAGCTATGAACTGGAAGATGCTGCAAGAAAGAATCAGAAGCAACTCAGAGGTATCCACGGTGCTTTTTCCAGTCATCATCAGAGAGGTTTCCACCACTAAATGGGAGTGGATGCAGAGACCCACATCCAGATACTATGCAGACAGAGTCTAAATGGGAGGGTGCCATTGGTGGAAATCTGGGAACCCTGAAGAAGGGGGTGTGGATTGTAGGAGTCAGAGGGAAAAGAGGACAGCAGGAGAACATGGCCCACCAAATCATATAAGTAGGGCTCATGTGGGCTCACAGAGACTGAAGCAGCAAGCACAGGACCTGCTTGGGTCTGCACCAGGCCCTCTGCATATGTTATAGCTGTTAGCTTGGTGTTTTGTGGGACTCCTAACAGGGGAGCCGGTGTATCTCTGACTCCTGCCTGCTCTTGAGACTCTTTTTCTCCTACTGGGTTGTCTTTTCCAGCCTTGATATGAGGACGTCTGCCTTGTCTTAGTGTATCTTGTTTTGTCCAGTTTGGCTGTCATCTCTTGGAGGTCTACTCATTTTGAAGAGGAAACTAAGGGAGAGTGGATCTGAGGGAGAGGGGAGGTAGGAGAGAGGAGCCAAAGGAGTGGATGGAGAGGAAACGGTGGTTGGGATGTATTGTGTGAGAGAAGAGTCTATTTTGAGTTAAACCAAAACACAAAAAAAGAAGCAATTCAGAAAACAAGCAGAATGAAGATTTTTAGGACTACAGACTTAGAGGGCATTTTGTACAATAAAATAGTGTGTTTACAGAGTGCTTTAGTAAATTTACTTTTTATTAATATGCTTAAAATATTAAAAGCTTTTAAAATCAGATTTATCGGTAACACTAGTGTCTATAGTAAATAGGCTGAATATGGGTTTGTCACACGCCAGTCTTGTCTTGCCCTTAGATTTTTTTTTTTCTGTACTGTTTTACTTTTCAACTTTATCTGAAAAAAAGGGTGCCGCAAATTAGTTAAAAGAGCATTTAAGACCAATGACATGTTACTACTAAATTATGATTAATTGGGAAAGAAAAGTGGAAGTTACTTTCCAATGTTGTACTTGAAATCATATTTGAAGAAAGACTAGTAAAAAGTCTAATTTTGTGCAGACACTGACATGCATGTGCTTCAGGATCTATTCTTAAATGTATTCATTTTGTAATTTCATGTGCTGTTTGAAATTACAGGGCACACAGTTATTCCTTAATAAGTATTTAGAAACATAACTATTAAAGGTGTTGTGGGATAGTATTAAAATATTAGGATATAAATAAATCATTCAGATCCTCTGTAAAGTAGAATAAAAGGTAATATGAACTTGAAGCATGACATAAATTTTGTCCTTAAAATTTTGCTTCTATAACTTTGTGAAAATAATTATGATAAAAAGTATAGATATCTTTCCTTAATAAAGATGTTTTATTGCTATCTTCTTCAACTACAAAATTCTTGATAATTTAAAGCTAAAAAGCAAGATTTTGCATGTGAAATTTCTCGTTAAAAATCGATGACTTAGGATATTTCTCAAACACATATTTTCTGGACAAAAGTCCTAGAAAAAACTGTGGTATGCTCCCTTTAACTCTCTTCATTTTGCCATACTCAAAGTGGGTTCAGAGAGAGAGACATCCACGGAAGAATTTTATTTGAGCATAGACATTAATAGAAAAGTAATTTGCTCTTAAAGAGAATAGTTCTCACCAGAGCACCACCATCTTGGACCCTTCAAGATCTATAATTATTTGAAATAAAAATATACAGGCTATGTTTTGCCTCATTTCTACAGGTTGGTAGTAGACTAAGAATGATGTCCAGTTGAAACATGGTCTGTTAGTACAAAGACTATGTTCTCAAAATATTTGACAATAGATTCAAGAACACTGAATTAGGGGACAATATCTTGGTATCAGAACTTGGCAACAACTACATAATTAATAGTTCTATGAGACAATGACAATTAAAGTGATAAAATCAAAATACTGTACTTTGATGCACTTAAATATAAGTTAGTAAGAGAATTCTATTCAGAAATGAATGTATAAGGGAGAGAAGGGAATAACACAGGCAAAGAAAGTGACAGAATCATGTAGGCATGATGATCTTGGATGACCTTTTCACATGCCTATAGAGTTTAACTAGAATTCTGTGTGTGTGTGTGTGTGTGTGTGTGTGTGTGTGTGTGTGTGTATTGTGTGTGTGTGCGCACGCACGCACACACGTGAGTGCACGCTCTAGGGAGCAGACTCTACCCCTCTGCTAGAAAAACAAGTGCTCTCTACTCCTGAGCCAGCTCTCCTGGCCATATTCTGTGATTGCAGATTACTATACTATAAGTCTGTAACTTGAAATTGCTAAATGTTAGGAAAGCAAAGCTAAGAAAGATACAGGCCCAGCCATAAGAACAAGAAAAAAAATGTTCACAGTGTAGTACAAGAGACTGAGTTGAAAGAACAGAGTGTGCAGAAGCAATTTAAAATATAAACAAGATTCTGACTGATATAACATCTAGTATGCAAAGGTGTAATTGACTATAACCCAAATATGCCCAGCTAAAATGATTCAATTTTTAAAAATTATTCCACCCAATTGTATGACAAGCTGCAAGTCAGAAAAAATTCTATGCATAAGATTTTGTTTACATGATATGCCACAAAATCATTTTACCATGGCAATCAGTTATACTCAGAGTTCAATTATGTATGCAGAATTTGTGATAGATTAATAATCAGAGTAAGTATCCATCCCCAGTGTTCAGAGAATGTTTGTATAAATGATTTAACAAATATGTTGTTTTTACATAGACTTATCCATGAGTTTGGAAAAAGAAAACAATGGAATTACTTTGGCACTAGAAAATGGAGCGTCTGTCCAATGGTCACTACCTCTCTGTCAAGGACATTTTCATGAAAACTACTGTTATATAAACAAGGTCTTTGGTGGAAATGATTCCCATTATAAATCTGAAAACCATATAAAATCATGGGTGTGGAGGAGCTTGAAGCCGCAAAGGCTTGGATTTAGAGCATTAGGGATACTTGGGATATTTTATTCCATAAATCATATATGGCTTTGTAATAACCATGGTTCTTACACAGCAGGATGCCTCACATACATATTTATAGTCACTTGTGTTCTCTCTGAGAAATGCTTTGTTCTAGGGTGGGTCAAAACCTCTTGAGAAATCTCCGAGACTTCATGCTTCATCTAGAAACTGTTCACCACAGCACTTTAAAATCCAAACATCTTAAAGAATGTGACCTGTGTTTTGCTCCCTTCCATTGACTTATTTCATGCCCTGGTCTAAAACCCATCTGTATGCAAATTTTAATTCTATTATTATTCATAATTTATTAAGCATCCTCCATATCATGTCTTAGAACACATTTGAAATGACCTTAAAATAGAGTGTTGGTAATTTTAATTGACTCACTTTGACAGCATTCCCACCCACTCACTTGATGCTTTATGAAGACTCTGATGATAATCAAGTTGCAATTATCCAAAGCGGCAAGGGAAGTCAGCAATGTTTGATGATTAGTCAGAGAAAACTGCTATCAATTATAGAGACAATCATCTTGTCTGCACTGGGAAGAGATCTGAAGCAGAACATTTCATTCTCACAGACATTACAGACACATGTGTCATAACTGTCAAGCTTAGCAAAGTGCTGTGTGGAACGAAAAAGCAACTTTAACAATATATATTCATTTACAAACCTTGGCGAAGAAGTCCCATCCTTATAGACACTTCTTTATCATTAAGTTAACTGTTTTGTCATGTACAGTCCAAAATTTCTGTTAAATTATAAAAGTGCCTGGATATTACCATGACTTTTAGTTTTAACATGCTTTGGAACTTACAGGGGATCAAAGCATGGGATGAAATGACTAGGAAGTTAAAATATTAACCTGTAGAATCTAAGATTGGTAAAAGAATATATAAATCCAATTAACACTCAACACCCAACATCAAAGAAAAGTAGAATGAGTGTTCAAGCAAGATTTTGTGAAGGGATCGGTGCGCTGGAACTACCAATTCTATTAGGTATGAAATAGTACTGAAATGTTAGAAGATTGGCAAAAATGTGGAAAGATGAATAAAATTGTTCTTTTCCATATCAGAGGGCTAAGTACATTTGAGAAAAAAAAAAAAACAACTCATAAACATGTTGTGATTTTCAGAAATTTGTGTCATGCAACAGACTAATATGTAATAGACTGACCATCATTCCCACATAGAATTCAACATACCTAACATATATGCTGAAATATTTCAAAAGCAGAAACTTGAATAGTTATAAAAAATACTTGCCTGCATGGCACTCAGTCCATATTTGCTTCCATAATATGTTTTTAGTGCAAGCATACATACATACATGCAACGTTTTCTTTTCTTTTTCAAAAAATATTTAAAATTTCAATTAAGATATACTTACAACCCTTTCTCCCTTTTTCTCTCTCCTACCCATCCCATGTCCTTTCCTCCATCCCTCCCTTGTTTCGTAGGTGCTCCCTCTCAAATTGATAACTATTTTCCTTGATTATTTTCTATCTAAATCCATAAATATATGAGTACAATCTGCTGAATCATATTATTTCAGGGCTGACTACTTTTTATTGATTAACTAAACATAAACTCATCTCTGGACAAGACTAATTCTCCTTGTCAGTTATTAATTGCCTGTAGTTCTTTGTCATGTTATTACCCATAAAAAGCTGAAGTCATAAGACATCCATGGAAACTGAATATCAAAGAATGACATATTTGATAAATACTTGGTTAATTAATTTACATCAACTGAAGTCTTAAGAAAGTGCATATAGACAAATGCAAACCAAGCCCAGACTATGAGGATTTCCAGTATAAAGATAACAGAAAAGGAAAGCAATATTAGACTACTTCTTTAAGATAAACTGTAATTTTTAATGAGTTAAAATGTACAGATCTTCAATGGGGAAAAAGGAAAACACGACTTATTTAAAATTAAGAACAGTGAAAGCACAAATTATGAGTGTGGGATGTTAATTGCAAGTTCACAAATGATTTTTATTCATAACTGTTAAGACACAGGCCTGCACCTTTAGGTTAGACATCAGACTGAACGAATCAGGCCATGCTACCCTGTAGCTTCCTTTGGGTCAGAGTAAGATGCTGTCTATGCTGTGGCCTAAGAGCAGTTCCTGGTATATATTCATAATGAGGACATGGACCCTCCATGATCTCTTTCATATATGCTATGCTGACATAATACTTCTGATGTGAAACTTTCTACCACCCCTAAAAGGCAATGAAAAAAATCCTTTGTTTGGGGGATTAATCTGAAATTCCTCAAGGCAATTGCTGAGGCTATTGCCATGTAGGCTGCTCTCTAGAGGCTGCTATGGCCTCCCTTACAACTGTTCTCATGACGGCTCTCTATCTCTCCCTATCTTCCTCTGTCATTCTCATTTATACACACACACACACACACACACACACACACACACACACACACACATATATACATATACATACTATTCTTTGAGAATTTCATACAACATATTTTGAATATATTCACCCCCTTACCAGCTCCTCCAAAATCCTTCCCTACCTCCCAACCAACTCAACTTTACATTTTTTATTTGTTTGTTTTGTTTTTAACCCATAGAATCCATTATGTGTTGTTTTGAGAGTGGGGCCTGCCCTGGAATAGAGTTGACTTATTAGGTATCACACCCTTAAAGAAAACTGACCCATGCTCTCTCAACAGCTATCAATTGCCGATAGCTCCTTAGATGGCACTAGTACCTCCATTTCCTCTTCCATGTCAGAATTTTATCTGTTGAGCTTGAGTAAATCATATGCATGCTGTCATATTCTCTATGAATTCAAATGTTCATATGACTTGTTGTGCCAAGAAAACACTGTTTACTTGTGATGATCCCCCAGCACTGGCTCTTACCATTTTTTTATACTTTCTTCTATAATGATCTCTACACTTAAAGGAAGGCATGATATTGATGCCCATTTAGGGATGAGCACTACTAGTGGGGTTTGTGTTATTTACCATCTACTGAAGAGAGATGCTGACTTGATGAAAACCGAGAGACATACTAAACGAGAGTAAACTAAAAAGTCCTTAGCAGTTGTTTAAACATTATATCTGTTTAGCTGAATAGTTGTTGTAGTAGATTCTCCTATAGAAACTATGACCAAGGTTTTCATAGGTTCTTGGCCCTGGTAATGTTGTCAATTATGGATTTCCTCTTGTAGAACAGGACTTAAGTACAATAGGAAAGTATTTAATTAACACTAACGGCCTTTTGAAAAAGTCATATGGATACCTCTTATGGTGCAATCTTCTGTGTGTGTGTTTGTGTGTGTGTGTGTGTGTGTGTGTGTGTGTGTGTGTTTGTACAAATATATATAGAAAACTGAATAAATTGAGTTACCATGTAACAGGGAACAATATCCCAATAGTCACTGTATTCTAGCAAATAAAACCCACACTACCATAAAAGGGTTATTGTTTTTTAAGATATTGGACAGTGATGTCACATAGATACCCCGTAATGGCAGGTTATTGCCACTGATCCTAATAACTTCACAGTATTTGACAGTAAGTCCCTATTGCTGAAGACTCCACACATTTGAATAATAAAGCATGGAGAAATCAAGCTGATACTTATTTAAAAGCTTCATATCTACTAGACAGCTTTCACAGTGTTGAAAGTTATTGTAGATTCTCATGGAGAAGAAAATAATCATCATTCTTCCCTAGATAGGAACACTGTGAGCTACAGATTTGACTGCCCTGACAATATATGCCCACTGGTTATAGAACTCATCATTCTCCTCTTAAGGAAACTCTCTCCAGCTGTTAAAAAGAATCCTCTCATCCTTTTAAGGCCCCATTATACTCAGATCTCCATAAATGCACTGTGTTAGTGTAATGTTCTCCATCATACACCTGTAGACCCAGTTATGGCCTTGAGGCCCTTCCATTCTGATGAGGCTTGTTAAAGATGATCATGTGTCAGCTTCCTTTCCAGACTGGCTGATGCTGTTTCCGTCTGTTATTTAATCAAATAATAATAAGCACGTGGGTAATAAGTAAATTCAGATTAAAGTCTTTGAACTCACATCTTGCGAATTTTTTAAGGATCCACATGTTACAGTTTAATCGTAAAACTAAGAAGTTTCTTAAATATTCCCTTATTGTTTATTGCTGGAATTCCAGAACTCATAAATGAAAATGGGATGTTTCAGTAAAGGAGTTTTTACAAGCCTCACTTTCAATCAGGTAGAATCTATAAAAGATACACATTCTTAATATCTATATTCCTGGTTTTTCTTTGTCTCACATTATTTATATTTAAATTTTAGAAGCAGCCAGTCAATTCTTACATTGCAAAGTCAACAAATGACAACTTAATAGACTTATTCATTTTGTCAAATTTTTCGATTATTTTTTTCAGGTTATTTGGGAATTTCACATCATGAACTGTGAGCACACTCATTTCCCAGTCCTTCCAGGCCTACCCTACCTGATGAAATTACTCCCCCAAAAAGGAATAGGATAAAAAGGAAAAAGACAAGTCTTTTTATAAGCAAAATTTTAAATGTAGCCGGGCGGTGGTGGTGCACGCCTTTAATCCCAGCACTCGGGAGGCAGAGCCAGGCGGATCTCTGTGAGTTTGAGGCCAGCCTGGGCTACCAAGTGAGCTCCAGGAAAGGCACAAAGCTACGCAGAGAAACCCTGTCTCGAAAAACAAACAAACAAACAAAATTAAATGTTTCTGATTTAAAGATACCATATTAAAAATGTATGTGCACTGTTATAAGTATTGCTTAAATTATAATATTTTAATTTGAAAAATTCACTTTAAGAAGAACTAATAATTCTGTATACCAAGAAGCCAGCATACTTAAATGAATATACTTGAGAAAACAAAGGAAATCTTGATCATGAAAACCCAGGAAAAGGAAATATCATGAAAAGAATTGGAACAACGGAAATAAAAACTGAGGAGAAAACCCATCAAGACAACTACAGGAAACTGCCAGACCCATTCTACTAACAGAAGAAAGAGAAAATGAACAATATTCCATCCAACCAGAAAGAACACCCAACACAGCCATAGGAGTTAGGAAAACTACCTCCCTAATAACTTTGAAGCAAAGGACCTCAACAAATCATTAAGTAGTTGCCAATAAGCTAACTAGATTAAAAATGAGAAAGAGAACTTAGTATCTGTGATTGTCAAGAAATATGCCTCACTAGTGTAGCACATTCACCATGAAATTACATTCAACCATAAACATTAATGGCATCATGAAAACATCAGGCAAATGGATGGAACCAGTGTTCGCTATGGTAAGCAAAACCAGTAAGAACCTAACTTTAGATCTCTCTCTCTCTCTCTCTCTCTCTCTCTCTCTCTCTCTCTCTCTCTCTCTCTCTCTCTCTCTCCGTGTGTGTGTGTGAGAGAGAGAGAGACAGAGATACAGAGAGAGACACACACACAGAGAGACACAGAGAGAGAGAGAGAGAGAGAGAGAGAGAGAGAGAGAGAGAGAGATGAAAGTAGAAAGAGGCTTAAGAAAAAGATGAAAAGATGATGAACTCTAAGTCAGTCGTTCTCAAGCTGTGGGTCATGACTTCTTTGTGGTCAAACAACCCTTTCACAGGGGTCACCTACGCCCATCAGAAAATACAGATTTTTGCATTATGATTCATAACAGTAGCAAAATTACAATTTTGCAACGAAATTAATATTATGGTTGGGGACTGCCACAACACGAGGAATGAAAACAAAGGGTCACAGCATAGGAAGTTTGAGAACCACTGCTCTAAATGAGGGGAGAAGAGAAACTAAGGATGCAGTGAGGTCTACATGACATGGAACAAAAACGAGGAACAATTGGAGCGGGGAGCAGAAGGGCTATGGAGGGCACTGTAGAAGGGAGATAGATAAGAAGAAAATACAGTAGCATATATTACTGAAAATGCAACGATGAAATCCATTACCTTGTTTGCTAATTTAAAAAGCTAACTAAAAAAGAATATTGTAAGAAAGAGGCTCCAATTTATTATTCTCTTGTACAATACATCCTGACCACAGTTTTCATTCCCTTCAAATTTGTAGTTTAGAATAGGGCAGCTAAACAAAAATCATTGTATGTATAATTTTGTTTCATATGAAATAGCACTGTAGCCACATGACCTGTATTTTTAAATTAATTATCATTTCATTAGCTCAACTCACAGAAACAACATTTTAGAATAAGTTAAACTTTCATTTGTATGTTTTTATTTGCAGCATCAGGAATATCAGTGTTTTAAGTGTTACTGAACATTGAAATTATGGGTTCTGGTAGTTAAAGCAGACAGACGGTTACATAATGTTGGGGGAAAAAAGTTGTATAATTCCCTGCCTGTGTTCTGGCAGAGTTTTTTTTTTTTTTTTCTCTGACTACATCATCAACAGATTGTAGACAGGCTGAAACCAGTCTTAATTTTCTCTTGCCTAACCAATTAAGGCATCCGGTTTCTTGGTTTGGTTATGCTTGCCAGGAAGCACAAGAATTCCTGGAAATGTTTTTGAGAAAATGCCTCGGTAGAATTCAGGCGGCACACCATAGAAACCTATTTTCCTTCATCCCATTAACAAGCAAAGTATTACATTTCCAAAGAAATATATCATTGTATAACCTGGTTGAGTAGTTTATGCGACCCTACCATTTTATTTGAGGCCTACACAGAAAGACTATAGCACTGATGTTTTGAGCATTATTAGGAAAGAGTAAAAGCACCACTGACCAGGTTCAAATCCTGCCTTTGTTTGCTCAATGAACTTGAAAAAGTTATTTAACCTCAGTATGCTTTGATTTCCTATCTATAAAATGGGATTATTGATTTTCGCGTCTGTTATGGATATTTAAAGCATAAACTATTTCAGGATGCTTAGAATAGTGATGGTCATAAAGTACACAGTAGGAAAATTGTAGCAATTTCCAATTTTTTGTTTAACAATTCTAAGGCAAGCCAGCCAAAGGACCTAAAACAATGTGCAGTTATAACTTCACATGTTCTCTGGGTCAGGAATCTGGACAGAGCTTAGCAGGATTCTCCCCAAAGTTACAAACATGGTGTTTGTCCAGGCTGCACTTTCACCTGCCAGAGTGACTGGGAAACGGCCTTCTCTTGAGCTCACATGGTTGTTTGCAGAACTCAGCTTCTTGTTAAGGAAGTATAAAAGACTATAGCAGCCCACAGTTACCCTTTGTTTCTTGCTATATGGGACTCTGTAATGTGACAGATTGCATCAATATACCTTCAGGGGAGAAGTCTAACAAAAAAAATATTATACCATGATGTAACATAATCTAGGAAGCCATCTGGTCACTTTTGCTGTATTCTGTTGGTTTAAAGCAAACCACAGGCTCTGGCCACACTCTGCAGGAAAATATTACTCAAAGTTATTTTAGCTTCACACCCCAACCAAAGCACCTTAGGGGAGGAAAGGTTGCATGTGGCTTACATTTCCATGGTACAGCCCATCATTGAGGGGAAGTCAGGGCAGCAACTCAGGCACCTAGTCACATTGCATTCACATTCAAAAGCAGAGAGAAACAACTGGATCCTCTTTGACTACTTTCATCTAAATTCCTCCTGTCTTATACTATTTGGGACCCATTGCCTAGGGCATGGGAATATACTGCCCACAATGGTTTGGGTCCTTTCACATCAGTTAGCAATGAAGACAGTCCCTGCTATTGATGTACACACAGATCAACCTGATAGGGAGAATTACTCAACTGAGGATCTTTTTTCAGGTGATTCTAGGCTATGGAATTTTGACAATTTAAACTCAAAATGATTGTAAATCTAAGGTGACAGGGGTTCAAAGTTTCATTTTCTTTTCTTTTTTTAAAATTATTATTTTTAAATTTTATAATTCAATTTTAATTTGCATATCAGCCACAGATTCCCCTGTCCTCCCTCTTCCCGCCCTCCCCTGCCTCCCCCCAATCCATCCCCCATTCCCATCTCCTCCAGGGCAAGCATTCTCCTGGGGATTCAGCTCAGCCTGGTAGATTCAGTTGAGGCAGGTTCAGTCCCCTCCTCCCTTCACCCAGGCTGAGCAAAGTGTTCCAGCATAAGCCCCAGGCTCCAAAAAGCTCATTTTAGAGGACATCATCCATGTACGTTTTTCTTAAGAAGTTGCATCTCACAGAATGTTTTGCTTTAAAAGAGACATACAAAATATTTACCCTTTTCTTGAAATGTAGGAAGTTTTTAATTCACATACCAGCATTGTGCTGGAGGCAGCTTCCTGCTACTCATGAGTGCTGGTTAAGTATCTATATAAAAGTACACATTCAGTGACTTAGTATTCCTAAGTCACTTTACCATACTAGACACATCTATGCCACCCACAAGGGAAAATGTAGGAGCCAGGCTTTCTTTAGAAGGCCAGTTGTCAAACAATTGCCTTCACAAACTTTTGTAAACACGCCTCAAATTCCATTATTATTTTTGATAGGAAAATGAAATACAGTTCTGTAGCTGAAAGTTTCCTATCTCCTGCCTGGTCTATAGTCACTCAGACCCAAGTAAACACCCAGAGGCTTAATTATTTAAAACTGCTTGGCCATTAGCCCAGGCCTACCACTGACTAGCTCTTAGATTCAAACTCAGCCCATTTCTTTTAACCTATATGTTGCCATGTGTTCTGTGGCTTTACCTGTGTGCCATTATATGCTGCTTCCTGGATGGTGGACTGGTGTCTCCTGGCTCAGCCCACCTCTTCTCCAAATTCTCCTTGTCTGTTTATCCCACCTATACTTCCTGCCTGGCTAGTGACCAATCAGTGTTTTATTTATCAACCAATCAGAGCAACATGCATTCACAGCATAAAGAACGACATTCCCATCACAGTTCACTTATAGGTAATAGAAATGTAAATACTGACTTCTATATGAGATCTCTTAACTTACTATATAACTTTAGGATTCCAGGATACCTTTAGCGTAATTGTTTTATATATGTTTTATTACTAAATTATGTTCCTAAAAAGTAATATTTATCAAATAATGCCCAGTGATTTCACTTTCTTGTATATATTTTATTTATTTATTCTTATTTTTTGTTTGTGTATGTGTGAATATGCGTATGTGTGTGCATGTGTTTGTGTATGGTGAGTGTGGGCTCACATGTTGTATATGTCTGTGAAGGCCAGAGGACAACTTTGTAGGGCCACTCTTTTCCTTCCTCCCTTAAACATGGGTTCTTCATGTTCAACTCTGGTTACAAGCTTGCACAAACAGAGCTTTTATGCATCGAACCATCTCTCTGTCACATCTAGTTTTGTATATAAGTCTTCAACATGAAAACTGCACGTAAAATACATTTTAAAGCCTTCGTCTATTTCATGGTTTAATACCATATAGCAAAAATATATAGTGAAAAATATAAACGAATATTTATCAATGTAATCTCAACAAAAGATGGAAATCGTTCATTTTCGATAGCTTAATGTTGACTGCAATTCCATAGGTGGTTATCAAGTCAATCTAGAGTTAACTGTAGAATAATAGTTGTAACTTTTTATTAATTAGAAGATAGCATTAGCTTTCTTATTATTTGTTTTCAGTTATTATTTGAATTTTCATAGTCTGTGTAATCTGTATTATCATGTAAGCCAAATTCTTTTTGATTTTGGTGGTTGGGAAGTAAATGAGAAGAAAAATATTTTATAGCACATTTATTAATGGATAAAATTAGATATATTTGTGATAGAGACAGCATACTGCTGTTAATTATTGTTAGCTGCGCTTCACAGACTTTTTAAATAAAAATCTCTGCTCTTAAATCTTTTCTCTAAGGAAAGTAATGCTGACCTTGATCATTTATACAGACATTCTTGTGACCTGCCTCCACTTGGAAGTTTAATGATCCCATCTGGGCATGAATTCAGGAACAGATCTTAATTTGTCAAAACAAATTGAGAAGCTTTCCTCCCTTACATCTGGCACCTAGCATTAAGGAAGAATCTTTAATAAACAATACAGAGCATAACAAATGTCAGAGAAAAGGAACTTGGCTATGAATTGCCTGGGATGTAGCATTTCTGAATGCTCCCCTGAAACTTTTGACGCACAGTGAACATAAAGAAGGGAAGGAGAAGAAAGACAGTACAGTGTTTCTAAATATGGCACAAAATTTATGAGAGAACATCATAAAAATATGAATGGACTAGACACACAGTATCAGAATCTTCCTAAGAGGCAAATCCATCTCAAATCATTCACAGAACTTAGAAATTAAATTAGGGTCTTTGTCAATTTACAAAATGTCTTCCTGAAGCACTTTCTTTCTTATTTTTGTAAAACCATAGTCATATATACTGACATTACATTACACAATGATATTTCAGTGATTCTTTTTGTAGTTTAATGTCAGGAAGAATTTTTCTTTTTTTTCCACATGGAGATGCATTCCTTCATTTGTAGTGCAATTATGTGAATTTTTCTTTTCCTTATTGTTGGAGCCCACCTAGGTTTCCTAGTGGCTTTACCCAGCAGGACTGCATAAGAGGATGATTGGGCCACAGGCCTGGGTACCAGCTGTTTGAAAAGGTCTACACTTGGCTATATCTATCAAGGGGGAGGTCTTTGCCCTCCCCCACCCGGCACTGTTATAAAAAGCCCTTTTGAATAAAGTTCTGGGCTGGTGGGATTTGAGCCAGGCCCTCCGTAGGCTATCCTGTATTTCTGTATTTCCTCTCATTATCTAGGTATCTCTTTCTATCTAAATATTTCCCACTTCTCCCTGTTCAAGAGTTCCCTGGTTGTAAAAGTGGAGGCTAGTCCCCCACACTTTATATTTCAATAAACACTAACAAAGATTCAATGCCTAATTATGGTACCAGAAATCTCAGGTGTCTAGTATAATTATTTTCCTCTTGTTTCATTAAGTTGGATTGTCTTAGCTATTAGGGATGATAAATGTCTTAACATGGCAATTATTTAAGTTTTCAAAATAAACACACATGGTGTATAAAAGAATAGTAATGTGTTCTTTAAAGAATAACCGTGCCATGGTTACCAGAAACTTTTAAATGCAAATTCATGGTAAATAATGAAAAAACTGATGAGAAAACAATGTAGCTACACTCTAGGAACTCATCTCAAAAGGCAAGAATGCTCCATTGTGTACAATAGTGTTGCGGCTGGGGTCCCGCTTTCTTGGATCCCAGGGGGGAAGGGGTGAGCAGACGCAGAACCAATGACACAGGCTCTGGGAGGTTTGCAAGCAATCTCGTTTGTTAAACAAAGGGCTGAGGTATTTATGTGTGTGCTGTTTGGCAGGCTTTGCTTCTGTGGCTATTGTGGCATTTCTTGATCTGACCCTGGGTCTTACTTCAGCAGTTGTTATTTGGGGTGTCCGCTTTCAGGCTCCTCTCAGTCCAGGCACTATTGCGCATGTCACAGCTCTTTCTTTGCTTGAGGCATGGCCCAGTGCTTTTGGCCTTACCTGCCTCATAATAGGACCATCTTTATCAGAATATCAGGAACACATTTGACAACTAGTAGAACACAATTGACAAAGAACTTAAGGGGAAATCAAATTCTTGTCATTGACCTTAACAAATTCTTTCAAAAGATGTTTCTGTCTGACATGTTTCCAGGTATGGATTTTAGAGATATTCAGAGTGCTTGTGGCGATGTCTGCATTTCTACACAACAGAATAGCAATATAATTTAGACCCAAGCAAAGAGGGTACCTTGGTAGTAGAGATAAGGAGTTGGCATAATAGCCAAATTTACAGGAAGTTTTCACAAACTTCAGAAAGCCTCACCTCTTGTGTGCAATCAACTATTTTTAAGTCCCTATCTGTTCTCCTGTGTAATCATCTCTTTTCTGCCTGGAGTTTTATTTTGCTTGAGTTGTATTATATTTACCCTTATGTATTGTATTTGCTGATGGTGCTATTCCTAATTACTTAATCATGAGCTTCAACGTGTTTTATCAGGTAAAAAGAATCAATTTCTTCTAATCGTCTATATTAAGGTTTGATATATGGCCCAATAGGAAAGACTTCTAAATTAACGGTTCATATGTGGGAGATTTGCAGAGATTGGAATATAGCAACATTATACATTCATGCAATATTTGTTACAATTATATTATTAAGGCAATTGAAATAATTAGTCACTACTTTAATCCACTTCTTGACTGTCCTGGTACAGAGTTCACACAGTCAGTGGAAACACTTTCTTCTGAGTAGCAGCTCTTCTCTTGCTGGAACCCACAACAGGATCATTGCCCTTGTTGGCTGTGGAGTGAGTCTAGGTGTCTCCCTTAGGCATATTGTTAACCTGAATTCAGTAGGCAGACTGATTTTTTTTCAGATATTTTAAAAAAATCACCACTACTTTAAATGTTCTATATTCATGTGACTCATATTATTTCCCAAATAACTCAAGCACAAATAATTCACTATTTATCTAAATAAATATTTCTTTGTGTTCTTTGTTCACTTTACATTAGCATTTGCCTTGTATCTAATTATTTCAGTGGGTGACATTGACATATTGCCCGATTCTCCCCTAAGATTTAATCTCAAAGGCAACTTGTTCACAATGACTCAAAGTATTCGTTAAGCATGCACATTGCGTTTGTACCCAGCAAGTTCAGCATGTAGGAGGCAGGATTAAAGACATGTAATACAAAAGTTTAAAAGTGATCATGTGGTGTGTTCAAGAGAATCCAGGGGACAAACAAAACTGAGATAAAACTTTTGTTTTCTTTCTACAATTCTCAAAAGTGAATCACAATCTTGTGCTTGGATGTGTAGAAGTGAACATGATAATAGCTTAATTTTTCCTTGCTTATTGTAGATAAGGTTCTGCTTCTTAATTACTTCTTAGGCCTTTCAATTAAGAATTCAAGAGGGTTTGACAGCATGGAGAGAGTGTAGAGTACTGTAGAATCAATTAGCAAAAATCCATTACCTAGCAGATTCAAACATTGTAATAAACTTCTCCTTCTATGAATAGCGATCTATATTCACTGGAGAGCTGTACACACTGGAGCATTGCTTGCCTTTTCAGAAGAGTTCCTAAGTGGAGCTACATTGTTTTCTAGTCAATGTTTTCATTATTTACCTTCTATTAACATTAAAAAGGTTTTGGCTAGTAATGGCGTCCTTAAAAAAAAATCACTGACTTCTTACCTGTTGGGGAAGTACTAGATTTCTTTGGAAGTAGTATCATTGTCACCTTTCAAAGAACTTGGAACTTCTGGATAGATAAACAATCCTTTATTGTGATAGGCCAAACAATAGCAAGTTAGAGAAATACTGTGAAAAAATAAGCAGACCTAAGTTTATGAGATTTACGTATTAATTCATTGATAAAAAGTATGATGCATTGCCATATAAGAACAGAAATGCCTTCAGATTTATAAAGCAGAGGAGAGTAGAGGAGCTAAGCTACTCCTATGATCATGTTTGACAGGACAAGTTTCATACTGTCTTTTTATGTTTTCCATTTTATTGTTCTGGAGATTTGGGCTTTTATTTTCCTGAGAATATGATACAAGTACATCATTTTCTCATTCTCCTTTTCCCTCCAAACTTCTCTTACACCCCCTACTTGCTCCTTTTCAAATTCATGGCCTCTTTTTTCACTGTTGTTACATGCATACATACATACATACATACACAGTACACACATATGCATTCCTAAATACACAAGTATAACCTGCTCAAACTGTACAATGTTATTTATATACATGTTTTCTGAGATGACCATTTGGTATTGGATAATCAATTATGTATTCATCATTGGGCAATACTATTTCTTTGGCTCAATGTTCTTTTAAATTCATCACTTTCTAAAGCTATAGGATTAAAATCTTACAGGATCAACTCTACCAGTTTAACTACTCATTCTGTACCAGTTCATTCCACAAACATGTTCAGGCTGTGATTTGACTATGGTCTATATATAACCATCTTCATATCTGCTGTCCTTGAATGAGGCAAATGCAGAAAAGATAGAAGGGAATTGTCAATGTGTAACTCAAAACCAAGGTTTAACTTAGTCTCAATTGCAATTTGGATAGTCCAATAAAAGCAATATGTTCTCTCTGCTTTATATGGTTCCATATCCAAATCCATTGAGGTTGATATATTATGAATTAAAATGATAATTAAGTACATTGAGAATTATTATCCAGAAAAGATATAGCATAGTCCCATTTTTAAAGAGAAAGATAGTATAAGGCATTTCATAGAGAAACTGTTGTTCTCTCTGAAAACGAGGGTTGGGGAGAGTTGCCAAATGAACGGCTTTAAGAGACTCCCAGAGCTAGAAAAGGCAAAAGAAATGGAAATTGTTAGCCAGTGTCAAACTCTACATATGAGAGTTTTAAGGTATGCTGATTAAATTTAAGTTTTACTTTCTAAGTAATTTTACCAATTCTAGTAACAAAGTCTTGCCAGAACATAGTCTTAGCTACTCCTCACACAACAGACTAGTTTTCCCTTTGCTTTTTCTGACAATCTATTGCCTCTTTAAAAACATTCTGAATAAGAGTTTATACAGTGACAATTTTATTTTTTTCTAGAATGTTCCACCCCAAATTATAGAGTTTTTAGTCACAAATCAAAGCAACCTTATGATTCTATTTCAGGACCAGAAAATGATCACATGAAACTAAAAACCTACAGTGTGATACATATAATACACTGTGTTTTTGTTTCTCATTTGAAGAACATTAAAGGTCAGCATGTTTATAAAGATTTCTATATCACATTGACCAGTTTTATATTTCACTGCATTTTAATAAGATGGTTTAATTGCGTTTTGGAATATCAGCTTTACAAAAACTAAATTTTATAGAAACATAAATAATTGATTTAAATCTAGAAACAGAAGGCTACCTTATTAATTAGTGAAGATATCTATGATTTTTATAGCCAGGCCAGAACTACACAAACAGAGCCATTAGGAGCAAAGTCAACTTACAAGAGGCTGTTTTTGCATTATTAAAGAAAGCAGCATATCAGTCTTCTTCACAAGGATTTATCTTGCTAATGTTATGGACTTTAGTAATGACTTTTGGTCAGGTTTTAAAAATATCTATTCATATTTTAATGGTGAAATAAGAACATTGAGTTAAGACTTTGTAAAAGTGTAAATGACTACCACAACTCACCACAACAGAAATTTTTGATTTGCCTGTGTATTTGCTTATTTCTGCCTTTTTTCTATTATCTTCTTTTTAACTATACCATTGCTATATCACAATTCCAATATAAACATACCATTTAAATATCTATATATAACAATAAAAATAAACCATTTGTATATGCCATTTTAAGTATACCACGTTAATATATATATTTTTTAAATTTAATATATCTAATAATATATCATTATAATATGTATTATATGCATGTAATAAACTAATGTAATATGTACCATATGTTATATATTACACATGTATAATATATACAATTACATATGATATATGTAATCTATAATATATGATAGATTTAATTAAATGTATTTAATATGCTTAATTCAATATTATATATAATATAAATATACAAATAGACCATTTTAAATATACTGCTTCTAAATATTCCTACTAAATTTACATGGTCTAGGGTTCAGTTGTTTTTGTCCTTTATGAAAACAAACTTTCAAGTTCAACTGTGTTTTCTTTAGAATTAAGGGTGAGTATTATAAAAGTATATAAAAAGCCTTCTTGTGGAAGTACAAAAGTAATTTACTGAAGATTCATTAGCAAATTATCTACTAATAAATTCATGTGTTCTCTAATATTTGAGATAGCTTTTACTCATGAAATACATACAAAATACAGTAATATATTTTGATACTTTTGAAAAATAAAATATCTTACACACCATTCATTGATTAGGCTTGAAAATTTTATGATACCCTTTTGTTTAAATAAAGCAAAGTTGGATCAGTCTGTTCCTTAGTCTTTGAGTTCTTTGCTCACTTTCTCCACTAAAATCATGCAACACACACACACACACACACACACACACACCACAGACACACACACACACACCACACACATCACACACTCACCAAGTGAATATTCCATTAGTGTTCCACATAAATTTTATTATTTCTTTCTTTTCTTCTCATTATATGAAGAATGTCACTTAGGTTGTACTGGTGATTAAAATGAATCTGCAGATTGCTTTGGAGAATATGAATATTTTAAATAGTATCATCTATTAAAATTGAGATTATTTTCTTTAATCAAATATAGGTTGTTTGTTACTGGCATATAGTAACACTACTGATTTTTATTGGTTTTTTTTATATCTAATGTATTTGTTTTTTGGTTATAGTAACTTTGTATAGAGTCTCTGGAATTTTTTAATGTTTAAAATCATGTTACCGACAAACAGTAACTATTTATCTTATTTTCAGTTTGGAAGTCCTCAGTTATCAAGGACCTATATTGTGAAAATACAAGTTCATTTGAAAGGAGAGAGCCCCAACTAAGAATGGCATTAAATGAGTTCCATGTTCAAAACCAACCACCTGGACACATAGAGGCCACAATTTCTCTGGTGCCACAGGGCCAGATTCATCTTAAAATAGCAACACAATTTGGCAGCATTATCCATGTGATAGTAGATATGCAGGCATGACAAAGACAAAGTGAATTGCCACTGAGGCTAGCGCCAATGTTCTGTAGCACTGATGACTGATGTATGACAGTCTCAAGAGGCCCCACGAGCCTTTGTGCAGAGTTCTGAAGGTGAAATCTAAGTTGCACTGGAAACTTAAATATGTTGGAGATTCCAGAACTAGGAAATATCCACCAAGGTAAGCTGTATATATATGGGGAGAGAGAGAGAGAGAGAGAGAGAGAGAGAGAGAGAGTAGATGCCCACCCAATAGAAGAGTTTTGTGCACTGCCAATAGCAGAGTTGGAAGAACATACTTACCCAAGCCATTTAAAACATAGATGATTCTATCAGGTGTTGGACATGGAGCTCAAGGAAACAAAGAATAACTAAAACAAAAAAGGGAGTTGGGGGCCGTGAGCAAGAGCACAAAAGCAATAAAAGTCATAGTGATCAAAAATTATACCATAGAGTTACTGCACGAAGACAGCTAAGAAGTCTGATAGTGAAGATATGAAGAAACCCTGTAACACAAACTGCTAAAAAAAAAAAAAAAAAAAAAAAAAAAAAAAAAAAAAAAAAAAAAAAAAAAAAAAAAACAGAGTCAGACATTGGGGTGAAAACTGAAAGATCAGGGAAGCAGATTAAGCCACAGCAAATCTTGCCAACTCCTCAGGCGATCCTGTTTCCTCAAATTGAAAGCCTCTGAGTCCTCACCTGATAGGGTTTTAGCTGAACTGCTGCTGCCACTAGCTTACCTCCAGGAAATCTCAGTGATTAAAGGCATATGTGCTTTCCAAGCAAAGGCATGAGATCTCAAATGTTGGTATTGAAGGCATGTGCCACCACGCCGGGCTCTGTTCACTGTGTGGCCTTGAACTCACAGAGATCCACACAGATCTCTCTCTCCCAAGTGATAGGATTAAGGATGTGCCATCATTGTCTGGCCTCTATGTCTAATCTAGTAGCTGGCTCTGTCCTCTGATCCCCAGATAAGTTTTATTGGGGTGCACAACATGTCACCACAAAACACTGTTACCACAAAACACTGTGTCCAGTAAAGAACCCAGTGATGCAGTTAGAGTTTACAATGGGAGGTAAATGATGATCTTGGACCATGGCTTCTCAAAAGGATCTAGGGTTTCTGAGAGTTAGTTCCATCTAGGTTTTACCAGAAGAGGAAATGGAGATTTCCAAGATACTCACAACATAAATCTATTTGAGTTTCTAGGAGGTAGAAAATTCTTCGTGTTGAACAGATGAATCTACAGTGACAGTCCTTTTAGTTCGACTACAAGAGACTTGAGGAACATTACATAGGGTCCAGACAGCTTGGGACAAACCTTTATCTTCTGGGATGGTTGTAAGACAAGTTAAATCTCCAAGTTAATGAGGAGGTGATCCTGAGAAGGTGTAGTTGGACTTAAGAATATAAATACATTACCATGTACTCAGGACAGCCTTGGTTGTCTGTTCTAGTGATATAACAGACCCAGACGAATAATGAGTCTCTGAATCAAGTAGGAGGTCTTTCTGATAAAATGGCCAACAGTAAAGAATTTCAAAGGGGTCAAGTTGGTTATTGATGTGGGAGTAATACCACTTCATAAATGCTGAACTCCAGGAAATGTGCCCAAAGAGTGTCCAGTCTTTATTGTGAGCTTAATGGGGGGTATTTCTTAAGACTTAGATTAACCCCTTTGACCTTTGTAGAACATTAAGCATGCCATGGCATGTGAAAATAATACTTAACTTTTAAGAACTTTAATCATTCTTTGAATGATATTAGGAATGAAAAACATATTGTTGTCTGACTGTGAGGACCAGAGCAATATTGTATTCTGTAAGGACAATGGTTAATCCTTTAGAACCTTTCCACGTGACAACTCTCCCTCTAGAACTAGTTGATTTGAATCCTTTGCTCAAGGAGGTGTCAAGGAACATCTGTCAGTCTCCCACTTGTATAGCTCTTACATGCAGGATAGGCTGCACAAAACCGGAGAGAGTCTCACGTCCCCTTTATAACTCACCGACAAAAGGTGGTTCAAGCTTTGGAAATAACCATAAGATTAGAAGAATCCTGTGGCTATGAAAGTAGCTCATTTAGAATTTCAAAGGTGTTGTTCCCCAGACTCAGGGAATTATGAAACTTCTCAGGATCATTTTTAATAGGGGTATTATGGGCAGGGAAGAGGCTCCTTTTTTCAAGATGGTGACATGGGCAAGGGTCACAAGGAAAACATGGAAAGAGGCTATACAAATACTAATTATCGTTCCTTTCCCAAGTAGGAAACCCCTTAGGGCAATTTGTTCAGCTCTTTGGGCTGATGTAGAATTACCTAAGAGTCTAGATTTCAAGACCTCTGTGAGTGTCTCTACTATATACCCAAACACTCATATTCTACCACCATGGAACTGTGTTTAACAATAAAGTAGCTTTTGGTTCTGGCACTAAGGGAATGAGTTTAAAGTTTGAAAAATTTCACAGTAAGATCTGATGTTTGTCGGAAATGAGTCTGGTCTTGATTCTGTTATCTGAGATCCCGGAGAAGGGCTAAATCCAAGATGAAAATCCAAGATTTGGCTGGTAGATTTTTAACTTGTTGTATTATTAATTTTTGGCTATGTTTTCCTGCTAGTTATTCAAAATTATGAGAGTAGTCTAAAAATCAACCCATTTTTATTATGTACAGATGAATCTCCGTAGGGATTGATTTTAGGAATTTTGTAGGATATTCTTGGTTCCTTTAGCTTCTCTATCACTTGCGCCATCAGCTCGAGAGGAACAAAGACTTGCTGGCTCTGTGGCTTCTTTTGGAAGTACTGAGGACATTTTTTCTCCATTATGACCCCACTCCGCATAATACAAGCTGGTTAAGGTTCAATCTCTTTGGTCTTTATGACCTTTGATCAAGAGGACAGACATCTCACCAAAACTGCAGGATCCTTTTAGTGATGATACTTGGGACCTGTCTGAACTCTGTGCAGAGACTGAAATACGGGGAAAAATGGCTCTCCTTTCAGCCTTTTTATCCTCATTGTCTTTGCCTTACGGCATGGTTCCTGGCCACCCAAAAGGTCTGCTCTATTAATCTTGAAGAGCAAGTAATCATTTAATCCAGCTGTTGTATAACATTTAGATAAACAGTGTCAAAATCAGGCGAAACTATGAGCAGCTATCCTGACAAAACAAAACCTTTGCCATTTAAACAATGTCTTTAACTCATATATTTTTCTAATATAACTTTAATTTTTATTAAAAGTTTGTTCTGCTCTATTCATAGATCAGTGCCTTGCCCAGTTGCCATCAACGGTGCTTCCTCAGACAGCAGATGGGAGCAGGTGCAGAGACCCACAGCCAGACATTATGTGGAGAAAGAGAGTCTAAATTGGGGGTTTCTATCAGGTCCCTCCTCTTGGAGATTGTGGAGCCCCACCAAGGGGAGGGAAGATTATAGGAGTCAGAGGGAATAAAAGACATCAGGAGAACGCAACTCACTGAATCAACAAAGCAGGGTTTTTATAGGCTCACAGAGACTGAGATGGTAAGCATGAGACCTGCATGGTTCTGCACCAGGTTTTTTAGGCATGTGTTATGGGTATTTGCTTGGTGGTTTTGTGGGTCTTCTAACAGTGGGAGTGGGTGTGTCACTGACTCTTGCCTACTCCTGGGATTCTTTTCCTTCTATTCGGTTTCCTTGCATAGCTTTGATAGGAGGGCTTTTGCCTTGTCTGATTATATCTTGTTTTGTTGTGTTTGGTTGTTGTCTCTTGGAGGCCTGCTCCTTTCTAAAGGAAACTGTAGGGGAAGTGGATCTAGGGGAGAAGGGAGGTATGGGGGAGCTGGAAGGCATGGGAGGAGGGAAACTATGGTCAGAATGTATTTTATGAGAGAAGAGTCTATTTTCAACAAAAAAGAAAGAGAAAAAAACCTTTATTGTCAGTAGCTTGGAAAATAATCACAAACCAAAATGAATCAAACCTAAAGTCTATACATCTCAATTAGCTTCTAGACAGAACAGCCATTCTGTGAAGCTGTGGAACTTCACATTTGATTTTTCACTTTCATTATTGAATATCTTTTATGCACTTACCCACCATCCCAAAAAAATTATCAGAGTTTAAAAAAATTAGTTTCATGTCATTTTATATGACTTGTGTCCATTACCTGCATTACATGAATCCAATCCTTCTGTAAGTTTATTTTCAAAAGCCTCCTTGTGCCATACTTTAGCCTTTTGGTTTGCCCTGATTTCTCTCTATTTTTAATACAATCCTTTAATTTAGGACAAAAATAATTTAGTATATGAAATATTTTCTTATTAAAAAGTATTTGCTTTTTATCAGAAATATGTTTATGTACCTACAATATTTTGTGTCTCTTATTTCCCTGTGCTTGTTCTTTTCTGTTTTTCTTGTATAAAATTCTTGATGCTATTTAGGTTTCTTTCTTGAAATTGCAAAACTCTGGACATAGATTACATCTGACCATTTTTGTCATTTACAAAAAAAATGTCTAGTTGGAGAGTGGTATTAAATAGCCTTTATGGGTTAAACACTTTCTTTTAACCATCTAACTTGTCTGGTGATGCTGTATAAGGGCATGTTAACCTTTTAATTTTTCTAAGAAATTTAAAATAATAAATTGGTTAGGTTTTTTGTGTCATAAATAAAATTTATTTTTATTTTATTCTTTGATGATTTCACATTTCATAAATGTATATACTGAGTTTAGGGAGTTGTAAATACCTGTTACACTCCCTCATTCCCCCTTCTCTTGTTGAAACCTAAAACCCTTATTATAAATAACACCAATCATAGTTTGACTGTTTTGCTTGTTTGTCCCCATAGATCATCAATAAGGAGTAGGGATAATCACAGATGCAGGGAGTTTATGAGTGAACCTCAGAGTGGTGTCCAGATTTTGTTTTGTAGCCATTTCCCCTACCTGGTTCTTACTACACTGTTTGCATACCCTTTTCTGCATAGTCCCTGAGCCTTAATGGTGGTGGTGGTGGGGGTGGGTGGTATATTTGTTGTGGGATAAAATTTTTGTACACTCTGAAGATATGTCTTTGCCAAGATGCCTTCTTATTGGTTTAATAAAGAGCTAAATGATCAATAGCTAGGCAGAAAAAGATGGATATGATTTCTGGGGAGAGAGAGGAAGAGGAGATGAATCTAGGTGCATGGATATCAGCAAGACATGGACCAAGTCAGACATACAGAATGGAGGAGAGGTTAAAAAAAAAGCCATGTAGTAGAACATAGATTAATAGAAGCAAGTTAATTTAAGTTATAAGTTAGCTAACTGGTGACAAGACTAAGCTAAAGACAAAACTTTGAAAATTCATAAGAAGTTTTCATGTCACTATTTGTGATCTGGCATTCACAAAAGGAAGACAAGCTACATTAGGTCCTCCAATGTGGGGCACAACCAGACACATGGGGAAGCCATGCCAACCTGTGCTACCACAGTTGCCACCTGGACCTCTCTGCAACAGTTGGTTGTCACCCAAAAAGTAAGTGGGTTCAGCCACTTCCCAGAGCTGGGGTGGTAAATTCATTTCCAGAGCTGTTACCCACTGGCCTGAGGTTAGGCTCTCACAGAACTGAGGGAGGAAGAGCCAGCCGCCAATGCCACTCCATGGTGGTAGCCTAGCAGGTTAAGATTTGCCTGCTGAGGTCAGAGAACACTGCAAGTGCTTGGCTTCAGACATGCAAAAAGTGAGCTTCAGGCTGATGAAGCTCTAAATATGTATAATATGTTTGAAAATGTGCTTAGGAACTGAAGAAAGAAAAGAAAATGGGAATAGACAGTCATAAAAATAAATAATAGCTCAAAAATAACAAAGCTAAGTCTTTAAAGAAAGAGTAAGTACTATAAGGAAATAAACCATCTAAGAGTGGAAAATAAAGTGGAAAATAGGGAGTCTGGATCCTGTAGGGTGCTTTGTTGTCATTGAATTTTTTAAATGCGAATGTACAAAACAACATCAGCTGCAGAGAGACACTGCATTGTGAAAAATAAATACTACTAAATTAAACCATCTTATATATTTTAAGGATGTCTTAAATTTAGAATGGAAATCAAAAAGTGTGTTGCATGAAGGAAGAGATTATACTTTTCTTTCCACGGGAAACAAAAAACTATGGATTTCTTCAATAGTAGTAAAGACCTCCTGAAAATCTTGGCTATAGATATAAAAGAAGAAACCAAGAAAAAGTACATGACAGTTGACATATAAGCTGATTCCTTGACAAAGGAACAGCTCTGAGATTAGATGAGATATGATAAATATTATTGGCTACAGAATCCTGATGACAGTTGAGTTATACAGTCCAAATGGACTTATAAAGTTGACAGTTGTCTCTTTCCTGCTCAAATATATAATGGAGAATCATCTTTAGCTGATTTTTGCATACCACATATTCCATACTTGAGTTAATGCAGATATTTATGCTACCTTTTAAAGTTTGTGTTTTCAGAAAAAAAGGGCCATATACTAATAAAGATAAGTAGTTCATATGAACCAGCCTCTCAGTATGCCTCTGTTACAGTGTCCTCAAAATTCTGCATTCAGAGCAACTTCAAAGCTGCTAGCTGAGAAGGTCGAGCCTCACAGACTCCTCAAGGCAGGACTTCAGATAAGTTCAACACTTTTCCATCACACAGAAACTAGACAAAAAATAATGTAGCTATATTTCCTATATTTGACAATTATCCCAATTTTCCCAGAGTCCCTGTTGTCCTGAGACAACATGAAGCAGTTTAGAGAAGAGGATACCCACACCCAAGAGGATTATGGATTTTTGTCACCAATTAGGGGGATTTGTCAAAAATTGTTACTGGTCATGGTAAGGGAGGAAACTAAACACCAAGGATTTAGAATCAAGGATCTCTTTCCAAAAAGAAAAAGGAGCGATATAGGACTGGTAGGACAAAGAGATTATTGACTCTACTTTTAACCTAAAAAGCAACTAATAATCTCAAATACTTTACATTGGTATGGATTTTTGCATATTGACAAATTTAAGGTTATTTTTGTTAGAAGATACTGTATGTATAGTTCTACTATTGTTTAAGATATTTTTGTATATTGATACAAATTTAAGGTTATTTTGTTATGACATACTATATATATGTTTCTACTATTGTTTAAGGTAACTATGTAGCTCATTTAAAAATATAATGTTAGTTCTGTTCCTTGAAAGTTATTATTATAAACTGTTTACCATAGTTAAGAAATACATGTTAGCAGTTAGTCATCTATAACAATCAAACTCGTAGTCACATTAGGTATGTTTTCAAGGCTAAACAGATATATTTTAGATAGATAGGTGCTCTTCGAACACTTTGGGGACTTACAGAATATGGAATTTAAGATGTTTTAATAGCCTAAGGCTTTATATGACAGTAAGGCATATCCACTCCTGGATGATGAACATTGAAGAACCTCCATATTAAGTTTGCTTTTATTGTGGCAAAGTTAGCCACTAGTCAAGAAACTTCCCTTGCCTCAACTGTATGTTGTCCAAATTGGACAAGCAGAATACAGGAGAAAGTTATTGCCAAGTTACGGCAGTCCTTCAAAATTCTTCCTTTGCAGAAAAGTCTACTGGATATTCTAGGCCTGTAGGTCAAAGATGGATTCCCCAACATTGCAAAGGAACCTTGGATGACTGTCCAGGCAATGAGCCGTTTTTGTTATTTTTATAGTTTTGGAAGTTGCTTGTTCAGCACTTCCTGTTTACTCAAGTAATATTTTATCCTTTTTGGGTCTCTAATGGAGGTTGAAGACTAGATAGTTATACAGTTTTCTTTGTTGCCAAATTCAAAAAGGAAACTTACAAAAGAGATATAAAGTTTTTAAAGGTTGAGAGACATAAAAGCTTAAGTTGTTTAATCTAAGAAAATGTTTTAAGGTCTAAAAAGATATTTTAGGTTGGTAATACAAGTTAAGATATAAAGTGGTTTAGGTAGAAAACTGGATTCCTGAAGTTAGGATAGATAAAAGAATATTTTCTTTGAATATGACAAATACATGTAGTTCTTATATGATCATTATTCTTATTGTATAGTTATACTGTGTTAGAGTTAAATCTTTCCTTTTTAGACCAAATAGGGGAAATGTTGTGGAGTCATCTTTTTGTACACTGTGAAGATGTATCTATGCCTAAGCACTTTCTGTTTGGTTTAATAAAGAGCTAAATGGACAAAAGCTAGGCAGGAGAGGATAGGTGTGATTTCTGGGGCAAGAGAGGAAGAGATGAATCTAGATGCACAGATACTAGTGAGATGCAGACCAAGTCAGACATACAGAATGGATAAAAGGTTTAAAAAAAGACACGTGGCAAAATACAGATTAATAGAAGCATGCTAACCTAAGTTTTAAGAGTGACCCTAAACTAAAATCAACTTTCATAATTAATAAGAAGTCTCCATGACATTATTTTTGAGCTGGCAGTCCCAAATGATAGACTTGCTATATATATTTTACCCCATTTAGGGCTAAGCACTCTACAGTCAATTATTTCATACATTTTGACAAGTGGTGAGTCTCAGTATTAACTACATCCCATTGCAAAAAGAAACTTCCCTAATAAAAGCTAAGAGAAGTTCTAATCTATGGGTGCAACTATAAGTACTTAGAATGAAGTTTGACACCATGTCTGATTAGGAAAATAGTTATAGTAGGTTCTCCCTTAGGGATTATGACCTCCATAGCCATGTACTCTTGGTCAGATTTATAGTACCAGGCATGAGTTTCCTGTTATAGAGTGAGTCTCAAATAGGAGCAGAAAGTGCTTGGTTATCCTGTATTAGTCATGCCATTATTGCATGGGTGTGTTTATCTTGCCAAACAAGAAAGTTCTGTAGGTTGTGTGTTGCATAGCTTGTTAGAAACATTTATAATTTTTTTCTACCCAAGCAAGTGCATTCATAACACATTCTGGCACAGTAAAAGCCAACTTAGATGGAAAAAATTTCATGGGTCATATTCAGTTTGATTTCTCAGTGTTTTGTAACCCATGTGTATGGAATCTTTGACAAGAAAGTCTGTTGGGAAAAGAAGAACATGAGTAACAACATGTAATGTTTTGGGGCCATCTGGTGTCTCCTTATAAACAGATTAGTACTCATTCAATACTTGGTCATAGTTTTATTTTTTTAGTTCAGTAAACTTTGGCTTCTGGAAGGAACATTTTATCTATCCATGCACAGACTTCTTCATTTTTTTCTATTTATGTATTTCAATAGACTTATAAAATACTAGGTTTCCTTAAGATCTTCATAAGTTTTTAATTTTTTTAAATCTCTTCCCCAACTTTTTCTCACTCTTATCCCCAACCCTTACTCACTTTTAAACTTTTCCACTTTTGTTATTTACCCCTCTACTTTCATATCACATGTGTTAGGCTATCTCCCATTCCATAATCTGCCATTTATGTATACTTAGAAAAATACTTTGGAGAGGCAATTGGTAGAAAAGAAAGAGTGAATTAAAGTATTAAAAAAGATAAATAAGCATCATGTAAATGTGAATATCTTTTATTCATCACTAAGTTAATTATTTCTGACTGAATGCCTAAAAGCAGCTAATATTGTAATTAGTGATTATTTTAAACACACACATAGTCTCTATTTGTTTTATATTTGTTACAAACAATTAATTTGTAATAGTAACAATCATTTTGAATGCTTTAATCTCATGTCATTACATTCATAGAAAGCACATGTGAAAAGAATATCCCAAATACAAGCCTGAAACTGTCAAATGTCATTGTGAAATAATAAAGCACCTTTCACAAAATACACCAAAATAATAATTTAAGATCAAAACGTAAATATATAATTGCATGCTTTTTTAAAATAGTACAAAATACAACCATTTTGTAGATAGTAATGTTAATCATTAATTTACATGCGTTGTTTGCTCTAAAATAAATAAGTTTGCTTCCTGTTGGTTTGGCCAATGTTTAGAACAAATTATTATTTATGGAAACATACACAAAATAAACATACAGTCAAAGTCGTGATGTGGTACCATGGACAGAAGTTCTCACATCAGATTTATAGTTACTGGATACAGACTTCCTTTGGCATTTCTATTGTTCCTATTGCATTAACAATTATACAATAAAATGAATTATTACAATATAGAGTACAATGATTGGAAGAATATATAGGCATTCTAATGTCTGGAAAATGTTTTAAATTTAAACTAGTTAGAAAAAATAAGGATGGTCATTTCATATATAATAACAGAAGAATCTTTCAGGAGGACATTATAATTATAAACATATATGTAACAAACACAGGCATACCCAGTTACTTAAAACAACATGAAGATATCAAAAGCCACAGATGAACACCAGCACAGTGATAGTGAATGACTTTTATTTCCCAATCTCAGCAATAGACATGTCATTTAGAAAAAAAAAAGTACAGAGAAACATATCGTAATGCAATATACAAATACAGATATATATATATATATATATCACAGAACAATTGACTTAACAGGTATCTATAGAATATTTCACTCAAATACTAAAGAATATACACTCTTCTCAGCATCCATGGAACTTTCTGCAAATTTATCCACGTATTAGGATACAAAGCATGTTTTAACAAACATAGAAATATTGAAATAATACCCTACATTTTGCCTGACCACAATAGATACAAAAAGAAAATAGAAGCCATAGTAAGTACACAAACTATTGTTGACCAAATAACATATTGTTGAATGACATATGGTTTACTGAGGAAATTAAAAAAAAGAAATGAAATAAAACATATTCTACAAAATGGAGTCTAAGATGGGGTCTCAGTTGAACTAGAATTGTCTCCAGACTGAGATATTAACCTGGAAACTTCCAAGTCTGAAGACTGGTATAGTATTACAAACAAGAAGGCTATGTAATCCACCATCATCTGAAACTATTTAAATTCGAAGACAGGAAAAGAAAAAAAATTGTTATAATTTATACCATGATTTTTTTGATTTTTCTTTCCTGTTTACTCTTTTGTGGGTTTTGTTGTTGTTTGATTGGTTTTCCAAAACATATGGTGCATCATTAAGTTATTAACTTGAGTTCCCTCAAAATATGTGAGATAGGCACTTAGTGCTATAAACATTCCTTTTAGGACTACCTTCATTGTGTCCCATAGATTTTCATATGTTATATCCGCATTTTTGTTGAATTAAGGGATGTATGTTGATGCTTAGGTTTATTGTTTCAATAGTAACACACTAATGTTATTATATTTTATTGGGATTACTTTTATTTTTAAAATTAAAATTGCACAATATTTATTTTGTTAACTGAACTTAAATAATTGAAAAGTATAATCTTTTGATTTTGAAAAGTATTTTTATAAAACACACATACTTAGAGAAATAATTTTCTTTTGGTCTTATGGATGTAACTTGTGCCCTAATTTCAAAATTAAATGCCAGCTATAAATATAAATTTACTTATGAGACTCAATTATATATTTAATTAGAAGATGAGCACATAAAATACATTGTTTTGCAAGAATGCATCATTTTAGATTTTGGCCTTCTTGCAAGCATACTTGGATCTATTCCTCCCAGTCACATCATTTTACCAATGCTAGCATCGACAGATGAATTTTACTGCCACTGTAGAAGGTTTTCCTTAACTTTTAAGATAACCTGCACATGTTAGACAAGAAAGATCCTGTACCTTTTAGCAAACCATCTAGTTTATAGAGACAAACACAAAGGTTCTGTTAGATTTAGAATGATGAAAGGGCACTGGCAAAGCAAATCCCATTGAGAATGACCTAATTGTTTCAGAAAATACCGCAAAATTTGCATAAGCTACCAATCTCTAACACAAAGATCTTCTGAGCCAGAATATCCACAGCTTATCATTTGTTCCACTTAAAATATTGGAGATCTTTGCCTGTCCTTTCTTCCTTTTTCATTAACTGAACACTTTCAAAAAAAAAAAAAAAAACCTTCTAAAACAGTATTCAGAATTACTGAGAATGTCACATCTCTCACCTACACTCATACTTTCCATATCATACATGCGAAGAATGAGTTTGGAGATGAACACTGATCATATGGAGTAGCTGTCCCCGAGAGGAGTAACACCAGAAAATTCTGCCCCTGGCTTCACCTGCTGTTTTCTGCACAGTCACAGTTTGATGATTTGTTAAAAAGACAAAACAGTGAATTTGCTAGAGAAGAATTTTATTATAATTGGTGTATTTGGGTTATAGTTTAATTAAGTACTACAAACAGCTTCTGGAATATTTTATTGATTTAGGGCAAAGCCTAATTATTCATTGTTTTGAAAGTTAAAATGTCTCTTCAACAAGCATATTATTCACACAGATGATTCAATAAATATTTCAAGTAGTCTTGGAAAAAACTTGTTTTACACTGATTTTAATTATTGAGAAACTTTTCAATTATCCAGACATTTTGCATTGCCTGCCTGATTACTCCCATTCCTAAACATAAATGAAATGACAATGTATTTATTAACTGCAATGCATTCTTGAGGCAGTCAACAAAGACTTTAAAAGTAGTTTCATGTGATTAAGTCACATTTCATAAATGTTTACCACCAAATTTATGGCTTATATCAGGAGTAACACACGTATAAAGCAAAATGAAATTAATAAGATGTATATGCTTCGAATGGCCACTGAAATATTACAGAAAGAGATTTAGAATAAATGAAGGGTTATTTCTAGAATACTGCTCTGTTCAGTAATTAGAAAATCCTGTGATGAGCGGTAAGAAGTTCAGCACCACCACCATCATTGTTTTTTTTTTTCAAAAAATATTTATTTTCATATTGCAAGTACAATTGAAAAAGGAGAAGTAATATAAAAATAACAAACAGTAGAAAGAATATATTTTATTCCATAATGTCAAAGGAAACAATCCAAAGTCAAAAAGATTTTAAAACTTTAAATGTTATTAGTGTATTTTACTTGTACAAAATGTTGGGCTTCACAATGACATTTTCAGCAGTATCTCTTGATCTCTTTTGCCACAACTTCTCTCTTCTCTTCCTCTCTCATTGACCTCCACTTCTCCCCAAATTTAAATTTTAAATGAGATTCAATAATCAGAATGAGAGAACATTAAAGCTCCTACTTAGAATCTGTAGAAGAAATACATTTAAATAATTTCCCTTAGAATATTAATAAATAGACACACAAAACAATACATAAAATTTAACAAAGCAGAATTGAGGCTTAAAAAAAGAGAAATATAATAGTTTTTTATTTAGAAATTAAAAAAAGTGGTCAGTCATTCTGAAGAAGATAAATACGGAAAAAATCTGACAAGGAGCAAGCTCAGTGTTTCTGTTTCTGACTTGGCAAGAGGTGGTTCCACTGCCACATTACATGAAAAGAAAAAGAAAATAATGCATTTCATTCCTTATGGGAAAAAAACCTGGGAATTTCTAATTCACAAACTTCCTGATCCCCCAAAGGTATTTGATTTCCTTTCTTTGAATTTGATATCTTTATAATTTTGATCTGAAGACAAATATTTTTATAGCTTTAAAATAATGAGGTTCCTTTTGAAGACACTATCCAGTTTCTTCTACAGTTGATGCTACCATCTCGATATTCTAATGATTCATACTTTTTACTTTGATGTAAAATTGAATCGCCTCTTAACGAAGCCAAATTTTCAGGCTCTGTTTTTATTGTACTAATTTTAAAAAGTTAGACTTCATTTTAACTACCTTCATCATGTTTTTGCTATTTTAGCTCAAATTCATTGAGTTACTTTTACCGTACAGTTTCAACTCTAATGAAATTCTTTGTTTGTTCAGCTTAATGCTGTTTCTTGGTCACTCACTATTTCCCCATTATGGATTCATCCAGGCTACTTTTAAAAGCATCCAGCATATTTATTTGGGCAGAACCTAGATGCTAGAGTCATGGGAGTGTAGAAATAATATACAAATGAAACTCAAAATCTGTTCAAGTTTCATAGAAATTTCACTTAAAGCAATATCATTTTTGGCAATGACCTGATTCGTTTACAAGTTTAGGAGAATCTAGAATATTTTACCTTTACAATATCTGCAACTGTTTTCCTAGATAGATTTCCACTTCTATGTTTGAAGACCATGATCAAAAGCAGAGAGAAAAAAACTTAATCAGCTTATACTCCTAGGTCAGAATCCATCAATGAAAGAAGTCTGATCAAGAACTCAAGGCAGAAACCTGGAGAGAATTGAAGCAAAGGCCATGGAGGCATGCTTCTTCCTGGCTTGCTCCTCGTGACTTCCTCAGACTGCTTTCTCATAGCATCTAAGAATACAAGGCTGGTATTGGAACTGGGGATTGGTTTCCAAGCCTCAGGAAGTGGTGGGGGTCTCAGGCAGATGGGTGTGTAGATTGCAGGGTCCACTGGGGATGGAGGGCAAGGGTCAGGGGAAAGAGAGCTTAAGGGAGAGGGAGGTCCCAGATGGACCAGGAACAGAGTGGGAGAACAAGGAAAGAGATAGCTTGATAAATGAAGACTCCATGGGAATAGGAAGAAGCAGAGTGTAGGGAGGTCCCCAGAAATCCACAGATACCTCCACAATAGACTACTGGCAATGGTTGAGAGAAAGCCCGAGCTGACCTACTCTGGTGATTGGATGGCCGAACACCCTAGCTGTCATGATAGAACTCTCATCCAGTGACTGATGGAAGCAGATGCAGAGATCCATGGCCAAGGCCCTGGTGGAGCTTCAGGAGTCCTAGATACAAGAGGCGAGAGAGAGGAGGGATTATATGAGCAAGAGATATTGAGACCATGATTGGAAAAAGCACAGGGACAAATAGCCAAACTAGTGGAAACACATGAACTATGAACCAATAGCCGAGGAGCCCCCATGGAACTGAATCAGGCCCTCTGGATAAGTGAGACAGTTGATTAGCTTGAACTATTTAGGAGTCCCCCAGGCAGTGGGACTGGGACCTGTCCTTAGTGCATGAACTGACTTTTTGGAACCTAGGGCCTATGCTGAGACACTTTGCTCAGCCTTCGTGTAGGGAGGAGGGGACTGGACTTGACTCAACAGAATCTACCAGGCTGAGCTGAATCCCCAGGGGAGACCTCACCTTGGAGGAGGTGGGAATGGGGGGTGGATTGGGGGAGAAGGCGGGGGTGGTGGTGGTGGTGGTAGGGGGTGGGAAGAGGGAGGACAGGGGAATCTGTGGCTGATATGTAAAATTAAATTAATTATAAAATAAATTTTTTAAAAAAAGAATACAAGGTTGGTAAGGCCTCAGTGAGCTCCATCTTCCCATGTCAATCAACAGCTATGATAATTCACCACAGGCTTGCCCACAGGTAAGTACATGGGAGCATTTTCTAAGTTGATATTTCCTCTTTCCAAATTAATCTAGCTTGGGTCAAGTTGACATGAAATTACTTGCAGACTCCTTGTTGATAAAATAATGGATTTAAATTCACATAGTTACCAAACTTTCCCATTTTCATTTTACTCTTAATGCAAAAGGAGGAAGATTTTTAACAATGATATGGGTTTTCAGAAAATAATAAATAGCTTAAAAATGAAATGTGTTTTTGAAATCAATGAAATATTGAGGCTCTAATATATATTGAAATAAATATGTGGAGTTGCAATATTTTAATGTCTTTGAATTGCCTAAGTAATTGTCATACACAATTTAAGATAAATCTAATTAACAAAAGAATACTAAACATTATACTAGAATGAGATAAATCGAAAATATATCAACAAGATGATACTTAAAAAAACAACAAATATAGTTGGATTATAAAAAGTATAGAAGTGGAGGAAAGATAGTTAAAATAGAAATGATAAAGTAAGTAGGAAAATTTAACCTGAAATTTGTCAGTAATCATGTGAAAAGGAAATGAGTATTACACATTCAAAAATAATAAATCATTAGCTGAATTAATGATGGCAGAAACAGCATCATCAACCTAAAGAAAAATATGGGAAACCCACATACACAGGATACAGAACACTGAGCAGTATGTAAAATGAAAGCACCCAGGAAGCAAAGGCATTTCCTCTGATGTCAGAGAAGACTTTAAAGCAGAAGCATAATTAGACATAAGCAAATGGTACTTCTTTAAGACAAAGAAAAATGTATTTGATAAATATATAAATCTACAAGAATATTGAAAAGATATTTTCTACACCTTTTAGTAATTCGAGGGAAAATCTAAGAAACAATCTATTGGAGAATGCCATACAGCTTGCTTAGTAAACTTACATAATGTACATACTTAGAATTCTATAAACTCACTGTGTAATATAGTTATTTACATAGTGATACACAAGGATACACAAAATGACCATGAATATTGATGACATTGAAAAAAAAGGCTGAGGACATTTCAAATAAAAATAACTATAAGGAAGACTGTTTTCTCTAACTTGCTCCAGGATAAAAAATAAAGAGAAGCCGGGCGGTGGTGGCGCACGCCTTTAATCCCAGCACTCGGGAGGCAGAGCCAGGCGGATCTCTGTGAGTTCGAGGCCAGCCTGGGCTACCAAGTGAGTTCCAGGAAAGGCGCAAAGCTACACAGAGAAACCCTGTCTCAAAAAACCAAAAAAAAAAAAAAAAAATAAATAAATAAATAAAATAAAATAAAGAGAAAAATCACTAAAAATACTTCAAATCCAATTAAATGAATCAACACATTTCTAAGTTACCCACGACTTTTAAAGATATCGCAATAAAACTTTTAAAAAATTACAAACTAGATCGTAATAAATATATGACACATATAAACTTATGAAAATTAAATGAAATTTAATGTGGCATATATGCATAAGCATGATTTGTACATAAAAGACTGGCTATTTATTCATACTATTAGTGATATTATTGATATTAACATTAATATTATTAACATTGATTTTAACATTTATATGCTATATAGAAAACTGATTTTAAAAAGACAAGGGAAAATAGACTAGGAACAGAAATAAGTAAATTATGAAACAAACACAGAATATCAATAAAGCTAAAGTATAAAGCATATGGAGAGTATAAAAATATTTTCCAGTCTGAAAGAATAAAGGAAATTACAATTTCAAGTACCAAAAATGAAAAAAAATATATAGATATGGATTTTTCTGTCTCCTTCCTCTCTCCCTTTTCCCTTTCTCCTTTCTCTCCTCCTCCCCTTCCCTTTTTATCTTTTCTTTTTCAGTGCTAGTCATTACACCTAAGGCCTAGATTTGAACTGCAGACAGAGGACACCATGTTCTTAGCACGCACAAGGCCTTTGGTGTCCTCTGTCTGCAGCTCAAATCTAGATAAGAAAGTTGATTTTTCAGATACAGTGAAAGTCAATACTAACCAATTCTAATGCAAAACGAAGATGAACAGTTATGTGTATGTGAAGCAAATTTAACTAAAACAAAAGAGTACACAGATAGATTATAGAACAGGATGGATTTCTAATTATATCTGAGGCCAAAAGAAGCCTGACACCTTTTCTATCAAGTGCACATCAAGATATGATCATTAGAAGGTAATAGTCTTAAACATGTATGCAAAGATCATGAACGAGAGCATATCAAATTATTCAGTAATACAAGTAAAGAACTATATCAAGTCTGAGTTTTGTTTATTTCTGGATTAAAAGATTAATGTTCAACAATTTATATATATGTGTGTGTGTATATGTATACACATATACCTATATATATATATTTATATATCAATAATTATAGAAATTGGGAACATGAATTTGAGATGGAGTTGGGACCTAGGAAGAGTTGGAGGTGAGACAAGGAAGAGTAGAAATGACATAAATGCAGTACTCATTGAAACAATTCTCAAAAAAATTTTAATTAGAAGAGAAAAAAAACCTCAAAATATTACAATTTTAAGAGCTGTTCGATGGCTCAGGAAGTAAAGGTGCTTTCTGCCAAGTTGGAGAACCTGAGTTTAATTTCCAGGACCTATTTGATGGAAGGAGAAAATTGACTCACACAAATTGTCTTCTCACCTCCACAAGTACACTATCACACACACACACACACACACACACACACACACACACACACACATACACACACACACACATACACACACACAGGGAATATAATGAATATAGTAAAATTTAGAACATCAAATTAAAAGTAAAATACTTTTTCTTTTAAATATACAAAGTAATGTTGTTAATATAGGCAGTATACTATTTATACTATATCCCTGGCTTTCATTCATCTTATATAATTGAAATTTTGTACCCTTAAATAATAGTTTCTAATTTGAAACTATTTGAATTTGAATACCTTATCAAATTATTTGCTTCTATAGTTCCTCATAAAAGTAGTATCATATAATATTATGTTCCATTTATTATAATGCCTTTGAGGTTTATTTATTTTGATATAGGAAACTAATCTTGTCACTGATATAAAATGAAGGCATAGAATATCTCAGGTACCTTTGAATATGAATTAAATGGTGATTTCTATGTAAGTTGTTGAGATATATAATAAATTTCAGCAAGTAAAACTCATAAGTATTCTAAGTAAATATGAAAGATAATGCAATTAAGAGAAAGTTAGATACAGGATTCTGGCCCGTGCGTAAAATTGCAATATTCAGGAAGCTAATACTGGAGGATTGTGAATTAAATGTTAGCCAGGACTGAACAGTACTGGCTTGAATTCCACAGTGAGGCCATGAAAAGAGGAGGGGGAAGGGACACATGGAAACAAAGGGGAGGAAAGGTAGAATATTATACTGATTCATATTAAAATATATTCTCATAACTGGGCCACATAGACTTTATAGAAGTTACTTGTAAGTGCCTGCACTTATTTACAGAGCCAAGGTCACCTGATATGGTTGCAAAGAATTAAATCAGGTCAGTTGGAGGGGCCACAGCAGAACTGAGGCTTTGACAATTTTATTGAGAGCAATCAGGCTTTTTATATCTTTATCATAAACAGAATATAATGGCAACTGCTGGGATCAATAAGTTGTAGTTGCCAGGATACAGTGAAGTTTCCAAGTCATAAAAGGTACACAAGATTAATGGCTAAGACCAATTGTCCTGTCAAGTTTCCATGCATCCTTGACTACAGAGGGAACACACCAAGAAGCACAAAGTGGCTTGAATGCTTCACTGCCTGAGGGAGTGCATCAGTCTCTCAGGAACTGGAAGGCATATTGTGCCCCAGGAGCCATGGACTCTAACATGAAAAACCTGTGATGCATGCCTCTGAAGGCATCTAGGCCAAGCCAGCTCCACAGTTCCTTGCACTTAGTATTTAAAAGCTGGCTTTTTAAATAAGGAGAGAAAAAATACCATTCATTTGTCATTGATATAACTATTTAGTGGCTATCTCATAAGTGATAATCTTCATTCTATCTTAGAATTTAAAAATACATCCATTAACTAAACAATCCTGTCACATTTGAATTCACAATTTGGGAGAAAAGACCTAAAGTAGATACAAGCGTTTGCTTGTTAGATGCTCCACTCACAACTGAGAAACTTCAAATTACTGAAGAGCCTTACTGATGTAAAGGACTGCAGTGCCTCTGGGGCTAGCTGATGGTGATGACAACATCTGTGGTCCTGGAGAGACTACTGCTATGGCTAGCTTAGTTTATGTTTGCTATTCTGCCTAAAAGATAGTACTGTGACAGAGAATCAGAAGTATGGAGGTAGGCAAGACTGAAAGAAGCATGCAAATCCATTACTGAGTTGCATTTAGCTTGCTTTGGAAACAGTTTGTTTATGGGCTTAGCTTGAAGAAGATACATGCATGCATATACACATGCTCACAGAAACCTCATCTTTTGTAAGCCTGTTCCTTTTCTTCAATGTTTTATATTAATAGCACAATTGCCCATGTTTACTACCCTTACAGTTTATACGTTATCTTTGGCACACTGTAACTGCTTAACCTCTTAGTGCATGCTTTTGGACTACGAATAAAACTATAGAACAGACATTAATACAAATGTGTTGTTTTTACATCTTAGCCCTATGGCATTGACACCTTAGACAAATTAAAATCCATTAAATCGTATCAACTCTTAGTAATCCCCTAGGTAAAATGATACATTTCCAAATTTTTTCATTCAATATTCATTTCATCTTGAATAAAACCGGAGAAATCCAACAAGAGTTCACAGGTCAATAACTGGCTTAAGTCACATGTCTTATTTATGTGGAATAAGCTGGATTTGCATAAATAACTCCAAATTTTGAGCTTAGCATTACAGTCTATTAAATGGAATATTGCATTTGGAAATGAGCAATTTTAAAACAGGATTTTTTAGCAAATCTATGAAGAATGACATTTGTTATTATAACTGTCCCTGGTATTTAAGTTCATTTCAGTTTGACTTGCTTTAATTCATTCTGCATTTAGTCCCATTGAAAAGGATAAACCCAGACAATCTCAATGTTCTTTGCTTGAAAATGACATTAATAAAAATGTCAAGGGCTCAAACTATTCTACATCTCTTTACCTGATGTTAGGTATTTGTGTAATAAGATTAAAAACCATGGTTCTATATTCCTGACAAATAAGCTCTGGATATCTTTTTCTTTTCTGATACAGAACATGAGGGATTTCTATAGCTATAGCTGTATTAAAGGACCTTTGAATCCGTAAATGCATTTCATACATTCTCATTAAAGATTCCTGAGCCTTGAGGGGAAGGGTTTGATAAAGATATCTTACTTGGGGACTGAGTACTCCAAAGTCTCTTACATGCTGGGCATTGTCCAGTTGTGGGTCTCTGTGTTAATTGCCACCTGCTACAAGAAGAAGCTTCTCTGTTGAGGGTTCAGTGAGGCGCTTATCTATGGGTTTAGCGATATGTCTTTAGGAGTCATTTTATTGCTATGTCTGTTTAACAGAATGAAATGAGTAGGTTTTCTTCTGGGCCTATGACCTACCTAGTCTCAGGATTTGGATCTTTTGGGGAGTGTCATGGAAAAGACATTAAAATCAACCAAAAAGGTGGTTGATTACTCCCATAACTTTTATTCTACCATTGTATCAGTATGTCTTGTAGCAGGTCTCTGTTGTAGATCTCAGGTATTGATGGCAGCCTTTCTCTTCCACTAGTGTGCAGAGTACCTTCCAGCACCAAGAAAGCTAGTCAGTAGGGGTGAAGCTTTAGTTAGTCACCAGTTCAACTTCTACCTGTTCTATGACATGAGTAAGCAGACATACCATCACAAAGGTAGCTAATTTTATTTACATTTTTGTACTCAATGAACCGTCATTGACATGTGATCTACTCAAACTGCATAGCTGACATTAAGATTCGCTCATGATGCTGTGCATTCTGTGGGTTTGGGAAAAAAAAAAAGTGTGATGCCATGTGTCCATCGTTGTAATGCCACACAGAGATACCTTAAAAATTCTACAGAGACAACTGAACCAAGTTTGTAGGAACTCATGAACTTTAGACCCACAGCTCTGGAACCTGCATGGGATTGGACTAGGCCCTCTGCATAAAGGAGACAGCTGTGTAGCTTGGTCTGTTTGCAGAACCCCTGGCAGTGGGATCAGGATCTATCCCTGGTGCATGAGCTGGCTTTCTTGAGCCCATTACCCCTAATGGGACACCTTGAACAGTCTTGATACAAGGGGGAGGGGCTTGGACTCGCCTCAACTGAATGCACCAGGCTGAATGTACCAGGTTTTACTGACTCTCCATGGGAGGACTTACCTTTTCGGAGGAGGAGATAGGGGGTGGATTGGAGAGGAAGGCTAGGAAGAACAGGAGGAGGGATGAGAGGATGATCAGTAGTTGGTATGTAAAATGAACAAAAAAATTAAATAAAAAATTAAATGAAAAAAGAATTTTATTGAAAAAATTTCTCTGTGTAGCCAGTTGTGGTGGTGCATGTCTTTAATTCAAGCACTTAGGAAGCTGGGGCAGGAGAATCTCTGTGAGTTTGGGGTCAGACTGGTCCACATAGCAAGTTCCAGGTTTGCTAGAGCTACACTGTGAAGCACCATCTTGAAAAAGTTAATCTCCTCTGCAATGGATATTCATCCCTCCCATCCTAGGATCACTAGCAAATGTGGATTTTCCCTTCTTCCAATATATTTTTCCTTTCCCACATTCTTGTGCACTTGTAATCGTCCCATAGGAAGTCTTTTAAGACTTACCATGTTTTCAGAGCTCCGCTCCATTTGTGTTTTCCTTAAAATATCTGCAAACTCTCTTTTCTACTCCACCCTACCTTTCTTGTTCATTTTTTTTTCAAGAAACTATCTTTTATTTGCAATTCTTTTTCCATGCTCTGATTTTATGTTTTTTGTTATTTGTGGAAAATACTTAGAATCTATCTCATATAATATTTTCCCAGGGTGACTTCTCTCTCTTTTTATTACTGAGGCTCTATTTGTTTATATAGAGGGTTCATATTTGCCATAGATCTTAATTGATCTTTTGTTTGATTTTTCCCCTAAACCGTTCTTGTCTTTTGATTTCAGATGTGATTGTGGTATTTTTGGCTTTATATTTCTCACTTTATGTATTGAGATTCATAGAACTTTAAAACTCTATATATGCATATATACCTTATATGAATTTTGTAGGCTTAGTTTTTAATGTTCCCCTCCCATTTTTATTGAAAATATTCTTTTCTCATACAACATATCCTGATTATAGTTCCCGATCCATCTACTACTCCCAGTTCCTCTCTGCCTCTCCTCCCATCCAGATCCACCCCTGTTCTGCCATTAGAAAAGAACAGGCTTAGAGGATATCATAACAAAATAAAATACAGGATAAAACTAAAATCAATACATCAAAGTTGGACAAAGCAAACCAACAGAAGCCAAAGAGTCCCAAGAAAAAGCACAAGAATCAGAGACCCACTGGTTCACATGCTCAGGATTCCCATAATAATACTAAACTGTAAACTACAATATATATGCAGAGGACCTGGTGCAGACCTGTGTAGGCCCTTATGCTTCTTGTCTCAGTCTCTATGAGTTCATATGAGCTTTGCTAAGGTTTATTTAGAGGTTCTTGTTTGCTTGTCCTCCTTCTTACACTCCTTCTTCTCCTCCTTCATGTGGTTCCCTGAGCTCTAAGGGGAGGGATTTGTTGGAGACATCTCCTTAGAGCTGTGTGTCCCCAGGTCTCTCTCTCTCTCTCTCTCTCTCTCTCTCTTTCTCTCTCTTCTCTCTCTCTCTTCTTTCTTTCTCTGAGTAATATGGAGCTGTGGGTCTTTATATTTGTTGCCATCTGCTGTAGGAGGAAGCTTCTCTGATGATGGATAAATGAGGTACAGAATTATAAGTATAGCAGAATATCATTAGAAGTCATTTTATCACTACTATTTTTTTCTTTTTTAAGACCGGTGGTATTTGGTTTTACCCTAGGTCTATGGGCTATCTAGTCTCTGGCTCTTGGTCACCCAAGCAATGTCAGGTTTAGCTTCTATCCCAGGAAATGGTCCTTAAGTCCAAGCAGACATTGGTTGGTTATGCCCATCACCTTTGTGCCAACATTGCCCTAGCAGATATGATTATGGTGAATTCATCAATCCTTTCTCAGACTTTTCATATCTATTCATGACACATAGTCTTTCTCTCCAGTCTTGCTGTCTTCACATATCAGAATGATGTGGCTGAACACTACCCTGTCCAACCACAATATTAAAGACTGTGTTTTAATCCCCATGGTTGAGCTTACTCAACATTACTTCCTCTCTTGCCCTCCTCTACTCTTCTCTTTGAGGGCCAGTTTCACATGATAGTAATTGTTGTTATCACATAGAGCCTATCACAGCTCTTCGAGGAGACATATCCTTCTATTGGCATTGGGTTTGAAACAGAGCTCATTACCTGCTCTTGTAGTTTACTTTCAGTTGCTGTGATAAAACACTCTAGCCAAAAGCAATTCAGGTGGAAAAGGAGTTTATCTGGCTTACACTACTAGGTCACAATGCATTGTTGATGTAGATTGGAGTAAGTGATGTAACTTAAGCATGGAGTCAAAGCAAACCCATAGAGGAACATTGCTTGTTGTTTTACTCTCTGGCTTATGTCCAGCTAGCATTCCTATACAACCAAAATCCACCTGTCAAGGAATGAGACTAACTACAATGAGAAGAACTTCCCACATCAGTAACTGGAACATTCTCTCCATTAGATGGACCACAGGTCCAATCTTAGCAATTACTCGATTGGGAACCCTTTAGATAATTCTGAACTATGTCAAGATGATAGCTGAAGTAAACCAGGACACCTGCCCTAAGCCACAAATTGACTGTTTGTTTTTTGTCTTCTCCATCTTAGGCTACCCTTTCCATAACAAGTTAGTGCTCTGTTTCTTTACAGAAGAAAGAGTTTGGAGAAGTAGGCAGAACTATGTATTTCTTTCATTGGGTCTTAATCAACATATGCATACCTCCATCACACTAGACAGGGGTTCATTCATGCCATCTAGGCCCTATTCTTCTCCACAAGTAAATATCTTCATAAATAAAAGCTTTTTTTTGTTAGTTTCTGCATACAACTGACACAGACTCCAATATTTAACTGTTGGGAGTTCTTCTAGCTGATTTTCCCTTGTCCATTTTTGTTGCATCATGCACAAGGCTTTTGTGCCTACTCTGTAGCACAGGTGAGATAGTTTGTATAATCTCTCTTTGGAGTATCTCATCTCCCCTTTGTATGAAAGGTGTCTTAGTACTTCCCAATACATTTCTCTGATGGGCTCAAGAATTATGTTGGTAATTTTTATATTTCTTTCTTCTCTGTCTTATAGTAAGTGACTATCAACCCTCGACATTCTACCAAGCTAAAGTAAGGAGCTGTTTTTAAATTTTAATGCATAAAATAGAATAAATGAGGTAAAATTTTGACATATAATCAGCCAGCAAAAATGTAATGATTTATTATGAATCTAAAATTCAAATAACACCTTTCTTAACATAGGAATGAGATATGAGGACTAAAATTATCATAATGATAATAATAATACCACATTTCTTAATCAGATAACGGAGTCCGAGTTTGTTAGTGGTAATAGTCTCTACCTTAGTTGGCTCACAGAAGTAGTAATTAAAAAAAATGTACCACAAAATGATGGGAAAGGAACGAAGTGACTATTTCTTAATTAAGTGCTTCTACATTTAATCTAATTATGTTTTAGCGATGGTACATCTCTAGTTTCAATAGTTTAGAGCATGAGATATAGGAGGATAGGCGCTATCCATTGCAACTCATCATACCCGTGGCTGTGTCTGCAGAAAATACTTTCAGGCATTAGTAAGCTAATAGCCAATTATATGTAATATATTCTTATATTTTCTAGATAAGGAAAAAATTTTATTTGAAATGTCAGGGTTTCTTTTTCTAGAATAATGAAAAATGGTATAGACAGCTTTCAACTTTTATCTCATTAAGTATATTATGAATTTTAATATTAGTGATTAACCTGTACATTCTGTTCCCATAAAATATCAGGCTGATATAATTATGCTACTAATTATCATTTGCTAATTCCCAGGTGACCCTTGGGAGATCGTTCTTTCAGAGAATTTCATACATGAAAACTGTGATGTAAATATTTAGGCTACTGGAAATGGTAAGTTGCTAAATGCTGCCTTAGTTTTTCCTCAAAAGTGTTAATTCTTATTATACATGAAAGCAATTTCCCACCAGCTACTAGATGATCAGACCTGGAAACATCCTCATCAATTGCTCCTTTGCCCGGGTTTTAAATTATAAGAAGAAAATAAACACACTATAGTATAATTAGAATAAATTAAATTGTTTGTTAGTTAAAAAATTAAATATATACTAAGCTGTAAATGTAGAAAAGCCCAATATGAAGTATAATGGAAGTTATAACAAGAATCAATGAACACAAAGATATTTACAGTTTTGCTACTAGCATGGGGCCATATTCTAGATAGAGTTATATAAACATTGGAAGACAGTTAATTAACTCAGATATTTTGTATTTGCTACTTGGCTTTAAATTTGAAGGGGTTTTTTTTTGTTGTTGTTGTTTTTTAATAAGTCTGAGTTCTTTGCCCGCCATCATAGAATGGTGCCAGTATTAGTCCACATGACTAATACTCAAACTAGTTTAAGGAACTAGAAATAATATGAGGGAAATAAATTTGCAGAGCTGGAAAGGATCCTGAAAATTTTAAATACAGAAGGAGTCTCAATATTCAGTCCATAAACTCTAAACTCCTAGAGAAAGTCAGTGGCATTCAACACAATCAGTACCTTTCATTATGAAGAACAGAATTAGGCCTTAAGCTAACCCAAGTTCCAGGGTTTAACATTTGAGTCCAATTAACTCAATGCCCTTGAAGCAAACTCAAAACCTTCAGGAAGACAATAATCATTAGAGCACTCTACTTGTATTGAAATCTTCATGCAATTATTATCTTTGTACCTCTGGATCCTATTTAACTTAGTTGACTAATCAGTATATGGTCAATGACAGTTTAAGATCATAGGTTTTAGTTCAAATAAGTACTTTTATGATTTAAATTGGGAAGTTTGGCAGATAAAATCAGGGGGAAACTCATTTTAGGGATTAGCTGTGGTTATCCATTTGAAGACACAACACAGAAGAGAAGAGAGTTATCATCAGACATAGATGGGTTTTGTCATCTTTATTTTTTACAAAGTTTAGTATGCAGTTTTTCATAAATATATGAAATTTAGCTAATTGGACTGTAATATTATTCTTTCAGTTTGAGGTCCTTAGATTATTTTTCTATGTCTTCCAACCATTATTTAAAGAATAATCCAGTTGGGTGATGATGGCGAATGCCTTTAATCCCAGCACACAGGAAGCAGGTAGATCTCTGAGTTCAAGGCCAGCCAGGGTTACATAGTGAGTTCCAGGACAGTTAGGGATACATAAACCTTATCTCAAAAAATAAAATCAAAAACAAAAGCAAACACAGACACTGAGCACAACAATTAATAAATGGGACCTCTTGAAACTCAGAAGCTTTTTGCAGGGCAAAAGACATGGTCAATAAGACAAAAAGACAGCCTACAGAATGGGAAAAGATCTTCACCAACCCCACATCTGACAGAGGATTGATCTCCACAGTAAATAAAGTACTCAAGAAACTAGATATCAAAATACTAAACAATCCAATTAAAAAATGGGCTAAAGAGCTAAACAGAGAATTCACAAAACAAGAATCACAAATGGTTGAAAGACATTTAAAGAAATACTCAACATCCTTAATCATAAGAGAAATGCAAATCAAAACGACTCTGAGATACCACCTTACACCTGTCAGAATGGCTATGATCAAAAACACTAATGACAGCCAATGTTGGAGAGGATGTGGAGCAAAGGGAACACTCCTCCACTGTTGGTGGGAATGCAACCTTGTACAATCACTGTGGAAATCAGAATGGCGGTTTCTCAGAAAATTAGGAATTGAACTACCTCAAGACCCAGCCATCCCACTCTTGGGCATATACCCAAAGAATGGTCAATCATACCATAAGGACACATACTTAACTATGTTCATAGCAGCACTATTTGTAATAGCCAGAACCTGGAAACAACCTAGATACCCATCAACTGAAGAATGGATTAAGAAAATGTGGTACATATACACAATGGAGTACTACTCAGCAGAGAAAAACAATGAAAGCATAAAATTTGCAGGCAAATTGATGGAACTAGAAAAAAATCATCCTGAGTGAGGTAATCCAAACCCAGAAGGACCATGGTATGTACTCACTCATAAGTGGATTCTAGATATAAAATAAAGAACAATCAGACTACAACCCACAGAACCATGGAGGTTATGTATATATAGAATGGGGGACCCTAGGACAACTGTGGCTTATAATAAGTTTTGGTTTTACTCAATTACTGAGCAAGCCTCGATGAAACATTTCACTATTAAGATAAGAATACATACTGTATTCAACTGATAACAGAAAAATAAATTAATTAATTAATTTTAAAAATAAAATAAGATAAGAAAAATTTGAACTATTAAAACAAACAAACAAACATATTTTACTAAAGTAAAAAAATGGGGAACTAGGGACTCATCATTCCTCTCCACATTCTTTTTTTCCCTTGTTTTATATATCTTAAATTTTTTATTAGTGGATTCTGTTTGAGTATCCACTGCAGATAAGTGCTGGAGGGCTCCTGTTGCAAATCACCCTCTGGAGAGATGGAAGGATCTTTCTACTGGAGACCCGATCCAGTGTTGGTGTAGGCCCGGGTACTGTTTATGTCTTTCCACAGAACAGTAAGGTTCCTCTTTGGATTCCTGAGCACTGTGTGTGCCCTGTGCCTGCTGCTGAAGCCCAACATGGCAGAGACAGACCTATTGGGCCTTCATGAAAAACTCTACCCTTCTGATGCCAATGGGGACTGAGAGCCCAATATGGCCAGCTTTGGCAAACATTAACATAAGCCTAGGAACTGTAGCCATGCAGTTGGATTCTCCAGAAGGTAATGTATGGTAACTGCTTTTTCAAGTATGTTTGAGAAAGTGTCACCCAGACACCTTGGATATTAAGGATAACTCTGAAGGTCACTGACCTCCTTTGTTAACAGTTGCATGCCAACTTAGCCTTTTTATTTTCACAATCCTCCTCAAGCTGGTGTAGTACCTACTTTTCAGGAGTGGTTCTGTGCAACATTTATTGGTCTCCTGAAATTCATTTAGCCCCCTTTTGAAGATACCTTAAAATTTATGAGCCTGAATGTAGCCATTATAAGACCATTAGTTATGCTCCTTATGAGCTGCCTGTTTTTTCTTTATGGTTCTTAGTTGTTCTTTTGCAGAGCTGCCAGCTTAAGTTGTGCTGGGATCAAGAAAAATGGGCCTTAGGCTGTTCGTGTTCCTGGAGTTGTATCCATGCCAGTGGATGTCCACACACTCCAGAAGAGAATTTGACATTGCTGCTGCCGTTGTTGCTGCTATAGCAGTAGTGGCGACCACTGCTACTGTTTTTGGGATTACCATTTCATAATTGCTTACGACAGCTAGCACATTGGAGACCCTGGCAACAAAAGTAGCTACCACAGTTAGTTAATCTTTCATTCTATTGGGCATGATAAATTTAATTCAGTAGTTACATATATCTCGAATGGCTTTGAAAATTATAAATTTATAAACTCAAGTTCCATTTTCCTTTGGGATACCATCTTACAAGGACTCCAATTTGCAGTAAGGCTTGTTAAGGAAGGGAATGGCTCGGGTGCCTTTAGCCTACTGGCTATGGGTGGGATAGGAACTCTGTTGGTCTTTTCTGTGTTGAACACACAGACTGCAAGCCCAGTGCAATCTTACTTTGAGATCTTTGGCAGCAGTTAACTCTGCAGCTCACACAGGATTGAGCCAGTAAGATAATGAGTATTCAGAGATGGATAATTCCTGGGGGGCATTCACCAACCTAAGACAGAGCACCTGTGTGGCCTGGGCAGGCGTCTCCATGATGGGTAAGGTGACTTGCTGACATCTCATGCAACCTAAGTCAGAAGCTCATTTTTTAGTAAAAGGGAGACCTGTAGGGTCCTGGCCCCTGTTTTAGATAACTGTTGCCTTGCTTGCTGACCTTGACCTTGATATCCTCTGTATGCCAATTCCCTGCCGGGTTCCACCCTCCTGAATGCTTAAGGGAAGTTCCTTGTCTGTATATCCTGCATAACGGGCATTAACAGCTTAGATGCAAGATTGTAAAACATCTGTAGCGAACCTCTGCCCTCCGGGGTTCTCCCATTGTGCTGTCAGCCTGTATTTAAGACCTCTTCCCTCCTTTAATAAACAACATTCAGCATTAAATAAAAAAATAACCATAGGGCTTATATAAAACTCCAAAGCACTAGAAATATGAAGAATAAATGTCTGCTTCTTCAAAATAAAATAAAAAAGAAAGAAAAGGACGAAATAAAGGTAACTTAGTGAACAACAACAAAAAACAAATCCAATGAGGAAGAAGGTCAACACAAGCAGATCACCTATAATGTGTGAGAGGTGCTGTTCTCTCAGCCCTGTCTGGCACAATCACTGTCAATGGCCATAACTGAGTATAAGTAATGACATCCTGAAAATGCCAGGTTCATTGAAGCAAAAGTAAATTCTCTAAACGCTATTTCTATTTGCTAGGCTATCCTGGGAAAGCATGTTTTGATGTTAAAATTACAACCCATTGAAGAATAATTAAAAGTAGTATTTAAATATAGATGACTAATATTATAATTACTGTCAATTTTGTAAATAAAACTTGAAAGAATGACAACACCTTGAGGTACTTTGGTCATGGAGCAAAACTAAGTAAACAGGACCAGTATGTATAATATTTCAGGGAGATACTAAAAAGCTCAAATGGAAAGATAAAATTATGATAGCCCTTGAAGCCAGTACAGACAAAATATGATGATTATTTAGACTATGGTTGTACCAATAGGGAAATGGTCACTACTTAACATGATCAAGCTAATCCTTCCCTTAATGCGTAACAATGGAATCATTTCTGCTTCATTGTTTGTTCAATATAATGACATTTGAAACACTTTTCAAACTCAGTGAACCACAAGCTCTCTAAAATCACAGTCAGCCAGGCGTGACCACACACACTTGTAATTCAACAGTCAAGGGGCAGATTGTTGTAAACTCAAGAATGAGCTGGAACACACAGTGAGTTCTGGATCACACAAAGCTACCTAGCAAGATCCTGTTTCAGTAACTCCATACTCATAAAAGAGTATTGTTCATAATGCAGGATTTAGTGATGATGTTTTTTTTAAGTCCTCAATAACATTCTTTTTATTGTGAACTGAAGTTCCCAGGGGGGAAGGGCAAAGAGAGCTGCACCTGTGATAACGATTATACAAGGCCAAATGACTTAATTTTGTGATTATAGAAAATTAAAATATTTCAGCAAGTCAGACAATTTTGGGCTATTTTAAGTCCTTTAAAAGCCATTCATTGGCTCTTTGCCAGATTGCCACCATCATGGACACGAGTCATGTGAAACCCATCAAGCTGGCTAGGGTAACCAAAGTGCTTGCTGGGCAGGACTGATTTGCAGGGACAGTGCACACAGGTGCGTGTGGAATTTATGAATGACACCAGCCGCTCTGTCATCCAAAATGTCCAAGGCCCAGTTTAGGAGGGTGATGTGCTTACCCTATTAGAGTCAGAAACAGAGGCTTGGAGGTTGCGCTGACCTGGCTGCTGGGTCCTGAATATCCACCACTTGACCCATGATGACCTGCAACTATTAAATAAAGCATTGGTATTGTTTTTATTTTAAAAACAAAATCCATTCGTTGCCCATTTCTAAGTTTGACAGAACGCCATGAATTTCAGAGAGAGAGCAGGGGAAGAGCGCATACACAGGAGTAGTTGGAGGGAGGAAAGGGAAGGGGAAACAGGATGTAATTACATTTTAATCTAAAAAAATAAAGAATGAAAAAAAAAAAAACACTTTATGTGTATTCTTAATGAGCCACTAGTTTCCGTCAATCCACTCTAACAGTGTCATCAACAGTGTGTGAGACCTATGATGGAGATTTCCACACTTTGCTACAACCCTCAAAACTGATGTTTCCACCAATGGATTCATGTGTTCTGATGTTTGACTTTCTTTTTCTGTCACCTTAACACTATGAAACTGTTGCCATGCTAGAACATAGAACTGGAGATAAGATAGGTTTCTGGGCATGGTCATACCTATTTAAATAAATTACTACTTATTCTTTGGGAAAAAAAGAAAGAAAAAGAATGTGTTTTTTTTTTTTTATTTGGGCTAGGAAGAAACATTGATTTTCTTATTAAATCAAGTTTATATGGCTCTTTTTTTTCAGTATTAAATATATATTCTTCCCCCCCAATAGAAGCTTTGCATTAGTAAAGATGTTTTTCATTTCCTAATACATTTTATAAATATCTGGTAAAGGAAGCTTAATAAAACTTCTAAATAAACTTTACACACTGTGTCTGTTAAAAACAAAGAATGATGTTTTTTATCTCCATAAGAATATAAGCTATTTTTCAAAATGTCTCCAAAAGCTAATGCATCTACAGCGAAGGAACAAAACATAGAGGAAAACAATTTCTTGGTGTAATATGTATGTGTTGGGTGGAGACTTCCTCTGGTTTACTGTGTACCATCCTTACAGAGAGTAAAATCTAAATCCAAGATGATCTATGAAGACCAAGATGTAATCCTAAAGGTCTAAGTGTTTATGTGTCCTGCTCCAGGCATTCATATGAGCAGGTCATGCAGACTGAAGCATGCCACTTCATGACTCATGAATCCATTTAGCTCTGGCCCTTTCAATTTTGTAAATTAGAATATGTTTTCTGATTCATGTCAGTGAGCAAGTATTAACTTACATAAAAATAAAAAAATAATTAAAAACCAAGTTGTTAATACTGATCAGCAAGATGTTGAGACTGGCATTTCTGATCAGAGCGGCAACAGATCCCCTGAGATGCACTTTTTAAATGAGAATTCTCGCTCTTCCTAAATTGAAGTTTGAACTGCATATCATGTTCTGTGTATCACACTGCTGTCTAATAGATTTTATAGAGAATTACTGCTATCAGCACAAAAGGTTATCTGTGTTTTCGGCTGTCTGCACTACCACGGGAGTGCACAGCTTCCTGTGTGATGATGACAATTGTTGCAGTGGAACTTATGTCTACTTCCAGACGGAAACACTAGAGAGATAATTGTGGCACTTTCCTCTTTTTGGAAACTGTTTATGTTAGCATAAAAGTGAAATAGTTTTACAAAGAGCTTTGCATTACTCCAAAGGATCAGAGTTTTGGCAGTGTAGTAGTCAGGAATTACTTCCTGGTGGAATTCCTAGACAGACAGCATCACTGAGCAGTCTGATTTAGTTGTCCTTGGAAAAGCCAGGAGGAAGAGGTGAGACTGGAAAAGGACTTTTTTGGAGGATTGGTATGTCAAAACATAAACTGGGAAAACACAATATGTTAAAATTTGAAATATGGTGAACCTATGATCAATTGTAGCAGCCCATCTGCCAGATTAACCTCTAACTGGCCAGAATAGTGTTGCACACCCACACTTCCAGTCTAAGGAGACTGAGGAGAAAGATTGCAGGTTTGAGGCAAGCCTCGACTGCAAACCAACTTTGAGGATAGCACAGTGAAACAGTAAACAAGAAAACAACCAGGCAAAGTGCACTAAGTTTAGTAAGCAATTGGAGATCATTATTGCTATTCAGAGGTATTTGTATCTGGAGTTTCTCTCTGGATCCCACCAAGCCCTGGCTGTCCAACAGCCCACTTATAAAATAAAGATACTTATATTTTTTACAAACCGTATGGCCGTGGCAGGCTTCTTGCTAACTGTTCCTATATCTTAAATTAACCCATTTCTATAAATCTATAACTTGCCATGTGTCATGTCTGGCAGTGTCTCCTTGACTCAGCCTTCTACTTTCCAGAATTCTCCTCTCTCCTTGTCCCGCCTATACTTCCTGCCTGGCCACTGGCCAATCAGTGTTTTATTTATTCGGAATGATATCCACAGCAGGTAGCAATAAATATCTGGCTTGTGTCTCTGCAATATGAATCTGTAAGGAAAGTAGAAACAGTGGAGTCCCACAGAGGTTTCCTAGTGAGATCTGAGCCTGCTTTACCCAGCAGGGCTACATTGGAGGATTACTTGACCACGTATATGGTTACCAGGTGATTGGAAGGGTGTGTACATTGTGCTATGGGGACATCTTTTACTCTACCTCTTGTCATTCTTATAAAAGACCCTTTAGAAGATACAGGAGGGGCTGATGAATATTGATCCAGGCCCTCCTGAGGCTATCTTGTGTTTTTTTTCTTTTTTTTAATTATTAAGAAATTTTCTATTCATTTTACATACCAACCACAGATCTCTCCCCTCCACCCTCTTCCTGCACCTCCCCCAGCCTTCTCCCCTCCATCTTTCTATCTAAATATTTCTCCTTCCTCCCTCCTCAAGAGTGCTCTGGGGAAAAGTGGTAGTGGGTCCCCCACAGAGAAATAGGTAAGCCTCCCACAGATGGCACCTGAACAGCGACCAGGGACTTGGTGAAAAGGGGCTTGGGGGCGCTGTAGGAAGCAGTCGGGCATGTCTGATTTGTAATATAATGAAGGTGGGCATATTCTATTTTGGGGAGTATAGATAAAGTAAGGCAGCTGAAAGAAATGCCGAAGTGAAAGGTTAGGCTGGAGCTAATCTCTCTCTCTCTCTAGGTTTCTTTCTTTTTCCATCTTTCTTAATTTCTATCTGAAAATTGGAAAAAAAAAGGTATTATATAGTATAGGAAAAAAAAAACTTAGAGTAAGATAGCAAAGCAATGAGACAGAGGGGCTGTGTTCTAGGGACTATGAATACAGACTCCTGGGGAAGAATTGGAGTCATGAAAAAATACTATGAAAGAAAATGGGCAGAAAAAAATTCCTGTGGATATCCTAGCTTTTAAGCCCTGAGTGGCACAGCAAAATTTTTCCCTGAGGCAGACAAGGGAAGAATTGAAAGACTTAAAAAACTTAGTAATCTTTCTTTCAAAAACTGAGAGCTTTCCAGGTCTTTCCTTCTCAGATTTTTTTTTTTTTTTTTCCTTGTAAGGATAAAATTATATTCACCTGGAAACAACACCTATCGGAATGAGAAAATCACCTGTAACTGCCCTAGGGAAAAAAAACAAAAAACAAACAAACAAACAAACAAAAACCTCTTGAAACATGGCAAATCCTCTCTGGTAGTCCTATGTCCCCTTCAAGCCAGTATTAGAAGCGGGGTGTGGGGGTGTGGGGTTCCCCCAGGGTGGAGCCCAGCAAAGGAGATGCAGGACACCTGGAGGGGCTGCTGACATGGAGGAAGCAGTGGAGTCTTTGGAATCCTCCTAGCAATGAAAAAAGCAGAGTCTGAGTTCCTAGCAGTAGCGACAATACGGGAAAAGCTGAGACAAAATTTGGCTGTAGAGAACCAGTTTCGCAGTCCCTATGTCCAGAACAGAAAAGCAGTTAGCAGAGGAACTGAGCGGCGGGTTGAGGCATCAGGGACTCTGCATCTTTGGGGAGGGGAAAGGCTGGGACAATTGGAAGATCTATCAGGGGGAAAAAAAAATGTCTCTCTGAAAAAGCTCTTAAAAGTCTGATTAGGGAGGTACTTCTGTCAAACAGTAAAACACGTATCCTACTATGAGTTTAGGGAAGACGAAAAACCTCTGGTGCAGCTGAGTTTTCTCTTGGACCCAAAAGGCAGTTTGTGAAATATAGTTTGTAACAGCATGGTGCTATAGAGAAAGGCAGCTTGGGAAATGTAGTTCATAAAAGTGAGGCGGTATAGGCAAGCAGACCCGGAGAAGAGGCAGATAGACAGGGACAAAAACATTTAAATGTTCCCCATAGGAGAAAAACAAAAAGCCCAAGGGAAATACTGCCAGTGCTACACTGCCCCCAAACTGCCTTTTCAGCTAAAAATGCTGCCTTTCTAGCTCTGCTAGAAAGCTTAGCTTTACTTCAACATAACAAAACAAAAACAAACAAACAAACAAAAACAGGTGATGCCTGTCAGGAGACAATTAAGATGCTAATGATGCTTGTCAAATCATTTAAAAAAACCCTTAAGAAAGCAAGGGAAAGCAGTCTGTACACTGGGAAATTGCTTTAGGTGTGAAAACACTTAACAATAATAAATAAGAATTAATAAGAAAAAATAAGAAACTTGGGCTATGTTTGAGATGCAAGAGAGAAGCATTGGCATTGTTAAAAGAGCTCACGATAATCTTAAAGAAGCAGCTTAAAAAATTAAGAAGGGAGAAATTGTACCCTCAGTTACCAAATGAAGCTTGATGGTTGCCTGAGTTTGGTGAGATGTGTAGAACAAAGAAATTTTAGCTCTAACAATACTGTAGCTGCTGACATTTCTCCAGATAAGCTGAAATGAAATGGAACCTGGAGCCATACCACTTCTGTTTCAACGCAGGCTCCTTAAAAAACGCTGGTTCCTTATAGCTGTGGAGGAAGTTTTTTCTAAAAGCTTTACAGCAGCTCCGTAGGGCAATGACTCAAGATTTGTGAACTCTCTATATAAATAGTTCTTTTAAGAAATCTCTTCTAGATATGTGCTAAAGTTTGTAAAATAGTTCTATTGAGTTTGCTTTTGAATACAAATTTGTAAAAAGGGTAAATATGTATAGTGATATTCATGCTATTGTAAATTTGTAAAAAGTGTAAATGTGGAATGTAAGTTTGTAAAAAGTATACATATGTACTAGAATTGTTTTTATTATTCCATCAATATCTTTCTAGGTCAGACTAATAAGGTAACATTAATTTTTAAAGGATAAACCAAATCAATCACATTAGAAGCATCTTGAAGTTTTTATTACTCTTTTACTTTCAGATATTTTAGAATACTTTTTATGGTAGCCCAAAATGTAATTTTTTTGTTTTCTTTTTGAGACAGGGTTTCTCTGTGTAGTTTTGGTGCCTGTCCTGGATCTCAGTCTGTAGACCAGGCTGGCCTTGAACTCACAGAGATCCACCAGGCTCTGCCTCCTGAGGGCTGGGATTAGAGGTGTGTGCCACTGCTGCCTGGCCCAAAGTATAATTTTATGGTCTCAATGGCCCTTGGAAAATTTAAGTGAAGTTGTCATAATATTGAGAGCTTTTATGTCTCCTCTTATTACGAAGAAGTTTTCACTCCCCCAGTTGCTGTTTAGAAAGGGGTAGGCTTCCCACAATGGGTAGGCTTCTGATAACCAAGTTAGCATGTATAGAAATTCTACTACTGTGGTAGGAACACATGTACATATGAGCTACTTAAGCAACTAAAAATGTCTTTATTGTTAGCAATAGTTTTTGTTTACTTGAGAGGATACTTTGGAGAGTTTTGAACTGATTGTTTTCTCCTCAGAATCAAAATAGTCTCTTGAAAATTTTATTGAACATCTATTAGAAGAGAGTTTTAATTTAGAAAGGGCTTGGTGCAGCTAAGACTGCTGTAGTTACCTTAGACACATTCCAAAAAGGAGATTCCATCTTTATTATCTTCTACTCCTTTACTGGGATGTATGGCAGCCTAAGGATCACTGTGGATGTTCCAACTATTTGCAAGCTCATAGTAGGGACCTGAGTGAGAGATGAGTTAGGCTATGTACCCCTCTTGCCAGAGGCTGGTAGCCAGACAGGCAACTTTCTTCTTGATATCTTCATGAATGTATATATGTATAATTAATCAAGAGTGATGGCCTAAGATAGGCACAGTCTATCTGAGGGGCCTGGGAGGTCCTTTATTATATCAAGAGGGGAGATTGTGAAGGCCTATAGAGATTTCCTAGTGAGATCTGAGCTTGCTTTACCCAGCAGGGCTGCACTAGAGGATTGCTTGACCAGGTTACCAGGTGATTGGAAGGGTCTGCACTTGCCTGTGCTAGAGGGGGGTCTTTTTCTCCACCTTTTGGCATTCCTATAAGGCCTTTTGGAAGATATACTAGGGACAAGTGGATATTTATCCATACCCTCCCAAGGCTATCCTTTGTTTCTATCTGTTTCTCTCCCCTCTATCTTTCTATTTAAATATTTCTCCCTCCTCCCTCCTTGAGAGTACACCAGGAAAAAATGGGAGCAGACATCCCACAGAGAAATGGGTAAGTCCCCCACAAAAGACTAGACTAGACTAGACTAGAAATAAAGAAAGGGGTAACTACATCAGTCTCACTCAAATATAGCTGACACCCATATGCTGTTTTCAACCACAGTAACGGGAAGAAAGAAAAACTCAACTTATCCTTCCTCATTGTAGTTCATAGTGGAGGAAACAATAAATAAGACAGCCCAAAATAATTTCAGTTATATATTAAAGTTATCTTTATATATTTTTTATAAAAAAAGTCAGAGGTTAAGAGCACTAACTGCTCTCCCAGAGGTCCTGAGTTCAATTCCCAGCAACCACATGGTGGCTCACAACCATCAGTAATGAGATCTGGTGCCCTCTTCTGGCCTGCAGTCATACATGCTGTATACATAATAAATAAATAAATAAATAAATAAATAAATAAATAAAATAAAAAAATAAATAGTCGAATAGAATGAAAAAAGAGGATAATATCGACCAGAAGCCCCTCTAGCAATGCATCATAGTCTTTTCTTGTTTCTCTAGCAAAAATACCATAGAAGAGCAACACAAAAAAAACCCTAAAATTTATATCTCATAAGTTTGTTATGTTAGAAAGGCCAAGATGAAGGAATGAATAGCTTGGGTGTCTAATAGGGAGGTTCTTCTTTCTTTGCACACAGCATCCTGCTGGCGCTATCCCCATGTAACAAAACTCCCACAGGTCCTGTCAGCAGCCTTTCCACAGGGTAGCAACACAGGGAGGATGACTCCATACCTATGCCACAGGTCCCACCTTCAGAGACCCTGGAATTAGGGGTTTAGGATTTATGGTTCGGTATACATGAATGTTAAGTGGACACACACATCAGCTTGCATTGTATGGTATAAAATGGAATTAGGATGAGATAAATGTTTATAGAAATTTGTTTTTGTTTTTTTTACCAAAATAGAATAACTAATTTGCTAATATGGAAACTTGATGAAAACAAAGATGCTAAAGTAAACAGTAAAAACATAGTGCCTGGAATAAATGCTAGAAAAATAAGTTGGGAATCTCATGGTGTGAAAAATCATGAATATGTTATGAATTGTTTGAGACCATGAATAAACCTACCTCACCCCAGGAATGACTTTACTGTGCCATTTTTATTAAATTTTACCATCAGAGTTGAGTGATATTTGCCGAACTATATTAGACTTCATAACAAACCCTCTCTGTTTTATATCCATAGCTCGAACGGGATTGGGGATGGATATTGTTATTTCTTCTCAGTAAAACCCACCTGGAGTCCAGATACTTGCTAGATATTTCATCTTGTTGAGACTGAATGACTCAGTAATTTTTTTAAGGCAAGATGAGAGAGGTGTCAAAACTTCATGAACATCATCAATAACTATTATTAGAACATGCATCTCAAGCTGCAGTTTTATTCATATAATCATCATCTTCATCATCTACATCTTCTTCATTATTATTAGCTTGATTTTATGCCTGGTTCAGTGCTACATGCTGTATGTCACCTATCAATCAAAATGGCATAAGATAGACATTAATTAAATTTATATTTCTGATACAAAGTTATTGAAATTGACATCCTTAATAGTCTTTAATTATCTGTGCATGTTTATATCTATTCTCCATTTATCACTTAGCTTTATCTCTAAACTGAACTCAGGCAGTCTGTCTCAGAAACAATTGCATGAAAATGGAAAAGTAGCATAAGTGAAAATCACCCAAGCTATCTGTTTTCATGGTGTTGGTTTTGGTGTCTTACAAAAAGGAAGATTTATTCTAATTACATTTGTTTATGTTTGTGCTCATTTGTGTGCATGTATGTGCATGTGTGCGCACTTGTGTGTATGTGTATGTGTGTGCATGCATATGTGTTTGGGAGGGTACCTTGTTGCTCATGGGGACAGAAGACAACTTGCAGGAATGAATTCCCTCCTTCTGCAATGAGTTGGTGAAGTCAGATTGTCATGTGAAGCAGCACATGCATTTTAACATCCCTTATATGCTAAACCACCTTGCAAGCTCTTAAAAACAGCTATCTACAAAGACTCGTGGCCTAAAAGTAACTCTAACAACATTTATATTTTCTTAATCTAACTTTGTGAATGTAACTATCAAATAATTACACACTGAAAGCTGCAATGTTGATAAACTAATCACATTTTAATCAATGATTACAAGTCATCAAATCACATGGAATATAACAGCAGCATGTAGAATCTCCCAGTAACATTAAGTTAATCAATTGGATTTTATTAAGATCAAAATAAACATTATGTGTGGTGCCTGGACCTAAGGGTAGATGATATGGGGAAAGATTAATGACATTAACATTATTGGTAAATTTTAATTCCATTAGTTAATTGTAAATGCAAGAATTTAGAAAATATAGCACTTGTACATTCCTTGGATTTTTCACTCACTTAATTCTAACTCAGTTTTTAGACTTTTCTATGGAAGTTTCTTCTCTTTCAGATCTTATATTAACCATACCATCTTTTATAATGTCTTCTTTGGTCTTTAACCTAGGTCAGGAATTTTTGTTTGTTTGTTTGTTTGCAGATTCACTTGTTGGTTTGTTGGTTTCGTTTCCACATCAACTTATTCCAATACTTGATTGCATCATATACATACTACCTTATTTTTCTGCTTCCTTTCCTTAGTATATCATGAATCTCTTGAGGACAGGCATCAGCTCGATCCACACTTTGTCCATAGTGCTGACGTGGACATGTTAGCCTAGGAGTTTTGCTCTATACAGAAAATAAAATTATGAAAAAAAAATTAAAAGACTGTGTAAGGAAAGTTCAGGTCTTTGCCTAACAAAACTTAAAAGTTTATTTGAAAATAGAGGACACATTTAACTACATTACAAAGACAGTTGGGAGGCAGATTTTGTGCATAGTAAGGAAGTGTTTCCTACTAAAACACTATAACAAAAAGATGCCAGATACATGTACTAAATAGGAAAAATCAGAGAGCACAAAAGGATGAGAACAAAAGAAGTCAGGAGCTAATAGTACTGTATCAAATGTGAACAAGGGATTCACTAGAGTTGTCATGATTGGAGCTACTGAGAGTTTTCTGAGTGTTATTGTATTACAAAGGTCAACGCCTTTCCTGGGAGAGTATCATTATTTGTCCAGCAAAGAAACAGACACAGGGTAAGTATGTTAGCGATCTTCTAAATGACCTTCTGTGATCTCTCCCTGAGATTAACCCTGTGTAATCCTCCCTTTGAATTTAGAATGGGTTTATTGGCTTTCTTTTGACAATACAAGACCCATCCCTGAATGTCTCTTCTTAGCACAGATTATATGGCCAAACTACAGTCTTGATCTTTCTATCTTCTCTCCTTCTCTCTTTGGATTGTTTGAATTTGAGAAACTCAGCCTAAAGGGGCACTAGCCATACTGTACCTACGTCTGTGGCCATGGCCATCTACCAGAGAATGAAAATGCAACCTGTCACTCCCACTATCTTTTCCAAAGCAAAAAATAACCACAGCTCTCGTCAATGAATAGACTGTAGTCTTACAACATACCTGATTGGCAATCACTCAGCAATATTGTTTCCAGAATTCTGATTCATAGAGGAAAAATGTGGAATTTTTTCTTTATATTTAAACTTATCATTCAAGTGAAATGTTACCCAGCATAAGGGAATCAGTTCAGTAGTAACAAAGGAGAGATTTAAACACAGATTTCTGAGCCTGGCACTCTTCTAATTTTACCAAGCTGATTCAATACGGTGATATTACAGTCAAGCTTTTCCATATAAAAACACTTGGCTTTTTAGGTTAGTTTTAGGCTCACAGAAGAGCTGAAAATTTACAGCATGCCTTTATGCTCTCTGTACCTACACATGCAACATCTTTCTCATTATCAACACATCTGCACAATGTATAAACCAGAAAAAATGAACTTGTAATAAGAAATCCTTATCCCGTAATCCTCTGCTTATTTATACCATGTTCTACACTTGGTGTGCATTTTATGAGTATAGATACATTTATAATTGTGTTTATGCATCATTATACTATTACACAGAACTTTTTTTTGCCCTAAATAGTGCTCCATCCTCTGAAAATCCAAGGAATACTAGCAAACATTGATCTTTTTATTATAAAAGTAGTTTGCCCTTTCTAAAATAGCATATTCTTGAAATCAGACAATACGTGACCTTTAAATTGTTTGCTTCACTTAGTAATTTATTTAATGTTCTTCCATGTCTTTTCATGGATTGTTAGCTAATCCATGTCTGGTTATCACTGGTTTTCTGGATGTGTTTATTTACCTGATGAACATCAACTTGGCAGGTACCAAGTTATGAATAAAACCCACTTTATCTATTTGTTTGAAGGCTTTTCCCTGGATACACATTTTCAACACTTTTGGTAAATGCTGAGGAGTATTAATTCTGGAACATATATTAAAGATTTTTTAAGGATTTGCTAAACTGAAGTCCACATTGGCCATACGATTATGTCTTCCTACTGCAACAAATGAAAAATACTTGGCCAGTGGCTTGGATTTAGCTATTATAAGCATTATTTAATATTTTCCCTCTTGGCATTTGATGCAGAACATCTTTCAGAGATTTTTTTTTTTAAGTAAGGCTGTCATATGGAGTTAGTGCACTTTTAAAAATAAATTTATTTATTTTACATCCTGGCTGCAGTTTTCCCTCCCTTCTCTAATCCCATTCCCTCTCCCCTACCTCCTCAAAATCTACTCCTCCTCCATTTCTATTCAGAAAAATGCAGGCCTCCATGGTTATCAAAAAACATGGTGTGTCAAGCTGCAGTGAAGACTAATAAACTCCACTTTTATTGAGGCCGGACAAGGAGATACAATATAAGGAATAGGGTCCCAAAAACTAATAAAGGAGTTAGAGACAGTCCCTGCTTTCACTGTTCAGGGGTCCCATAAGAAGACAATCTATACAACTGTCATATGTACGAATAAGGCCGAGGTCAGTCTCTTGCAGGCTCCCTGGTTGTCTATTCAGTCTCCATGAGCCCCTCTGAGCCCAGGTTAGCTGATTTTGTGAGTTTTCTTGTGGTGTCCTGCACTCCTCTGGCTCCTACAATCCTTTATCCACATCTTCTCTGCAGGATTCCCCAAACTCAGCCTAATGTCTTGTTGTGGGTCTGCATCTCTTTCCATCAGTTGCTGGATGAAGCCTCTCTGATGACAACTGGACTAGGCACCAGTCTGGTCACAGGAGATGGTCAGTTCATACTGTATATCTGCTATTGCTAGGAGTCTTAGCTGGCACCATCCTTGTAGATTCCCTTGTGCCATGTTTTTACCTGATGTTGAAATGCCCATCCCCTTCCAGTAGTCTCTTTTAGTAATCTTACCCACAAACCCCAACCTGACCCTCATGTTCCCATCCCCACTTGTCATCATCCACTCAAGAAATCTCATCTATTTCCCCTTTCCAGGGAGAGCTGGGCATCCCTCCATGAACTCTTCCTTGTTGTTACATGGGGTTAGTGCACTTTCAAGTGGGGAAATTATCTAGCCTGAGTTAACTATCACATGAGGATTCAATAGGAAGGCTGTCTGTGTTCCAAAATGAAGACCCATTGACCTTGGATTTGCATCTGATAAAATCATGAAGAATTAATCTACTAAACTCTCTACTTATGGTATTTTTGTAGGCTCTAGAATTGATTAAGAGTGGTGTGATAATGGCTAGTTTTATGTCAACTTGACACAAGCTAGAGTCATTAAAGAGGGATCCTAACTGGGAAAATGCTGCCCTCAGATTGGCCCATGGGCAAGCTCATGGTTCATTTTCTTGATTGAAGATTGATAATGGAGGGCTGAGATCACTGAGGGCCCTACAGCCCTTGGTATTGTGGTCGTGGGATCTATAAGAAAGCAAACTGATCAAGCTATTGGTAGTAAGTCAGTAAGCAGGCCCCCTCCATGGTTTCTACTTTAGATTCTCCCTCCAGTTTTCTGCTTTGCTTGAGTTCCTATTCAGACTTTCTTTAGTAAGGGATCATGATATGGAATTGTAAAATGAAATAGTCCCCTCCCTAAGTTGCTTTGGGTCTGGTGTTTTATCATGATAATAGAAACCCTAAGTAAGACAACTAGATTTTAATATTAATAGTTAAGGAATAGAGTGCTGCTACAACAAAGACCCAAAATTATGGAGCTCTGGAACTGGGTAATGAGTTAAAATATGAAGTATCTTGAGGGCATATGATGTAACATAGACAAAAGGAACAATACTTAACTTTTATGACATTCTTAAAGAATTAATAAAAATATTTTATTCAAAATGAAAGGTGGTTCTGGAAAAGTGTCAGAGAGAAATGAGGAGCAATAACAACTAGAGAAGAGGTGATCATTGTTATAAAGTGACACAGAATCTAGATGAACAATTTTCTAACCTTTGTGAAAGTAGAACCACTGAGTGATATAATTGGATATTTAGCTGAAAAGGTTTCTCAGTAGAACGTTAAAGAGGCAGTTTGGTTCCATCTGAATGCTTATAGTAAAATAGGATGAGAGAGAGGTGAATTCAAGAAAGAACATTTAAGCAAAAAGAGAAACAGCAGTTAGAGCTATGGAATGTTCTTAGCTATCACATGTTTATGAGCCAATAACTTTATTTATAAGAGAACACTAAGATGTGGCTGAAAATATTTTTTTACAAAAAGATAGATGGTAGATATGGACTTGACTATCACTTTTGAACAAAGCTAACCATAAAAATAGAATTATAGGATCAACAACTGCCAATAATGGCTATAGGCACAAAAGGAAAATGAGATGAAATGAAGTTAAGCTTAGAAATTAATAAGATTTTATCAAAGCTATTCAATTGTCCATTATTATCATTATTACTACTACAGAGGACCAATCCCAGGCCTTGCTCATGTTCAGATACACTCTACCACTGAACTACATCTCAAACTCTGATGAGCATTATTTTTCCAAAGTTACAATTTTGGTGGTTATTTTTCAAGAAAAGAGAATAGAATTCAAAGGCCATTAGAGACCATTAGAGCCTTGCTTAGTTTTCTGAAGTCTAAGTTGCTTCCAACTAAGGCTCTGTGAGTAAGGCCACACAGAGATTTGGAGTGGTATTCCCTCCCATGAGAGCTACAGAGGTGCTATTCAGCAAAGTGAAACACTGGTTCAAAGAAGAGCATTCTACAATGTTATGATGTAATTCAGTTTATCTCATATCTGTGTGAGACCTGCTTTGTCTTTCATGTTTCTGGTTCCTTATTTTGGAAATGAAAATATCTACACTAAGGATATGTCACCACTGGTATCTTTAGGCACACTGTTTGATTTTATAGGTTCAATAATAAAGGAAGGATTTTGTCTCAGGACAAAGCATGCTTCAAATTTCAGTCATATCCATTTTACATCATCATTAGGTAGGACTTTAGTTATCAGGCTAATGGGATGATGTCAAAATGAATCAAGATCTCAGAATTATTGGTGCACAGTGAATGCAGTTTGCATGTGAGGATGTCAGAAACTGGAAGAAGGCAATAATAGAATGCTTTCAACCCCTCCCCCCCAAAATTCATATGTTGAAACTTTATCCCACATTGTGAAGTTATTTGGCTAGGTAGCACTTGGGAAAACATCAACTTTTGATGAAGATCTGAAGATGGAGCCTACATAGTGACCTCTCTAAGAAGAGTTAGCGTCCAGGAGTCTAAAATCTATGAGAAATAAGCATTCTGTGTGTCACCCTGCCTGAGGTATTTTGTTCTAGGTGCCAAAGGGGAGGAGGGCACTGCAGGATAAGTTAATACAAGGAGCAGAAAAAGCATCACACCAAAGTGAGTACCTACGCTCACTTATGACGTGAGTCCTGAATTCAATACTTTATTGTTATAAGCACTCAAGTATTGATAGAATTAAAGACATAATCATTACAACAATGCACTCTGTTTTAATTTTCATTTATATTGATTCTTTCAATATAGCCTAGTAAAACAAATAGCACAAACGTTTATATAGGAGTATACATTTGTATATGTGTATTCTTAAATATTCCCATATATTCTACTTCCAAACTAAATTTTACTCTAACTTTTCTTTAATAGTGTGTAGTTAGTCTAGAACTGAATATGAATATTGCTTATAATATGTGGTAATTTAACACATCAAATTCATATGCAGGAAGTATAAACAGTGTCAATTTGCTTTCAAAAGTTATGTTTTCATTTTTTACTTTTTCAGATTATAATTATATCATTTATGCTTTCCTTTTCCTCCCTTCAAATGCTTCCATATTCTATATACCCCTCCTTGATTTACTTTTACTGAAAAATTATTTATATTACTTCTTTTTAGTGTGTGTGTGTGTGTGTGTGTGTGTGTGTGTGTGTGTGTGTGTATGTGTGTCTGTAGTGGCTGTGTGCCCTGGCATGGATGTAGAGGTCAGAAAATAACTTGTGGGAATTGGTTCTCGTTTTCTATCATGAGTTCCAGGAATTAAGTAGGGCATAGACTTAATGACAAGTACCATTACATACTATACTAAGCAATCTTGCTGCTTTCTGATATTGCTTTTATCGAATCTATCAATAATTTGCCTCATTATGATAGGTTTTTGAGTTCACCTTATACCCAATATTTTGCTACACTTGCAGTCTTAGTTTTAAAAATAACTATTTTCTCACCCTTAATTTTAAGACAATTATTTTTGTGGCCTTTATAATGTTTCTATTACTCTGTATTTATTGATTTTCCAAGTGCAATAAACATAACCACAAAGGCATTTTCATTTATCTTATATGTATATCTCCTGTGAATAAAATGAATTAGAGTAGTGATTACTTGACCCTATTAATAATGCATGAAATATATTAAAAGACTTTATATGGATTGTAAACTATAGAGATCAGATCTAGTGAGAATACTGGAAACGCTCAATAATATAAATATTGATTGATATTTTCTGAGGTTTACTTTTACTTAAATTATTAAGTAAATTTTAAGACTTTTCTTTTCTTTTTTCTTTAACTTCTTTGAGGTACAGACCCCAGGTATCTTTGTAGATGGTTCTGAACATCTATTTATTGTCATTAATCCATTTACAGTGTTATCTATGCAAATGATAGCTCCAGAAAGTAAGTTTATACAAGGTATTAGCCACAGTGTTCAGTAAGTCTAGGCATGGAATTTCTCATAAAAGTCCACAAAGGACTTATGGTATGTTATCTGGAATTTTATTCTCTATTGGCATTCTGACAGCATTTAACAGTTATTTCAAATATCTGAGCCATTAATGCCCAATGTGGATAAATGTGATCACATATGAGTTTGCACAATATTTATGAAAGGCTAAATGCATCTAATTGCATACTTGTAGCATATGTAAATCAAAAGAAATAAATTTCTATCTAAATGTTAGTTACTGTAATTTGATGTAACTGAACTATAAGTTATTTTCAGATTTTTGAGAATTTTTACCTACTTTCCAATACTAGTTGGATCTTACTTGTCTTGATTGAGCTTTGGCAGCAGCATCAAACAGAGTAGGCAACAATTATAAAAGAGTGAGATGGAAATTAAATTTCTGCTCAGACTTTCTGACTGACGTGTTGACATTGTGGCTGGTTAATTTTCAAAAACCAAACACACATTCAAATTAACATTATATAGACACTTCATACTTCTAACAGATAATGATAACTCTAGTCTTAAAAATGAATCAATTCTTATGATTCTACAGCATGTACAGGGCTAAATTAAAGTAGATTCTAAGATATGACCTAAAATACAATAAGTTTATTAAGGATGGAGAGAAGAAGACATGAGGATAAGCCTTCAGATATTTATGCACATCCTGAAATAACAGAATTAAAAAAAGAAGGACAGAGTGTGGAAATACATAAATCCTTAGAGTGCTAGTCCAATTGTTACAAATTTTTGACTGACGCCACAGTTTTCTAGAAGTTTGTATTTTGTCACAATGGAGCTGCTTCATACACCCACATTCCATCGCCTTTCGGGGCTGTTCAAGGGAAGGGTTTCTACTGTGTAAAATAGTGCTAAAACTAGAAGTTTCACCATAAGTCAGTCAAATTATTGCCACTTAGGTGAGCTTAGTACACTGATGCAACACAACTCTCATCTCAAATCAGAATAAGATAATTTATTGTGAAGCCAAATGTAAGTGGCATGGGAATATGGATTCATATTGTGTCATATTCCACACTCCAGTGAGGTAACATTTTCATGGAAAGTTTATAGTAATGTTACAAAGAAAATCACAAATCAAGTTTCAAATACACGAGTAGAAGCATGAGTTAGGTGAGTTACAGACAAGTAAGCAACTCTCACGTAAAGACCTCTAGTGCTATCTGGCAGCATCATTAGTTTCCTGGTTGGTGAAAGCTAGGGTCCTTTTGTACATCCCAAGGAATTTACCTAACATTCATAAAAATGTTATGTTGCAACCCAGGTGGGTAATAAATAGCTAAAAAGTGACAAAATAACCCTAGATAATTTGTAATGAAGCCCTGTACCTACATTTCAACTTTTCAATAATCATTCTAGTTCTGATCAGTCTATGATTGGACAAGTGACTCTCCCTCCCAAGAATTTTCATCGCAAAGGCTTATTTTTTTTTTCTTCTGGTGAACATAATATCAAAAACTTTAGTAATCATTTGTGTCCTTAAGTGCTCTTTGTAATATCATATGCTTTTCCCATGAGTGTGAATAATTTACTTCTTCTTCATTACTTGCAGCATGGACCTGCTCCTTAAGACATTGTTTTGCACTAAACTGTCAAATCTCAGGTCTTGAAGAAATCAGGCCATGCCCTGCTACAGCCACCTGGTTAAAAAGCCATGCTGTGCTGCATTTTACAGCCACAAATTTATGATCCTGCCCAGATCCTGGTTCTTCCAAGCTCTTTGTCACATAGACTATCTGAGATTAAATCAGGGTGCATGAGATTCCTGCAATCCCATAAAAATATAGAAGTCAGATGTTTTCCTCCAAAGATTTCTCTAAAGGCTCACTTTGGATCTCTCTTCTCACGTTTTCCATTTCATTTTCATTTCATCTGTTTCTCTTAACACAGCTGTTTTTAAGATTTTAAGGGAAGATTCTCCTTTAGGACTCGGTCATATTGTCTGTGAGGTGTTGTTCGAATCTTAGATGGTCTTCTATTAAAAAAAAACAGAGCCAATTATCAGGATGAAAGCTGAAAGGTCAGAGAAGCAGAACAGTCAGCCACTAATTCTTACCTCTGTGAAATCCTCAGCCTAAACAGAGTGAGTTCCTGTTTCCTCATGCCTTATATACCTTTCTCAGCCCTGCCATATTACTTCCTGGGCTTAAATATGTGCTTCCCAAGCAAAGGCATGAGATCTCAAGGGCTGGGATTAAAGGTGTGTGCCACCACTACCTGAACTCTGTGTCTAATCTAGTGGCTGGCTCTGTCCTCTGATCCTCAGGCAAGTTTATTAGGGTTCACAATATATCACCACAGTGAGAGTGATATACTTACTGTCAATTTTTAATATCTTCCCACTTTAAGACATGCTAATTGCTCTCATGGTTCTGAAGACCTCTCTCCCACTAAACTTCATTTCTGCAAGGTGATTTTGTCTCAGCTCCTTTCTAAACCGAGGCTCATCTCCTATATATAGCAAATTACTTAGAAAATATTTCCAACACAATGCCTGATGAGTGGGATTGGTGAAAACCTAAAATCCTTTATTTCTATCATCCCAATTTTTGTTTCTTGACATGTGTGAACACAAAAGGGAAAACACCATTCATCTTCAGATTGTTCTGTCACATTACTAAAATTTAATAAAAATTATCAAGATACTTTTGTAGTTAAAAAAGATTATAAAAATATATGAAATACATAATACAATTTTGGGGAAAAAACTTTTAAAGACAAAAGTAAATACAAGAATTTGCTACTACAAGTAAGTCAAGAGAAAAATATTTAGTGGCAGATAATGACTTTTAATATTAATAATATGAATCCTAACTTGAATTTTTATTTTTTAAGCAGCTGTTTTCCTTTTTTAAAATTTAATGTATTGATTTATTTTACATCCTGACCACAGTTTCCCCTCCCTCCTCTCCTTCCATTTTCTCCCCCCACCTCCCTTCCACCCTTCCCTCTTCCAATCCACTCCTCTTGGTTTCTAGTCAAAAAGGAGCAGACCTCCCATGGATATCAACAAAGAATGGCATATCAAGTTGCAGTAAGATTAAGCACTTCCCCTTGTATTAAGGCTGGGCAAGGCGATCCAGTGTGAGGAATAAATTCCCAAGAGTGGGCCAAAGCATTAGGAACAGTTGTGCTCTTATTGTTAGGAATCCTAGAAGTAGACCAAGCTACACAACTGTCAAGTATATGTAGTGGGTCTAGGTTGGCATGCAGGCTCGTGGGTTGTTGGTGCAGACTTTGTGAGTTCCTATGAGCCAGGTTAGATGCTTCTGTGGGTTTTCTTGTGATTTCCTTTGACCCCTCTGGCTCCTACAATCCTTCCTCCCTCTCTTCATCAGGATTCCCCAAGCTTGGACTAATGTTTGGCTGTGGGTCTCTGCATCCACTTCCATCAGTTACTGAGTGGAGGTTCTCTGATGACAATTGGGGTAGTCACCAATCTGATCATAGGAAATGGCCAGTTCAGGCTGTGTATCCAGCTAGAAGTCTTAGCTGGGGTCATTGTGTAGATTTGTGGGTGTTTCCTTGCACCAGGTTTTACCTGATCCTGAAATGCAACCCCCCTCTGCTCATCTATTTCCATACTCTCCCCCCGCCCCCCGCATCCACCTCCCAACCCAATCCCTCAAATTCTCATGCCCATTCTACCCCAGTCCATCCATAAAATCTCTTCTATATATCCATGTTTCCCATCTTGGGCTCTTCTGGGTATTGTAGCCTAGTTATCTTTTATTTTACAGCTAATATCCACTTATGAATGAGAATATACCATGTTTGTCTTACCTCACTCAGGCTTTTTTTTTTTTCATTTTTTTGTTTTTTTTTTTTTTTTTAGTTTCTTCTATTTGCCTTCAAATTTCTTGATGTCATTGTTTTTTAACAGCTAAGTTGTACTCCATTATGAAAATGTACCACATTTTCTTTATCCATTCTTTACTTGAGTATCTAGATTGTTACAAGGTTCTGGCTATTACAAATTTTGCTGCTATGTACATAGCTGACCAAGTGTCCTTGTTGTAAGATTGAGCATCCTTCGGTATATGCTCAAAGAAGGTATAGCTGGGTCTTGAAGTAGATTGATTCCCAATTTTCTGAGAAACCACCACATTGATTCCCAAAGTGGATATACAAGTTTGTACTCCCACTAGCAATGGAGGATTGTTCCCCTTGCTCCACATCTTCTTCAGAATAATCTATCATTTGTGTTTTTTATCTTAGCCATTCTGACAGGTGGAAGATGGAATCTCAGAGTTGTTTTGATTTGCATTTCCACGGTGACTAAGTGTGTTGAACATTTCTTTAAGTGCTTCTCTGCTATTTCAGATTCTTCTGTGGAGAATTCTCTGTTTAGGTCTGTACCCTAGTTTTTAATTGGATTATTTTTTTATGTCTAGTTTCTTGAATTCTTTAAATATTTTGGAGGTCATCCCTCTGTTAGATATGAGATTGGTGAAGATCTTTTCCCATTCTATAGGCTTTCATTTTGTCCTATTGACTGTGTCCTTTGCCTTACAGAAATTTTTAGTTTCTTGAGGTCCCATTTATTAATTGATGATCTTAGTGTCTGTGCTACTGGTGTTATATTCGGGAAGTTGTCTACTGTAGCAATTAATTTAAGGCTATTTCTCTTTTTGTATTCTATCAGGTTCATTGTAACTGGAGTTTTGTTGAGGTCATTGATCCACTTGTACTTGTGTTGGATGCCAACATCCAGTTAGACTAACACCATTTGTTGAAGATGCTTTCTTTTCTCCATTGTATAATTTTAGCTTCTTTGTCAAAAATCAGGTGTCCATAGGTGTGTAGATTTATGTCTAGATCTTTGATTTGGTTCCATTGATCAATCTGTCTGTTTTTATGCCAATACCATGTGGTTTTTATTAATATAGCTCTGGAGTAGAGCTTAAAATAAGGGATGGTGATGCCTCTAAAAGTTCTTTTATTGTACAGGATTGTTGTAGCTATCCTGGATTTTTGTTTTCCCATATGAAGTTGAATAGTCTCCTTTCACAGTCTGTAAAGAATTGTGTTGGAATTTTGATGGGGATTGTTTTGAATCTGTTGATTGCTTTTATTAAGATGGCCATTTTCACTGTATTCTACCGATCCATGAGCACAGGGGATTTTTCCATCTTTTCCAATTTATGTTTTCAAAAACTTTACGTTCTTGTTATACAGGTCTTTCACTTGCTTTGTTGAAGTCACACAAAGATATTTTATATTATTTGAAGCTATTGTGAAGAGTTTTGTTTCCCTGATTTCTTCCTGGGGTTGGGGTCAGGGCCTAGCAGCAGAAAGGCCAGGGATTAGATTGGACTGCATGAGCCCAAGGAACATTTTAATAACTAATATATTAAAAATATTAGTAAATCATCATGCAAAAGTAAACAAAGTTGAAATTAAAATTTAAAAGTATAAAATTTGTATTTCAAAATGAATATAAGTGTAGTAGGCATTTCAGTGTCATAATGAGTGTTATTGTATAACATACACTGCATTAAAATGCTACAAGATATTGCATTTTTAAATTAATTCATTAACATTTCATGGCCTTTTCCCTTTGAGCATCACATAATGCCTCAGTAGCCATAGCAACTATAGCTAATAATACAGTGCTAGTCAAATCTCTAGTAATGGTAATGGGGATATAGACACTCCCTAGGTGAACTGACTAGTTCTTCACCTGGAATTCCTGCCATTACTCACTTCCCTAGTTGCAAGTGATTTTTAGGAAATTAAATACTATATAGCAAATGCCTCCATTTAATAGGAAGAGGGAATTCAATAAAGCAGCTACCACAAGGTATTCATCCATTAATGAGGTGGGAATTTTATTATATAACAGTTTTCTTCAAGATTAAAACCGTCCATCTTGAAGGGAAACATTAGGGTATTACAAGACAAGGTATTTACAGGTGTCTGAAACAATAGGATGTAAAAAGGTAAGGTAAAATACTCTATCGTGAAAGGAAAAGAGGAGACAGGAAATAAACAATTCAAAATAGCTTAAGGAAGTCTCTGAGACTGACAAGATTCACTAGATATGCCCCTACACAATAGGATATCAACAGCAAAGATTATTGAGTCACTTGTAGACTAGCTCAAACACATGGAAGAAGCAGAGACCAGCCAAGAAGACGGAAAGAAAGCAGCAGAGACTGGCAAAGCTGCCTAGCAGAGGCTCAGGCCAACTATGCTACTGGGAAAGGACAAAATCCAACCACTGAGCTGCCTGCAAGCTGTGCAGTGAGCACCAGGTTCACAGTTTTATGAGCTGTCACTCATGCTAGAGTGGACTTTGATGATGAAGCTCCTCTGGAGTCAGCTCTGCTCCTCTTACGCATATGACTACAAGGAATCCCCCAAAACTCATTGCTTCACCAATATCAACTTTGGTGTTATCCATACTTTGATCTATCATTAATTTCCCATTTGGAGTGAGTAGAAATTTATTAAATCTCCTCAGGTATAGTGTTTCACAACAACTTTGCAATGACCCAATTCTTTGGGAGTCACTCACACTTCTCATTCTTTAAAAGAAAGCCAACTAAACTGATTGGTCTTATCTAGTTGGAACTTGGTAAAACTGCATTTTGTCTCTGATAACCACCAGCATGAACAGACATTTGTTTTCATCTCCCTAGTGAAAGTTAATCTGACAGTTTCTAATTGTGACATGTGATACGTGTCAGAAACACATTGTAAAATAAAGATAATATACATAAGTGAGTTGCAAATATTTTCTTGAACTTAGTGTTAGAAAAACAAAGATCTGCCTTTTACTATGAAAAATTACATCAAAATTAATAATTTACTTAGAAAAATGTTGCCCTCTCTATGAGAACATTACCCACCTCTGAACTTCCACATCATAATTCTACCCTATAGAAGTCATGCACATCTCTCCTCGTTGATGTCAGGCTTAGTGCTGTTATCAGCTTACCTAAAGCATATGTGCCATAGTAACATATGTTATGTTGGAGTAAAAATCAGATAAAACACATGAAGACTACTCTTGGTCTAGATCTCAGAATAAGAAAACCCACTCTGGGATTCTTTCCCACACATACCCACACCAGAACTTCTATCAGTCATTCTGTTTGTATGTAGTGATATGAAAAATACATCTCTTTGATTATAAGCCACTTATTTGGATTGACTTATCTTCTAACATTGAATAGCAAATTATTCTGGGGAATATTGATAAAGCAAAATTTGGAGTATCTTTGAATTTCAAAGAGGCTTTCCTTCACACCACAGATAGTTTTTAAATTCAAATAGGATTTAAATTCAAAATTAGGATATCAAATGGTTATGGTAGCATGAAAGTTCTGAGTCAGGGGCCTGTGATTGTCATCTTACATATTCAAGCAATGGAATTCAAGGACCAGAAATTGCTTAAGACAAGGAGAGAAGGCAGAGCACCTATATCAAAAACAGGTCCCAGGAATTAGGAAACCATTGAACTGCTTGTCTGGAGGTTTTTAAAAAGGCTTATGATAGAACTGAAGTGAGGTACAGGAAGATGAACGAGGTGTCCAGTCCAATTGGCCCAACCAAGAGGTATCTGTTACCTCTTCTTAGTTTGGGTCACATCCTCACCTGTATCTTCCAGACATGGGTCAGAGAAAGCAAGGAACCAGGATCCTGGAGATTGTATCATCCAGTAAGAAACTAACTGGAGCTGCTCCTTTTGGGACCTTGACCTATCTAACTAGTTACTATCTTCTGTTCTCATCAATATGATATTAGAATAAAATGGTTCTACCCTTATATTTGTCAAGAAAAAAAGTATGGCTTCTACATCTAGTGTCTCTGAATCATTTGTTCTAGTTAGACAGTTGATAAATTGCCAGAGGGGAAAAAAATCTAAAACAAACAAACAAAAATCCTGATATTAATAATTTTCAACCCCATGGTCCTAGATTTGGTTGAACTCATTCAGGGAAATTGTCAAGTATGCACTCTTAGTTTTATTTTAAAAGCCATGACAGGTCTTCTAGTGCTTGCCTGGTAACTAATCATTCAAGTCATGTATTAACATTACAGAATATTTATATTTTAACCAAAAACATTAATTTTGTTGTGATATAGTAAAGGTAGAACTCATTATCATTTCAAATTCATCACCATGTCTTTAGATTATCTAGGCTGTAACACAACATTAAATTGCATCTTTACTTTTCTTATGCTCCTCCAAAACTGTCTTAACAAATGTGTATATAGCAATTACTTTGACAAATGCTGTTCAGAGTAATTGCCCTTGGATATATACCACCACACTGAAGATCTGATCACCCTAAAATAAGGAAATTTCAATTGACCAAGAATTTCCAAACTTATTTATTTTGGAATACTTTTTAACAAAAACCTCTGTTTTCACCCCATTGAAACACCATTATTTTAATATATTTTGGGAAATGTAGGATTTAATGATCTAAAACATATGTTTGCTTAATTCTTCAAGAACAGTGCTCCTGGACTTAAAGATTATTTTAAAGCCTGCAATAAAAAATAATGTGCATTTTGATAATGTATTTCATGGCAAAGTTATGCTTGAGACCATCTTTATCACATTCCTGGTAGTTCTTCTATAATGAAAACAAGAAAACAAATTACTCCTAAAACTTAGTATTAAAAGAAAATATTTCTTTATGTGTTGTATATTTTAACACAACTAAATAGTTTAACTTTTAGAAAAATGAAAATTTAATTAAGTAGATTATTTCAAATTTTCCAGGTATTTTAGAAATCCATTTCTCTTTGTTTTATTTAGTTTTCTCATCTTAAATTTTGCTATTATGCTTATTTTTAGATAGAATGGCTAACACTCTTTCATAAAATCTGCCAATTAGTATATTTAATAATATATCTTTGTATTATTTTCTAAATATTAACTACTGCCTTAACATGTATCTTTGTGTATTCGATATATTTTTTAAGTATTAGCAGATAAATTTATAGCTAACTGTGACTGTGCCATCAACTGAGCTGAGTTCTAGTTGTGAACTATGTGACCTGTGGTTTTTGAAATTTAGCTTTCATGAGCCTGCAGTACTTCATCTGTGCAAAGAAAGTTCTAGTAAAACATATGCCTTTGGTAGTAACGTAATCTCAAGGAGTATCAAAAATGCAAATACCCCAATTAAAAATGGGGTACAATAAATTGATGACAGGAATGCACACTTGTAAAACCATTGAAGAAATCAGTACAGTGGTTCTTCAGGAGGATGGGAGTCAATTTACCTCAATATCCAGCTATAACACTCTTGGAATGTCTCATCCAACTGCTGAGACACTTATTCAACCATGTTCATTGGGACTTTATAATTGGAAAAAAAAAAACCCTGAATGTCCCCAACAAATGAGTGAATAAAGAATATGTGGTACATATACACAATAGCAATTACTCAGCCATTAAAACATAATGAAATCATGAAATTTGCAGGTGAATCATGAAACTAGAGAAAATTATCCTGAGTCAGTTATCCCCAAGCCAGAAAGAGAAATTTTGTATGCATTTGCTTATATATGGATATTAGCTCTTAATAACAAAGATGCAATCCATAGAACCACAGAGGTTAGGTACAGAGCAAGGGACATGGAAGGACTGTTGCAGGATATTTGAGCAAACTGTGTAAAGACATATCACTGTTTTACCTTGCCTGCCTAAGGCATGCAATTGGTTTAATAAGGAGATAACTGGCCCATAGCTAGGCAGGAGAGAATAAGCAGGACTTCTGGGGAGAGAGAGGAACTCTGGGAAGAAGAGAGGTGAGAGACACCAGTGAGACGCAGAGGGAGGCAGACATGCATTACAGAGGAAAGGTAACAAACAGAAACAGGTTAATTTAAGTTATAAGAGCTAGTTGGAAATAAGTCTAAGCTAAGTCTAAACAAGTCGAAGGCCACACTTTCATAATGAATAATAAGTCTTCATGTCATTATTGGGGAGCTGCCAGTCCAAAGAAAGACTGATAAGAAAGACCTACGACAGAGGCCACATCTCTTTAGGAAAGGGAAATAGAATAGATAGTTATGGCAGGATGAAAGACCTGGAATGGGAGGAATCAAGTGGGGAGTGGGGGAAAGAGAAGACTGAGGTACAGGAAGAAGCAGTTAAAATTAATGGGGTGATATGGAAACCTAATAAAGTAGAAGCATCCTAATGAGTGTGATCATAAATAAAATTGCCAAATAATGGTGGAGACAGACCAAGTTGGCCATCTCTTGTCACCAAATGAAGCTTCCTGTACCAGGATTGGTTTACATTTAATTGAGTTGTGGCCAAAGGGGGCTCATGGGAATCCCCAAATGGCCCAGGTTATTGCCAAGACTATAGGGTGCTCTCCTCAAACTGATAGCAAGGCCCTGTTGTTGAAGACAGAACTCATTGAACATGTAGAAGTCAAGCTGGTGCCTACATGGAGCCTTTATCCCTACATTCTAGTGTCTTGGCACTCTACATGATACCTAAGAAAGAAACATAAACACCAGGCAAGCCACAAAGCCTTTTATGTCCAATGGTGTCCTTTGAGCAAGATATGTTAGACAATGGTGACACAAAGCTTGTGGGAGTAACCAACCAACATCTGATTTGATTTAAGGCCTACTCCACAAGATGAACTCATATCTACCACTCCTTGGGTGACCAAAAACCTGAGACTAGATAGCCCAGGGATTTAAGGTAAAACCAAATACTATTGTTCTACTCAAATAATGTCCCAATGACATTCTGCTAAACTCAAAGATCAATGCTTTACTCAGCCATCATCAGAGAAGCTTCCTCCTGCAGTAGATGGGAACAAAGAAAGAGAGAGTGAAAGACCTTGGAGCCCTCAACCCAAACTGGATATCTCCATCAAATCCCTTCCCTCAGACCTCAGTGGACCCTGTGGAAGCAGAGCATAAGAGACAACAAGTATGGAGGACACTAAGGAAGCAATGCTTTCTAAATCAACAAGAACAAAGCTCCTATGAACTCCCAGAGACTGAAGCAGCATGCACAGGGCTAGCACATGTCTGCACCAAGTCCTTTGTGAATAAATTATAACTTCCAATTTAGTGTTTTCATGGGATACCTGAGTGTGCAAATTAGTGGGATTCTGTTTCTTGTGCCTTTTGAGGGTTTTTTCCTTGTTTGTTTGTTTTATCCAATTTCAATGTGTTAATCTTTGTTTTGTCTTTTTATTATGTTTTACTTTATTATTTAAAAGCAAGAAAAACTAAGGCTGTCATTTGTTCCCATTACAGAACTCAGACTTTTGCTAATGCATTTCCAAGTACCAACTTTCTCAACAGCCAAATGGTCACATTCTGAAGTCCTTTAGAGAAATGTTTCACAACCTATGGGTCTCGAGCCCCTGGGGGTTGAATGATCCTTTCACAGGGATAGCCTAAGACCATTGGAAAACACAAATATTTACATTATGATCCATCATAGTGGCAAAATTACAGTTATGAAGTAGCAGTGAAATGATTTTATGGTTGAGGGTCACCACAACATGAGGAACTGTATTAAAGGGTCACAGCAATAGGAAGGCTGAGAACAAGTGCTTCAGAGGTTGGTCTCTGACAGCTAAGCTGGGCTTGTCTCTCATTTTTGTATTGGTGGCTTTTTCTGTGGAAAATTAAAAAGAGTGTTCTTTCTTTTCTAATATTTTTCTCTTCAGTTAAAGAAAGATATCCGTTTTTCACACCTTTATATCAAGAAGGGTCTTTTAAAAGTGCATATTCATTACACACTCACTAATGAATTTCTCCATCCCCACGTCTACAGGAAATTCAAGAGTGGACTCCAGGACTCTTGGTGTCTGTGTGTTCTCTATCTGAGCCCCTGCATTAAAAGAGAGATTGCTAGTTTGACTGAACTGAAGTATAATGGGACTTCAGAGAGTTGGTGTTTATGAGTTCTCCTAACTATTCTAATATGCATCTGGCATATTTGAAAACATTTTAGAGTTTCCCCCCTAAGAGTGTTATTACTTACTGGAGTGAAAATCTTGCCAACATAATCTCCTTGGTGCTTTTTTTGCCCCTGAGACAAGTGGTGGATGATGCTGTGTGTGGAAAATCTTGTTTTCTACTTAAAGAACAGAGAATTAGAATGGGTGGGATAAATAGCTTGTCCTGAATATGTAAATCCCCTTCCTTTTTGTGTGGAATCCATAAAAGACACGTTAGAAATCAGATGAATTGGACCCAATGGTGCTCTGCAGTTCTGCCACGCATAATAGGATACCATTTATCTTGTTGTCCCTTATAACAGAGCAATATATTCAAGAAGACACCTGAGGATACAGAAAGTAATTAGATTTATGTGTATGTGGATTTAGAAATACTGACAATTAAGAGCTAAAATGAGGAAAACAAATGTTTTCAAGGTGCGTACAAAATTTTTTTCTGTATAAAATAGCCTGTTAAAAGTAGGTACATGGTGCTTGTTTCAGCAGCACATATACTAAAATTGGAACGATACAGAGAAGATTAGTATAGCCCCTGTGTAAGAATGACATGCAAATTTGTGAAGCATTCCATATTTAAAAAGAAAGAAAGAAAGGAAGGAAGGAAGGAAGGAAGGAAGGAAGGAAGAAGTAGGCCCATGGCTATTGTCTGAAAATATGTAATTGGAAGAAAACTATGCAAATATAGAAAGTTATATTTACAAGTAAAAGCCAAAAGTACTTAATTATATATTTGGGCTAAACCTTTTTACAGAAACACTTCAGAAAATAGAGATAACACTGACACATGCATGACCATTGAGAGTTTCATAGTGCAGGAGACCTGAAGCAAGAAGCTGAAACTCTAACAAGATGACAGAATGCAATGGGTATTTCCTTCAAAATTTGAGTATGAAAAGGGCCAAATAAGAACTTGGTAAAGTAATTTTAATATGAATTTTATGACTTAGCTTAAGTTTACCTTGCTACTGTGTAAGAGAATAATGAGGGAATAAAATCCAGTCCTTAAATTGTCTGGCATAAACTATCAACTCAGTATTTATTCATTGTGTGATTTTATTCTTATAATCCTTCAAATAAGTTATTAACCATTGCATTTTATAGATGAGGAAACAGGCTCATGGCAAACCAGGAGATGGCCCTTTGTCACTAAGAACGACCATCCCCCCAAAAAAATTGGTTTTGGGGATTTGAATCTTTCCTCCCTACCTTACATTTGTTTCCAAAAACAAACAAACAAAAACTCTACTTAGGAAGAGTCGAATAAGTTTAGGCTTTTTATAAAGATTTGGCAGCAGTTTCCATAACAGGTTGTTACATGTAAAGTGAAGAAAGACTTCATTGAGTGAAATACCATTGCGTAACTTCAGTTGTTTTAAACTGAAAATGGTATGAGACAGTTTATTCATGTAAAACAGAATTTCCATTGCTATGTAGAATGGGATATTTTAGCAAGCACTATTTGTCACACCCAGATTAATGGGACTTAAGAGAAAAACAAAGAAAGAGTGAAAGAAGCTCTGTTTCCAAAAGTTGACTATTGTAGATTCCACCTTAAACCTGAATGAGTAACCAGAAATATCTAAGAATAGTCAAGAAACTGAATGGGGCGTTCAGTCAGATGTCTGTGTGCAAAGAATCGAGTGTGACTAAAATATGTTATTCAAAAGACCACAAGTCCAGGTGTGTGAAGCCCAAAACACTCATAAATCCTCAAGAATGCAGAGAGGAGAGCACTGTAGATGGTGTTGTCAGAATTCTATTGATTCTATCATGGACTTCTATCTGGGTCCTAGTAAGAAGTACCAAGAAATATGAAAAAACTGTTTTGCTACCACTTTTAGGACATGAAAGAACATAGGTAACAAATGCTTCTTAGTTTTCTAAAATGACTTTACACAAAAATATAGACCCTCAAATGTTATTTTGTCAAAAACATAACTTCATAAACAATAGTACTTTATTACAAAGAACCCTGCTCCAGGCTAGACTTTCAGGGGACAGTATCAACAGCATGTAGCTGATGCTGGGCAGCTATAGGTGTGCTCTGAAATCCAGCCCAAGTGACAAAGAGCACAGTAGCAATCATGGGTTAAAATACACTGTGAGATATCCATCTTGTGCTCCTTCATGGCTGCAACCTTCAAGTCCCAAAAGAATCCTGCAAAAACAAAACAAAACAAGCAGCAACAAACAAACAAAAAACAAACAACAAGAACAAATGCAAAGAACTACAAAATGTATAGAGTTTGATTTTAGAAGAGGAGCATGTTAATGTATACTTTTGATTTGTTTTTCAATCAGTAGATAATATTGAAAACAAAGAGACAATAGACCTCCTGCATCGAGGCTGGCCTTACCCTTTAGGAGGAGAGGATGGGTTGGGGAGGCTGAGGAGGAGCAGGACAAGGGATGAGAAGAGGATCTGTGGTTGGAATGTGAAGTAAAGTTAAAAAACTTTTTAAATAAAAGAAAGATTTCAGAAAAAAACTCACTCATAAGCACAATCAATATGACTGAATAATCATAAGGGAAAATTGAAAAAGAGGAAGATATGGAGAAGGAAGAAGATGAATAAATAGGTGTTAGGGCTACCACCCATCCAAAGATTCTGGGCATTAGGAGTATCATATTCTCTGGTAATTACATTTCAAAGCCATAGCTCCTCAGATTACGAGAACTACATTCTAGATCCTAGACACTCCATGTTTGTCAAAAGTTAATGGGTGGATCCATACATCTTAAAGATTTAAAGATAGAATGAAAGGGGGGTTTTGTTCTGTTTTGTTGTTGTTGTTGTTTGTTTTTGTTTTTCTGAGTTTCTCTGTGTAGCTCTAGCTGGACTGGAACTCATTCTGTAGACCAGGTTGGCCTCGAACCCAAAGCTGCCTGCCTCTGCCTGCTGAGTGCTTGAACTAAAGGTGTGGGCCACCACCACTCATCTGTGAAAGGGTTTGTAATGAAAGAGTTCTAAAGCAAGCACTAACAAAAGGCAGGTAAGGAATAAAACTGTCAAGTTTAGTCAATTGGAGAAAAGGCCATTTTGGAAATGAAATATAATCAGAGAGGTTGGGCATTAATTAACTGAATGTTTTACTTGTTTCAGTAACCACAGGTAATACCTTTGTTCTGTGTTCACTTTATTCCTTAATGTATAGGGAGTAGTGGCAAAGCCCAATCATGTGGAGTTCAATGTTCATTGTTTAGAGAGAGGGCTGCTTTCTTATTATTTTCTATACTACTTGGTCCAGTCTGAATCCTTACCTGTACAGTATACAAGTTCTTTTCTTTCTGTGTCCTTACTAGTAAATTATATATCACTATACTGAGTGGACTGAGTTGGAGTCTGCATGTTTTATTTGCATTTTTATGATGGCTTAAGAGGGTGAGAACTTTTTGATATATTTACTGGTCATTCATTGAGAAATGTCTGTTTAGGTTATGTGCCAATATAACTTTCTTGGTTGACTGTTTGACTCTCTCCCATTCTGTAGCCTATCTGTATACTGCATTTACTTTGCTGAATAGAGCTTCTTAATTTGGTATAAGTCCACTTCTTAATTTCTTTCTTGGATGTGAGTGCCTTGCTCTAAGCTGAAAACACCCTCTAGTCATAAAAAATGACAAACAAAAACAAACATATTTTTTATTCTTTAGGTTAAAATCAATTAGCAAAACAAATTGACTTAGAGCTGGTGTAGGTCAGTGCTTGAATACTTGTCTATGTGCTCAAAGTCCTCATTTCATCTAGTAGAGAGAATGATTAGTAGAGAAGGGAAGAGAAACTGTGTCCTCACAAACTGCTTTTTAAAATATCTCTGGGGATTTCTTTCTACTAAAAGTTAATTATGATTAGAGGTAGCCCTTCTAATCTATTGCAAGCCTTAAGTAGATATGTTCTTAATCAGTATAAAATTGAAATCTGTCCTCTGAAGTATATATTTTTCTTTGAACATTTATTAAAATATTGACTCTACAGTCTTCTATATATTTGTTTAAAGCAGTATTCATAATGTTTTTAGATTTCAGGAGGACATTCTGTCTTAGTGTTTTCAAAAGGTTAGTTTCATTTTTCCATATTTTAAGCCTGCAGCTATTTCTATTTAGAGCACTCAGTCCCTTCTGCCTCTCCACCAACTCCAAGTAGATGATGATACAAAGAAAGAGTAGATATTGCCAGTTTTACAAATTGTTGCAATTACTTAGAAGGGTGACTTTATTTTGGTATGGGAAAGTGTTAAGTGAATGGATAAAAGATGTTTCAAAAAATAATCTATAAATTGAATTGTTCATGCTATCTCTCCCTTCCAGCTGCCAAGTTAAATTAAGCTCAATCTAGTTTCACAACAGCTAAAGGAAAGTCCATTAAAAATGAATGAAAATAACTAAAGATAAACTAAATGATGACTTAACTCACATTGTTAAGCACTTTATTTCCTTAAGATTCTGAAGTCATTTAGAAATTCAATGACTTAGATCGGCATTCCACAAATCTACTCTAGAAAATTTCAGGACCATCAGTTCTCCAGGAAAATACAATTCTCTTGTCTAATAACTTTTAAAATACATTACCAACATGAAGATTCAAATTGCTTATAAGTATACAAAGTCTAAACATTTTATAGCGTCCATGAGAATGTCCTTGACAAAGTAATTCCGAGCTAATTTTTCTAGGTGGTTTATGACGTTCTTTCTATAGTTCATGTAATGCAGACTGTAGCATGTTTACCCACATCCTGTCAAGTAATTCAAGACACTGAAGTGCTTTTTGAATATGTCTATGTACATGATGATTGGTTTCTTGATGCCTTCCTTGTTCCTGCATAAGATCTCCTTCCATCATGCTATTCTATTGTTCTTTCTTCCTCTTTGCATCTTTTCCTCATTCATTGGTCCCTTTACTTTTCTCAGACAAATATTGACCTTCTACTCTCACATTTTCTTCCCAGATTCAGTATAGGAGAACAGGCATGATATATTTGTCTTTCTCCATATGACTTACTTTGGTAATTATGAGCACGGAGGTCGGGCATAAAAAGGCACTGACTCCATGCTGGGAGCCTAAAGCATATGTAAATACATCTAGGTCCAATAGGAAGCGTGTTAAACTTTATTAATATTTGCTTGGTTTTTAATTTAGTATTTGAAGATGAATTCTTCATTTGTCTACTGTTGAAAGACTTTCATTGGCTCCTCATTTGTCTTAAAGCAAAACCAGTTACTGTAAAATGTTCTTCATGTATCCACCACTACCATCTACCCAAACTACCCATGTTTTGAAAAAAAATGAAACCCTTGAATTATTATTTATTTTCCTTTAGTTTGGTATTTTAAGTATCTTGAAGTTATTAGCTTCCAGAGTTGCAGAGGAATAGAGTTTAGCTATTATCTGGAAGATAGAGAGAGGTATTTCCTGATTCTGGTGTAGGCTGTAGCAATGGACGGTATCTGTTTATTCCCTGGTTACGGAGTCAGCTGTGCTTTCTCTGGCACAGCTATTGCTGAAACTCCCCAACTAGTCAGAAAGATTTCTTCCTTCTGGAGTGTGTGTGTGTGTGTGTGTGTGTGTGTGTGTGTGTTGGGAGGGTGTACATGCATGCACGTTTGTGCTAGCCTGTGGAGGAGGCAAAATGTCAACCAAGAATGTTATTCCTCAGGTGCCCTTGGCATTATGCTGTGGATATTGTTCTATATAAATAAAACACTGATGGCCAGTGACCAGGCAGGAAGTAGGTGGGACAAGGAGAGAGGAGAATTCTGGGAAGCAGAAGGCTGAGGGGAGAGACACTGCAGCCACCGCCAGGACAAGCAGCATGTAAAGACTCTGGTAAGTCACCAGCCACGTGGCAAGGTATAGATTTATAAAAATGGGTTAATTTAAGATAAAAGAACAGTTAGCAAGAAGCCTGCCACGACCATACAGTTTATAAGTATTATAAGCATCTGAGTGATTATTTTATATGTGGATTGTGGGACTGCAGGGCTTGGGGAACCTGGAGAGAAGCCTTCCAGCAACAGCGTTATTATTTTTGAGACAAATTTTCCTATCCCACTGGTCTGGAGCTCATTTATTAGGCTAAGATGGCGGGCCAGGGAGACCCAGAGGGGTGCCTGTCTGCCTGCCCAGGTTGTAATTACAGATACTGACACCACAGCAGGTTTCTTCATGGATGCCAGGGATCAAATAGAGGTCCTCACACGTGGCTACATCTCTGGGTCAGAAATCGCTCTTGTCAATATCACTTCTTAGTTACTCAGATTTGTAGTGTGGATTTGATGGGCATTCCTAAAACCACCATATGTTTCTTCAGGCTGCCTAAAGATTTAGTAGGTGATTTAAATAAATAGCAATCAAAGCCTCTTTTTATTTAAACGCATCAAAAAGGATTCTGTTTCCTACAGCTGAATCCTGACCTTTAAAAATGCCATAGCCTCTGTGAATGCACTCCAATATCCTGGGCATTCAGCTGTTTCCTTATGATGTCTGTCACATTAGTAATATTTATTAATTGCTATTTTCATGCCTATTTCCTACAGGGAAATCTTTATAATTGCCCTGTCTTACTTTTGTTCAACTCAAAGGAAAAACATCATATTTCATGCTCTTTCTGTCAGATATCTTCCTTCTCATGAATTCAGCTGACGACATTATGATTTGGTCCTCTATGGGGCTTTTAAAAGTCATGCATTTAAACATTTTTTATTATTATTAGAACTGGAAAATTATTGACAATTCAGTTTCTACATCATTAGAAGAATCATACACTTTTATTTTTAATGATCAGATTAATTACCCCAAAATAATCAGACAAATCTTTTCAACATGCTACTCATATTTATTTAAATAACTTTAGATTATATATATATATATATATATATATATATGTATATATATATATATATGGAATTGAATATAAAATGTCAGGGATAAGAGAAAATTTTGATAAATAAAATTTCCACATTGAATTGAGGGTTTGTACTACTCATGGCTCTGAAAGGAACAGAATTGTTAAAACGAATACACACACACACACACACACACACACACACATACACACTTCATATATACAGAGCTTATTAAACTAAATTACAAAATGTAGTCTGAGTAGTCCACCAATGGCTGTCTCATGATGGAAAGGCTGGAAGTCTGGTAGTTGTTCAATCCACAAGGCTGGGTGTCTGAGCAGTCCCAATCTGGTGGTAGAATCTTGAAGAGTTCTTAGAGATGGGTTGCCCTTCAGTCTACATTGGAATGCAGAAGAAGATAGATTTAACATCAGCTGCAGCAAGAGGATAGATAAATTTAGAAATGAGAATGAGGACAAGAAGGCAAAAATGAAGCACTTTTCTTCTGTGTCCATTTGTGTGGGTGGCCACCAGAATATGTGGCCCATATATAGAGTGGGTCTTAAAATAATCTGATTAAGAAAAATATCCCACAGGAGTGTTCAGCAACTTGGGTTTTAGTGGGTTCCAAATGTAGTCAACTTTATAGTCAAGATTATCCATCACAGATGCCATTGTCGTCATGCAAATAAAGGAACATCCACTCTAGACATTCTCTTCTGCCCCAATGAGCACTTGCTCTCTCCATAGTATCATCATAACTATAATTTGGTAATGCATTTAATGTGTAAGAGTTCATGTATTCCCAGCTTTTGTTAGTATTTGGTAATTGTACAAAATAATTGGCCTCATCATATCATTCCACATACATGGACATAATGTGCTATGATCATATCCACATCTCATTAATCTTATTTGTCTATCTTCCCCATCTCCTCTAAATGTTCCCTTCCTCATTCCAGATCTATGTGTAGTACCACAAAAAACAAAGAAAAGTAGAAAGAGGGAAGGAAAGAGGAGTGAAAGGAGCAAGCACAACACTCCATTCTCCTATCATTTTCTTCTATCAAAAGTTAGAAAGTGTCATGGCTTTCTTATGTATGGACTCTTTTTCAGATAAAACATATATTTCACTCAAATATTACCAATAGCTTCTTTGGAATGATACAAGATATTTCAGGCTGGTGATGTGCATCACATGTTTGCAACTGAAACTTAAGTGTTCCTATTTGGGAGCAAAGGTAAGGGCTTGATTTCTATGATCTTATAGCATGATCTTAAAATTTTACTTATATAAATTTTGAATATGTCTCCTGATATTATTAGTTCTTTGTAGTTTATGTTTTAAAAGGCAGTCTTAAAGAGCAGTCATGTATCTGATTAATATTAATATTAGCTTTTTCTGTGCAATAAAGTTTTCAAAGTGAAAAAACTGATAGATTCATCTTAAAATCACAAGCTGTGGTTAATTTTATTAGAGGCTTATATAAAATATATTAACATAACCACTTAAATCTTTCATCCAGCTAATTATTTTGTTTTGATATTTTTAGCATCTATTTATGTGTGTGCAGCATTTGTGTGTGATGGTAAATGTGCCACAGTCTGCATGCACACATGTTGGTTAGAGAACAACTCCAAGAAGCCAGTTCCTTCCTTCCACCAAGAAGGTCTGAGGGATGGAAATGGATCCTCAGCCACAGAGCAATGCTCTTGTCCTATGAACCATCTTGCTGGCCCATATTTTAATTTTTATATCATTTTTATCAACTAGATCCCTATGAAGTTGTTTTTATTGCTCTACTCATGAAGAGTTTATTACTTTTTTCAATTACATTATATTTTCTTTTCTAATACGTTTTGAGATCGTTTATTTACTTTCATTAACATAGCTCTCATTTTGTCTGTTGCTAGTAATTCTAATTATCCTACTGTATTTTTTATTGTTAACTCTTACTGTATAGTAGAGTCACTGCCAACATTTTTTCCTGAAAAAAAAAAAACACACACACACACACACACACACACACACACACAAGGAAAACCCCAATTATGGGCGCATGATACACTCACTGTCAGAGTTTCTACTTCACAGGCCTCAGGTAGGACTTTTCATAACATTGTATTGTGCTGCCAGAGGAACACTTCATATTATTAACATGAATTCCTTCTTATATAAATCAATAGATTTTAGTATTTAATAGGTTATCATGCTATAATTGTGGTTTATTCATAGTTTGTTATCACTAATTTATTCTTTAATAAAGACACATTTAAATTTAAAGGGGTGAGTGTGAGTGTGTGTGTGTGTGTGTGTGTGTGTGTGTGTGTGTGTGTGCTCGAGTTTATGCATACCTCATGTACAAAACTTCTTGAGGAGTCAAGTCAAGAGAGATTGCAAATACCCTGGAATTGGAGTATAGGCAAAATTGTTAGCCACAATGTAGGTATTCCAAACTGAACCCAAATCTTCTGCAAGATCAGTTCATGATCTTAAGAGTGAAGCTATTGCTCCAGATGCTCAATACTAATTTCTCTGTTATATAATTATATATTCAAATTACTCATTTTATTCTAATTGAAAGTTTCATGTTTTATGTAGTTGTGAAATACTTTTGGTTATTTTTTAAATCCAAAATCCAGTACTATAATCATCACATACCACAAAAAAAGCATAATTTACCTTTTAGTTATTTAAAAGTGACTGAACATACATCTCATTTTTAAATCTAGTAGATTGGATTTTGAAAAGAAATAGAATTACATCCTTTGTCATTGCAATATATAATTGCAACCTAATTCCAATTAGTATTTACAAGATTTGAATCTGTATATGAAATGTAATTTTAATAATATTTATATGAAAGAAAGGAAGTTAACTAAAATTCACAATAAAATTATAACTTTCACTTCAGCTATTTCACATAGTATGCTATCTGAAGGATTTATGTTATGCTGAACGTTACATTTTCATGAATTGACAATGTTATGTTAGATTTAATGTAATTATTTTTTTGCAAAGTTTCTACTATAATGTAAAAAACCCAGTAATTTTGTGTTTCTATTATGTATTCTTTTTGTTCATTTATTAAATCTTATAACCACTTTAATTCTATTGTGTGTCTCATAACTGATTGATTATCAATAGTTTTAAAGATTTGGGCAATTTCCCATTTGACTTTATATTCTAATGTTAAGATAGGATCATTGTCATCTGCTAGTATAGATTTCTATCTTTGGTCATCTTTTGGGTCTTATAAGATGCCCCAAATTTTATTTTTAAAATTATTTTTTATTAATTTTTATAATTAATTAATTTATTATTTTTCTTTTTAGTTTTTAATGTGAACACATCCTTTTTGTCACTCCATAATGATGTGGGATGTACAATTTGATATGACTAAATGCTATTAATTTATACCAAACATGAAGAAAACCAACACCTTGTGTTGCCAACCCACCCTGTAAGATGTGGAGGTCAGCCTGCTTTCATCATGCCCCAGTCTCAGTTCTCTTTCCAGGTTGTATTCATGGACCAGGATTTTAGGTTGGCTGTTGTTAGTACCTAATCATGAAGTTCTTATTGATGTTTGCTCTCCTTGTTAAATATTTACAACATTTTATTTGATTTAATAACAATGCCCATAGTTTATATATTTTATAGTGGTGAATAGCACAATAAAACTAAAGTCAAGTTATGAACATTAGACCAGTACTTCACCTCTACATTGTTATTATACTTTAAAAAATTAAGTTTTTATTCGTGTGATTATTATAAAATTAATGTTAAGATTATTCAGTTGGTAGTTTCATAGAGCATTGCACTGGGCATGCCAAAGGAAATTTTAATCTATTTTTTTTTACATTTTATAGAATTGGAAGTCTAAGGGCCAAGCAAATTACTTTAAAACACACACTGCACATTTTAAGAGGTCACAGTAGCCCTGATACCCAAACCACACAAACATTCAACAAAGAGAATTACAAACCAATTTCCCTCATGAACATAGATGTAAAAATGCTCAGTAAAATACTTGCAACCCGGATTCAAGAACACATTAAAAAGATCATCCACCATTGTAGGGAGCCGCTATTCAAAGATGGCGCTGGCTTCCTGGTAGCCTAGCTGTAAACAACTCCATATTTGGCTATGATGCACGAGTATGGTAATTGGCCTTATGTCCTCAGCCTATCCCGTGGCTCCCCGTGCTTGCATTCTGGCGGGACCCAATCACAGTACGGCACGTTTGCCTGATTCCCTATATAAGCAGCTGCAGTTTAGTCCTCGGGGCCCCTCACCTCCCGCTCTCCCTTGATCAAGAGGCGCTCCAATAAAATGTGTTCTGAGACGGATCCTCGCATGGTGGTCGTTCTTCCTCGCTGGCTGAGGAGCGCGCCGCACACCATGATTACATAGGCTTCATCCCAGAAATGCAAGAATGGTTTAATATATAAATATCAGTCTATGTAATCCACCATGTAAACAAATTGAAAGAAAAAAACCAAACACATGATCATCTCATTAGAGATAAATAAAATAATTATTATTATAATAAAAGGATCTACAGGACCTATAGAATCTGTATATATATAACAGACTTCACCTGGCAAATCAGGATAGATTGTATGCCCTGCTTCCTGCTGTGTAGTTAAGTATCTGACACATGAAATAGGAGATGCAAGTTAGTCCCAAATTATTTTCAAATGAAATGATGAAGTTTCATGACAACATTACTTTGTGGAGTATAAGTGTCTCTTGGACATGCAGACCTCACTTTCCATGGATGAATACACTCTAGTAGAATTGGTGAAACATATATAGGTAGTCCTATTTTTTTTTAATGTTTTGGTGACTATCCATATTGTATTCTATATTAATGTGTCTTCCCACCTGCAGTGTAGAAGGGTTCCCTTTGTTCCCATCATAGAGACTTAGACCTCTACTGCTGTCAATAATCACCATTCACATCTTGCTGAGGTGACATTTCATTTTGGTTTCCATTTGCATTTTTCTACTGATTAGTGATGCTGTCCATTTTTTTACATACTCATTGAACATTTACATGTGTTATTTAGATAAATGTCTATTTTTATATACTTCTTATTTTAAAACAAGTTTTCATTTGGATATATTTTGTCTAATGCTATCCTTTGATATTGCTATCAATATCTATTCTATAGAGTTGTATTCTTATCTTCTTTGTCTTATCTCCCTATATATTAAAAGTATATGAAGACAAAGGGTTTGTGATTTGCTGAGAAATAAACACACAGAACCAGTTTTTGAAGAAATTATATTATTTAGAGGAGAAACAAGCTAGTATATAACAAAAATATGTCGACAATATAAACTACTCAGTATCATTTTATAATATAATAATAAAAACTAGGGCAGAGAACAAATTAACATGATTTAATAAATAGTTTCTAAACTGACACATAGAAGCAAGAAAATTATAATTTCAGTTACTAAGTATAACAAAAATAAGGTAATTTAAAATATGGAAGCCATGCCTGTCATAATTTAGTATACCTACATTCATATTAATATTTCACATCAAATTATTAACATATAATACAAGAACTTCACTATCTAATTTCTTCATTATGCTAATCTTTCCTTGTCAATGCTGCGGAGAGAGATAATTTTTATAATTTGCTTGGATGTCATAATTTGAGGTTCTCAACTGATAACAGAGTATATTGTATATACCCTAAAGATGTGCTAAATAATTAGTCTTGTAATTTAGATTATTTTCTCTGAAAAGTAATAAATTAGCATTCCATGTAAATATAATTTAGTGCAAGCATGTATAGAGGAATTAAGGTAAGCTTTGAACAATTTTCCTTTGTTTAAATAAACATTTTTGAATAGAATCAGTGTTAAAAAACAAACAAACAAACAAACAAAAAACAGGACCACTTGTTTACTAAGACCAGCTTCCATCGTACCATAGATGCACTGCAAGGGTCCAAGGAATAAAGCATTCAGTAGTTTAATATGACCCTAGCACATATGAACCACAACAGTAACCAGCAAGGCAATATATCTGTAGAGTTGTAATAATGGTACTTATATCCTGGAGGTAACCATCGGCTGTCTAACTGACCATAGAGCCTGCTCAACAGGAAGAAAATCATGCCTGACTTTGAAAACTAAACAATCACCTGTGGCTAGTGATGGCACAAGTCTTAGAGGAGGATGGATTACTGCCTCTTTCCTAAACCAGTACAACTCCTAAATGTGTTCTAAATTATACCCAGAGATATGTGAAACTCTCGCCACTCATCAAGGAAGCTACTTTTTTGTAACAAATGGAGGGTATTACAGAAAACCACACTGGTCAAAATGCAGACATATATAGCAAGAAGTTAGTTTTCTTTATTTGCTTTCCTATTCATTTTGTTGTTTTTATTTGTTTTTGTCCCTATGGATTCTTTGCTTTGAAATAGGAGTTTCACTTCTGAGATGCAATAGAAAAGGACACATAAAACAACTGAGTACAAATGGTGAAATAGTCTGCTGCGCGCGTACATCGAAACAGTGATGTTGAGGCTATAAGGAGACATGTCTGAGAGACAGACAATAAGTGAAATGATCTCGGCAATGGCCTGAGATTATCATCTGTAGTGTGTTTTCACAGTAGACAAGAAAATTCAGATCTGATGACTCAAAGTTAGGAAGTCAAGACCTATGTCGTTCATAGGCAAGGGTAACAGAGTAAAGATCTGTACATAAGGGTGTGCTCCTCAGTGGACTACCTTACAGACTTGAATGTTGCTTTCGGTTTTACGTGTTGAATCCAGACATACAGCATGCCAGACAAACACTACTGCTAAGGGACTACACCAATTTCTGTGTTCCTCTTTAGATGGAACTAATCACACTTATTCCATGTGTACTTTATCATGGCTCAGATAATTGAGATAGTGATTCAGGGCTTGTGGCAAGGAGAAAAGTATAATGAATGTGGGTGTAATCTTAGAAGTCATGGGCCATAACTTCTGGTTCATGCTATTCATTTAGAACAAATCATAAGTACAGCCCATACTCAAAGGGAGGTGGTTTAAGCAAATAAATTATTCTCATAAATTTGAGCCTAAGCACTGTGACCACTTCTCAGTCATTTTTCTTCATTGTACTTTGGCTATTTTATGTTACAGTGTCTCGAAGAGTTTTAAATCCTCTCTTAGGTGTCTTATATGCTGTTAAACTCAGTCATTGTTTTATTCTTCCTAGTAAATATTTCCATGTCTAGAATTTCAAGTGGAATTGTTCTCATATCCTCCACATCTTTTTAATACACACCTGATTTCCTCTATCTTTTAGAAAATACAGTATAAAAAGTTATAATAATGTCTATAGGCTTTTCCTAATTCTAAAACTATTAACCAGTCCTTTTATAATTAAGACATCTGAGTTACATGTTCTTCTTTCTTTTCTTTCTTCCCTTCTTTCTTTTTCTTCCTTCCTTTCTTTCTTTCTTTTCTTCCCTTCCTTTTTCCTTCCTTCCTTTTCTCTCTCTCCTTTCTCTCTCTCACTTTCTTTCTCCTTCCTCCCTCCCTTCCTTCCTTTCTTTCTTTTTCTTTTCTTTTTTTTTGTTTTTGGTTGGTATTTGCCATATCTTTGTTTTGTATTTGAGACAGGTTCTCAAATAACACAGTTTAGCTTTGATTTACTTATTCCCCTGCTTCCATCTTCCAAGTGCTGGGATTACTACGTGTGACCAAGTTCAACACCAAGTTCAATATGTCAATAGATTCAGTGTGGGTCTTCTTTCTAATTAAAAGGGTCTTCTATGTCTCTACATGAACAGAATGCCAAAGGGAATCTCTGACTTCTTTAAAAAGTACTCATCCAATTCAACTCTCCAATCATCTGTATCTTGATTACTACCACATCTGACGCTATCTATGAACATGTATGTTTTATGGGTGGATTCTATAGCATTTACCTTATTGAAAGTGAACATTTTATTCCTTGAAATATCCTTGAACTTCAGTCTAGAATGAAACAGTTATTTGAAAAGATACTTCATCCTTTCATGATGTTATTGTCAAAGTTTTAAAGCAGTATTTCACCTAGAGCTATATTCCTGAATTTCTGAGATAATACCCTTCTTATCATGCTGCTTCAGATATTAGAAAGATTTTTCTATTCACCCCAGGTAATAGAATATACAAATGATAATTGGCTTGTATGATCTCTATTTATTATTCTACCAATTCTTTCTTCTTAAAACTTATTCTCTCCCTCACTCCTCACTGTGTGTGTGTGTGTGTGTGTGTGTGTGTGTGTGTGTGTGTGTGTGGGCTTTTGTGTGCACATGCCATGCCATCTGGGTGGAGTTCAGAGGACAGTTTGAGGGAGTTCATCATTTCTTTCCACTACATGCATTCCAGGAATCAAACGATGGTTTTTGTATTTGACAGCAAGACACTTCACATCTTGAGCTATCTGGCCAGACCTCTTAACTCTTCCTAACAACATTTTTCTGCCTCAAGTAATTAATTTACATGAATGTCCTCATCATCAATACATGGAATACACTAATGAAACCCTTTGCATGCCTTGAGACTGTCTCCTTCCTTCCTCCCTCTCTCCTTCCTCCTTCCCTCCCTCCTTCCTTCTTCTGTATGCTGTTCTAGTGTTGCAAACAGTAGGTCCCCTGGATATCTTGACTTTCACTTCTACTCAAATTTGAGTAAACAGTTATGCTGTGGAAAGTAGCTCAGTGGTAGACAAATTGCCTATCGTGTACAAGATCCTGCTTCCATCAAAAGCACCTCTCACTTCCCAGAAAAGACTATTATTAAATATTATTTGAATAGCCAGAAACTGTTCTTGAGAGACCATTTTTGACAACTGGGGACTTAATTTTTTCTTATTTTCTCTGTCTGTCTTTCTCTGTTTCTGCCTTACTGTCTCTGTCTCTCTTGCTCGCTTTCTCTCTCTCTCTCTCTCTCTCTCTTCTTCTCTCTCTCTCTCTCTCTCTCAGATCTCCCATTATGTAATGTATCATTTTATCTACTTTACATGATTTGTTAGTTTTGTTTGATGGGAATAAAACCTAGATGCTATTGTCATAATTTATCTTGAGTTCACACTCAATTTTTAACAGTTAAAAAGTGTCATCAGGAAAAAATGTAATTCCAGCTATACTAATTTGAAATAGATTATAGCAGTAATGTAGTAGACAAATACTGCAATCAGTTTGAGCCTTTGTCAAATCAGCTGTAAAATAAGGTTTAAAAAAATAGCCTAGTAGTGAGAGTTTCCCCTTGCAGCAGCTATATGGATACCAGTTTGGGTAAGTAAAAGACTTGAGTGATATGCTTATTCCCGGGTCTTTTATGGGAGGTTGGGTTTCCTTAAATTTTGTGAAATAAATTATGATATCACGATAAGATATGAGATGTAGAAATTAGAAGAGGGGAAAAATACCATAAGAAAAGCCAAAGAAGCTTGGAAAGACTGAGACATGACTATCTCCATTCGTGTCAGACTGGATCAAGGGAAACAGAAAAGAACTGCTCCTAAGAGCAGGATGAGATGAAGGAAACTTGATTTCTTGGTGAGAAAAGTGTAACTAAGGAGTTGAGATTTTATTGGAGAAGCCATGGAGAGCAAAGTGGCACTCACATAGGGAATAACTAAATTAAGGCTGAAGAAACCATTTTATTTATAAGTACAATTAACTCTTGATTACCTTATGCCTTGTTAGCAAAATTAAGCTTTTTCAACTTGGATTGTTGAGCACTTCCAGAGAAAATCACACAATTGTTGGAATTAGAATCACAAAAATGTATGTTCCCTAACTTTGGCAGACTCATGGAGAGTGCCATCTGCACTTCCCAGTGATTCTTTACACATTGCACATCCCGAGCAGCAATTTTCTCACCCTCCCCCTACCCCAGCAGTCTACTAAGCCCTCTGCACTAAAATGAGACAGGCTTTGTAAGCTAGGCTTCGCAATGAACATGCCATGTTCCAGCTTTGCTTGACAAAGCCTTTGGTTCAGGGAAAATTAAAATAGTGTTTAAAATAGTACATGCACAGCATCAATAGAGTGAATTACCAATCATGACAAATTTAAATGATCATCATCAATACATACTTTGTGCAAAAAAAAAGATAAGCTAATGTGTAACCACGAGCATAGATGTTATTTGCTTTTTAAAAGGAAAGACTTGTTTCTAGTATGCATAATAAAATTAATTTTACTAAGACAAAATGATGAAGTCAATTTTGTCACATAGTTTGACTAACGTGAGTGTAGACCTTGAACTGACACAATTTGAAATAAGGCTTGCAACTTTGACATCAAATGGTGATGATCTGTTACACACTGGACATTGAGTGGCACTGTTTATTTATAGCTATAATTAATTATAACTCTAAAAGAAACACAATTTATTATCCAAAGTACCAAATATTGAAACTAAATGTATTTCAAACCATCTCTAGTGCCTTAAAATTGACATTATAGGGAGCTTTCAAATCCTGGGTTACATTTACTTGTTGTGACCTGCACAGCTCAGGGACTGACCTAACTGTGGTGCTGGGGAATGAGAAAATGGTGGACAACACACAGGTAGAAAAGCTGAGCCATATTCTCTGATGGATACACACATAGATCAGCCTCCAAACTCCGCACGTTTCTCATATAAAACAGTCATGAGGAAGAGTCTGCTGGTTAGCTAATCTTAGTTGGGGTCTTTGTTGGTCAGTAGTCTTGAATTGAAGCCACCTGGAAAGTGAAAGCTATGGCTGACACTTTCTAAGCACACTGGTTTTAGCTACAGGGCAACTATTTGTAAATATCTATGCTTGCACCAGAGAAGGCTTTGATATTCCTATGAGCCCAGCTCAAGCACCACTAGTGGACCCCTGACATGTGCACATGTTGGTAATATGAATTCATTCATGACTCCATTGGATTCCCACATTGACTTTTAAGTATTTTATTTAGTTGTCCATGTGGTTATGGATAGATTCCCTGTTTTTTTTTTCAGTATGCTTGTCATTAAGACAATATCTCATAGTATCTGCACACAAATTTAATGAAAGTGTGTTGAACTCATCCATAACACCCCACAAACCTTTCACTCAGCTACACAGAAAGTGTATCTAGGTCTCAAGAAACTTAAAAAAGTTAAAAAAAAAAAACATTCAATTCTAAACTTGAGTGTCATTTATGATCTGGGTGTTTAAAGGACATTTAAGTCAAATGACTCCTTCCAAAATTTAAAGAGTAATAACACCCTCTGTAGACCAGATATTTCTTAGCATTATAAGTACATATATTGATTATACACAGAACTTTTTCTCCAGGGGCAACTTATCATCAAGTTGATTTCAGAGTAGTCTGCAATAAGCAATGGACCTGATTATGACATTCAAAAAATGTATTGTCCATTTTAAGCCAGGTCTGGCAGTGCCAGCCTATAAATATAGCCTCCTTGGAGATGGGCTACAAAGTAAATTGGAGGCAAGCTACAGCAACTTATTGAGACTGTGTTTCAAATAAAAAGCAGAAAGAGGGTTCAGGTATAGGGCTGTGATAGAGTGTCTGCATAGCATGTGCATTTTCAATCAATAGTAATAACAAAGCTTAAAAGCAAACTAAAGAATCTATTCATTTTACATTTTCCTTAAGAATTTTTAATATCATAAAATTTATTAGCCTAAGTGAGCTAAATGTTTCAATAAGTTATATGAGTTAACTTTATAGTAAATAATAAACAAAAAACAGTAGCAACTCTAACAATATAGAAATATTAACATTAATCATCCTCAGCACAATCATACATTTGCATACCAGAAAGTATACATTTCAACAGTGCTAAATTAATCAGTTTTCTCCAGAGAAATGTGTCAATAGAAAGAGGGAAAGAGAGAGAGAAAAAGATCCATATTTGTGTATGTACTACATAGATACAAAAAGATTTATTTGTAGGAGTTTGCTCAAGTGATTTCTGAGACTGATGATCTGAAGACCTACTGTCCTGAAGACCCAGGGTGTTACTCTTGTATTCCAAGTCTGATCCTGAACACCAGACAGTCAGAGGAAGCAATGATGCAAAGCCCAGCCCAAGGGCATAAGGCGTGATGTCTTGGATCAAGTTGTGGGGAAAGAAAAAAACGTGACACTTCCATCTGACTTACGTTCTTTCAACCACTTTGCAGAAATAATCAATCCACTCACTCAAATTCTAATTTTATGAAAAAAGAAAACCTTCCAAGTCTCACACAGAAGTAATGGTAATCTTTACACTTTCTGACTCACTTGCTCTAATTGGCACAGAATTAACCAGCAAATGCTGGATTATTGACATTGTTCTGTTATGCTTTTCCCAATGACGTTTAGGTGATCAAAATGCCTGCCAGCCTTAGACTAGGTGAGTTCCATTTTTAGACATCTCATTATAAACAAAAGCATATATATTTTTTTGTGTGAAACACTTCAGCATGACTGGCTATGACTGTGTGTTTTGCATGCATCCATATGATTAAAAGTAGAAATTAATGACAGAGAATTTAAAGATCATGAATTCATATACCTTTCTCTTCCCTACCTCCCACCCTCATACCCACAAACTATCCCTCCCTCCCCCTTCTGCCTCTGTCTTCTTTTTTACTAGACACGGGATTTAAATATAATACATTAATATACCCACCCATCCACTCTCTCCTTCTGCCCTCTCCCTTCCCTCGGTAACTAACTGATAATTAGGCAAACTAGCCCATTGTTACAGTCTGTCTTGTTATTGTGATTAGAGTTGTAGCACCCAGGGATGTCACTGTTTCCCTTACATGACTCTTCTCTCTATAGGATCAAAATAAATTTAACTGCTCTTTTTATCTTCTAAGATTTATTTTAAGAAGCAAAATTGAGGGACACTTTTGAGTTTTGCTCTCTTGATCTCACTTTCCTTGTGTATAAAATGGATGATACCTGTTTGCACACCTGTTCAGGGGCTACAAATACTCAGGTGCCTATGGTCCTGAATTTCTTTTTCTCTTCTTGTAATTTGCTATGCTGTGCATCTGCAGCCTAAACTTTCTTACATTGTTTTTTTCTGATCTGGTCCCCTATGCCCTTTGTGTATCCCAGAATTTAATTGAATAATTTGTGTGTATGCTTTATGTCAGATTATAACTGGCAACGATTCTTTCCCATTACACCAGCTTCCTCTTCACCAACTGATTGTTTCTCCAGCTATGTAGAAATCTTTTAGTTCTATGAAGTCCCACGTATCAGTTGTTGTCCTTAATTCTTGGACAAAAGAGTGATAATTAAAAAGTCCTTTCCTATACCTATACCATGAACAACCCTGCTATGTTTTCTCCTAGCAGTTTTTTGTGCCTCAGGTTTCATTTGAAGTCTTTAACCCACCTGGATTTACTTTTTGTGTAAAGTGATGGATATAGACTTTCTGGGAGTCTTTCTGGTCAGGATCTCATGTAGCTCATTATAGCTTCAAATTTCACTATATAACTGAGGCTAGCTTTGAGCCACTGATCTTCCTGCTACCAACAGTCTATTTTTGTCCTAATTATTCCCAAGACAATGGAATTCTGAATAGGGCAATGTTTGGGCACTTTTATGAGAAGGAGAAAAAAACAGATTAATTTTCTCATAATAGATTTAGAACACATATACGCAGTAAAAATGAGAAAGTGTTTGTAAATTTCAGACAAAATTTTTTTAAAGCTCAGCAACATTGACCAGAGAAAAGAAAATAATAATAGATTAGGTTTTATTAAAATTTGAAACTATATATGATGGATGAATATCTTAGTACAACAACACAAGATCCAAATATTCTGTGATGAAGGCATTTATACTTTTATACGAGAGACACATCCATGTGACAAAAACCTTCATATCCAGAAATTATTAATTCAAAACCCCTCAGAAGCAAGAAAGTAAACGATCCATCTAAAAATTACAGACATACTTAATCAGGGACTTCAAAATAAGATACAAAAAAGATTAATAAACCTATTAAAGCATGCTGAAGAACATTTCATACAAAGATACTAAAATTAGATAATGCCACACAATCTTTGAATGTTTAAATATCAAAAGGGTGGCAATACTAAGAGTTGACAAAGATTTGGAACAACTCAACTCCCATGACTTATTGTTAAAAATGTTAAAATATATATATATAAATGCATTCATGAAGTATTCAGCCATTTAAAGTTTAACATTTACTGACCAATCAAACAATTTAATTTCTAATTGTATATACATCACTAATAAACATATATGGTTATACAATGATTGTTATAGTACATTTATAACAGTCTTGTTCACATGCCCAAGGCTGAATATAAGTCTTAAATATATAATAAAGTGTAAAAGAATGACATTCTAGACAATACATTTAGGCTAAGTAACCAGGCTCAGACTCCAAAAAAAAGTGACTCTCCTATTTCTTTCATGCAAATTCCTCTCAGAATATGTATGTCTGAATCTTAACTCATGTATCTTGCAAAAGTGGCCAGGTAAAGGTAATGAACTGTCTACAAGCATATCATCAAACTGGTGATTTTGAAGCCTAGCTTGAGGACTTTTTAACACATGGAGTATTGAGAATATTCCAGAAGTATTCTGCTTTCTCTATGAGAAGGTGATTAAACTAAAGAATACCTTCATCAGAATCATATCAAGAATTCACTTGAAGTGATTGCATTTGCTTTTATGTAGGTTAGTCCTGATTTAAGTTGATCTTTAACAGTTAAGTGTAAGAGCTCAGTCATTAAGAACTCTTTTTGTTCCTCTTGCAAAGAAACCTAGTGCATTCTCAGCACCTATATGGTGTACAACTATCCTCAACTTCAGTTCTTGGTCATCATTACCCTCTACTGGCCCCTGTAGGCATTGCACACAGGTGATACACAGACATTCAGGAAAGACACTCATAAAAAAACCAAAAAGAATTTAAATGAAAATAATATTTTTTAAAACTCAATATACATATGGACACCATTTTTTTAAAAAACACAAAGAATTTCAGTGTTCTGTCATCTAGCTAGAGTTGAATATCTCTTTGAAAGAAGAGCCAAAATATTCAGAAAAGATAGACTCCTGAATTATAAATGGAAAATAATCTTTTTCCTTGTCAAAATATTTCATGGTAATTGTTTTATTTGGAATGGCAATTACAATTTCATTAAAACCGGTTTCATAATTGTTTTAAAAACTCATTTAAGACCAACTTTTTAACAAGTTAAAGTAAAATACTCAAGCATAAATTTAAATCAATTAAATGAAAATGTTTTGTAGTTAAAGGCAAGATGCTTTTATTTCATTGGTTTGTTTTTGAAGTGATTTTAGATCTGCATATGAGCTTTAAAACTCTCCAGTGGAATTTATTTTATAACATCTTACATAACAATGTTGATCAAAATCAACAAAACAACACTAATTTAACATTATTAGTTAAACCAGACAATTGTATTGATTCATTGGATTTCCAAAAATGTTCTATTCATCTCTTCTGTTGGAGAATCCAAAGTAGGATATCACGGCACATTGATAATTACTGTTATCTTTACCCCCTTTAATCTATAAAGCTCCGTTCTGTGTATGTTTTTACTGCCTAGGCCTGTTTCCGTTTGGTTTTGTTTTTTGAAACAGTCTTGCCCTTTAGCCAAGGCTGGCCAGAAATGCAATAAGTAGTCCAGATTGGCCACCAGTTTAGAGCTATCCTCCTGTGTGTCAGCCATAAAATGTTGGGATTATGGACATGATCTACCACTCCCAGCTTATGTTTAAAATATCCATTCATCTTTGGTTTGGTCTGTTTCCTCTGGATCAGATTGAGATTTGACTGCTGTGTTCTTTCCATCATGCCGTGAGGTCGCTAATAAAACATGACTCATTTCTGCTGATGTGAACTTTGATTGCTTGTGTATTTGATCCTCTGTAAAGATACTGCGTTTCCTCCTCTGATTTCTATATTGTAGATAGATTGGCAAAGACTCTGCATTCAAGGACAAGGAGGTAAAATCCACCCCTGAAAAAGTAGGAATATCTAGGAAACTCTGAGCGTTAGCTAACTCCAAGTATTTGCAGTATCACTTGGGAGTCACTTTGAAGCTACAGATATTCTCTTTTGCCCGAAAGTGTCTCCCACCACCACACAGACTGAAGAATTATCACTAGACCTTCTAATTACCAACTAAGTTACTTGTTTATATTTGAGGGGGTTATTATCCCTTCTATTTATTGGTTTGTTTTTTATATCAGCTAAGAGTCACATATATTCATATCACTTTTTCTTATTCTCCAGTCAGAGATATTTGTTTTTTTCTTTCTTCCTTCTTTTTTATCTTTTTTTTCTTTCTTTCTTTCTTTCTTTTTTTTCTTTCTTTCTTTGTTTTGTATATTGGCATCACTTTGCTGGTTTTCTGCTTAGACACTGGAAATGTTTCTAGACTGTCTCTGGTGTATTTTCAAAGTACTCTGTGATGCTTTAGTTTCTGTTCTTACTTCATGATATTACAGGATATTCTAGCTTTATTTCATCTTCCTTGTACGGGCATTGAAATCAGTCATTTCCCCAGAGGCCTTGATGGCCTTCTGAGAAGCATGATATTTAGAAACGCTGAGCTTGGTGAGCTCATTATTTCTAGAGCATCATTTGCTTCTAGTCTCCCTCAGAGATAATACATGTCTATCCTCACTTGTGCACCCCGATGGGGCAGTATCTATTTCTGTATCTATTTGTAAAAGTATTAAAGTACATATCTCTGGTATTATTCTAGCACCCCAGATTTCCCAACAGCCTCTCCTGGGTGTCCTGTAACTTACTTCTCTGATAATACAAGTAAGTTACCTTGTCTTCAGTGCATGTGCTTTCCAGCTAAGCCATAGAATGCATACAGTTTGTACCTTGCTAAACAATACACTGTGGGAAACAGACTTACCAAGAGAGCCCACAGTGTGCAGGCATGGTTGATTTTTGTTTTTAGTCATATACTACATTGACATGTTCTTTTCCAGTCATTTACTCAAATCCTTTCTTCCTCATTTCTTTGGTGAAATTCTCTCACATTTTTGTGTTACAAATAAGTTGTTTCTTTATAGTGTATACTTAATCTTGGGTTTTATCCATATTCTTGCAGTTACACTTTGAAGTGAATGCACACTGAAAGTGTGTCTTTGTGGTGAACATTTACCTAGTTCTGATGCCATCATTGTCTTATATATACTATCTGCATTTCCTAAAAATCCTGTTTTGAAGTCAGCATCTCATCCTCACATATCCTGGGCAATTATTTGTTTGGATGCATAGTTACAGTCCTGAATTTTTCCACAGTGTCTTAGAAGCAAAACTAAGCAGTTGTATTCACTGCAATGTGTTTGGTTCACTTGGTAAAATGCATTAAAGTTTCATCAATGCTATTGACAAATCAATAATTCATCTCTATTGATTGGCTACTTATAGTTTAAAAGCAGAAAGGAGGCTATGTGGGAGTGGAATAGTTCAAGCATGGTCAGGAGGGAGATTGTTGAAGAAGACTGGGGAGGAGAATCAACCTTTTTATTTTTTCAAAATGCCATAGTGATACTCAATAGTATGTACACATTTGTTTTTAATTAAAAATTATCCATTAAATCCACGTTCCGCACTGTTTCTTAATTTTCCTGCTGGTGAACACATAAATAGTCACTAGTTTTGGAACACAGGAATGAAACTAGCACCAGTTTTCTGTAAACACAGTCCTGTATGTAATTCACATAGATCCTTGGGATGCCCAGTCTTGCAATAAGAGTCCCTATTCCTTTAGAAAAGAACTGAAACTGACAAATATGTCCAATTGGAATTCTTATCAACTGACAAACAGGAAACTTTCTAGTATTTTAACACTTTTTGTGAATTGAATTTATGTGCTTCTAGTTTTTAGCTTATTTTAGCCACTCCAGCAGGTGTACAATAGTGTATCTTTGTGGATGTAATGACAAATGATATTGAACGAAGTTTTCATGTACTTTTTTAATGTCTTTGTGTTTTCTTTACAGAAGTATCTGTTCAGAACTTTTGTATGTTATTAAAATTTTAGTATGATTTTATCTTTAATACTGAGACTTAAACTTTCAATATATTCTGGATCAAATCCATCCTCAGATTTAATACTTGAAATTGTTGGAAATGTTTTCTCTCTCTAAGAGTATCTGTCAAAGATCAAAAGTTGACAACTGGTATTATCAAAATTACCAAATTATATTTAATGTGTTATAGCTAAAAAAGTCTTCATAAAATTAAAGGTCACCAAATACTTGTCCCTAGATATATACAATTTTACTTTTTGTATGTCAGTCTATAGTACAATTTGAGTTAATGTTTGTCTAAAGCATGAAATATGCCACAGTTAATGTATGGATGACCAAATATTTCAGCATCCTAGGTTCAAATATTATTTGTTTCCCCACAGAAATGACTTCAAATCTCTGCCATCAAAGACTTGATTTTTACAGGGCTTAAGCATGTTGATTAAGTGATATAGTTGATAGTGTTGGTCCCGTCCCCTGTGTCTCTACTTATTTACTAACCACATGCTCCAGCAATTCCTGAGAGAGGTATGTTCAAAGACACAGAACAGCTTTGAATCTCTCTATTTCTTTTGTAATGCATGCTGTGGTTTGAATGTGAGATGTTCCCATTGGCTTATCTATTTCAACACTTGGTCCCCAGGTGGTTGAGAAGGCTATGGAACCTTTAGGAGGTGGAGCCTTGCTGGAGGAAAGGAAGCCAGTCACTGCAAGGTGGGTCTTGGATCATTCTATGCTTCTTGGCTACAGACACAATGTGACCAACCTGCCCCCACCCTTGTTGCCAGGTCTTCCCTGACTGTACCAATCTCTTCCCTGCCATGCACTCTCCTTCCTTCCTGAAATTGCTTCTTGTCAGTACTGGTCCACAGCAACGAGAAAAGTAGTAACACAAGGTCAGTTTTGCTTCTGTTGTCAAGGCCATACACATCTGGTAATGATTTCAAAAATCCCTTTGGATGTCATGTTCTGCTTACCTCTAAAAGTCCTTTGCTTTGATGTGTTTTTCCATAAAACTAATACAGCTACTCCAGATTACTTTTATAACTGATAAATTAATAATAATTGATTTATAAGTACATAAAAATTGTATCAGTTAATGTGGTGTCCTGAGAAGTTTTATATGTACATACTTTACAAGGTATAAATAAGGTTGAACACAACTGTATCTTCAAACACTGATAATTTCTCTTTTTTGTATGTGGTGAAAACATGTAAAATCCTAACTTACAGCATTCTGGAATTTAGCAACTATTGATCATGGCTTCCTAACTTCTCTTCCTGCCCTGTACATTGCTTTGTCCTCCTAACCACCCAGACAAATTCTGAAGGATTCCATGAAAAAAAAAAAAAATGCTAGGTCAAGTGTTGAAGTGCCAGTGGACATATGAAGGAATTCTTTCCATGGAGTTTCTGCAACCGAAAAGAAGTTAATGTTTATATTGAGAGCAACAATGGAGTCCATTAACGAAAAAAAAATTATTTTTTCATTCTGATCAGAGGTCAAACTACGAAATCTCTGACCTAACATTTTAGTAATCAAGTCAGTACCCCGGAAACCAGGTTCACCTTAAGCCCCCGAGTACACAGAAAGAATGCTTAGCTCTCTCATGATGTAATTCTCTTTCCATCCCTGGCTCTCCAGTCCCTTGGAGCATGCAGCTTTCCAAGACTGACAGCCGTTCTGAATTGCTCAAATGTACGTGTGTGAATTTTCAGAAGAGCCTGACTTTTCTTTGGCTTCTTTCTACCTCCTTTCAAGGCATGCTTTTCCTAACACTTTGGGCTTCCTCCCTTTTCTCTAAAGTACCCATCTCACCAACTCTGCCTGCCACAGTATGGCCGAAGCCCGTCCTTGCCTGCTTCATTCCGGCAACAAGGCTTCTTCGGATCCTTCACTTCTCTGTTCTCCTCTTCTAGGCTGCTTCCCAGGCTTACAGCTTGCATGCTCTGGCAGCTTTTCTTTTGAACTCTAGTTAGATTGTCTTCTAGTTTCCCTTTGGGTTCATTCTTAAATTATTAATGTGGCAGAGAACCGAGGGGCGGGGGTGGTGGGGTAGGGTGTTGGGGTGGTGGTGGTTGTGCGGGGTGCGGGGCTGCTTCCTTTATTTCCCAGATCACACGCAGCTCCAGCAGGACTCCTCCAAACTTCCAGTGATAGTAATATTTTAGCAAAATTATAAATCTAGGCCCATAGGACTCCACTCAAAGTACACTAAAATGCAAACTTAAGTCTTACTAGTTCACTAAACAAGGTGACCATTGAAGTGAACGTTTGTCTGACAAAGCTAACTAAAACCCCTTAGAGAGTCTTTCATAAAAACTCGATAAATCAGTAACATCTCGCTCAGACTTCTGTCTCTGCAGTTCTGCTTCATTGACAGTTGACATGCTTATGCCCCACACGATCAGGGTGGCCCTCCCAATATTGCCCTCTGCCCCAATACCACAACACACTTCCTGGGTCCGATGTTCCTGCTTTGTCGGTCAAATACTCAGGTCCACGCTGATTTTGTTTTTCTTTCCTTCTCCATTTCTGCTCCCTGCCTACCCTCAGCCCCCGTCCCTTTAACTGTTTTGCTCATTGCCCAGCATCCTCATCTGTTTCAATGCGAATCAAGGCAGCGTTCTGCGGATCCTCCGAGGAGCTAAAGCAAAAGGAAAAATTAATTCATGTGTCTGAATGTTTGATAAGACAAGCATAAGAACATGAACTCAATGTGACAGGCCATTAGGGGATTCTGCGGGCTTATAAGAAAGATTAGTGCAGCAAAAATAGTATTTTAGAAGGATTAATCTGGTATCGGAGTGTGTATTAACAGAGGTGAAACTGTGTTCAGAAAGATCTGCTAGGCAGCTGTCATAAATGCCTCAGAAGGAAATGAGAGCAGTAACAGAACAGATGAGAGGAAGAATGTTTCTAGACATTGACAGTGGAAGAATGAAAATACCGCTTTAAGAAATAGGATTTGGAATAAGGGAGCATAAAATTACATGAATGATAAATTTTTCACAAATCTCTAAACTGTATTTAATCTTTCCTTTCTGGTGGCAGAAAAGTTCTGAACTGATCTCATGCTTTCTTTACATTATTGTTAAATCTGTACAATAACAGTTATTGTTTTACCAAGTAGAAATAAAGTTTTACAGTGTTGCTTTTAGTAATTTAAGTTCTCTCTAAGTTTAGCAATTTTTAACTCATTTAATGGTAGCTTTGAAGACTAAACACTTTGGCACCAGATGTATAAAGTGAGGACATGTCTGCTCCAAGGTATGGTTGTGGAAAAGGTTTTAATTGTATGTATGAGGGAGAGTACAGCCCAAGAGAATCTGAAAGAGTCCAGAACAGGGAGAGAAAATAGTAATCTGAACATGGCCAGGAGAATGAAGTGGGTCATGAGAGGGTATGTGTTTGTGTGTGTATGCGTATGTGTGTGTGTGAGAGAGAGAGAGACACAGAGAGAGAGAAACAGAGAGGCAGAGGGAAGAAGGAGGAGGAGGAAGAAGAGAAAGGTCATAACCCAAATGACAAAGTTATATAGGAATGAGAAACTGGAGAGGGGAAGCCTGTGAACTGGAGAAGTTCAGAGAAGGGGTCAAAGTGAGAAGAACTGAGAAAATTGACAGGTTCTGAGGGAGCTTGGAGAACAGCATGTGCTTTGGTATGCTAATAGGTGCCATAGCTATCCCATTGTCCTGAGCTTTTTAGACCTGACACATTTAAGATACTATTTTGCTCTACTTCTGAGACTCATAAGGCCCAATATGAATTTGTGAGTCTGAAGGATGACGAACAGCTTGAAGAAATTAAATACAAACACATGATGAACAATAGACGAAAAGCTATTGGTAAATTTGATGGTAGTTAGATACAAATATAATTGTGTGAATTATCTATTGGTACATCTTAAGAATAAATGAAAATATATTCATTGTTTCATCTCGCACCAATGTAACTAGAATTCAACAATATTACAATAGTAAGCATTATTATCATGGACCTGGTAGAAATGAATGTATTAGAAAGAAACATTTTAGCTATAAGACCTCAAGAAATTGGGATTACCCCAGAAGTCTAATGTTGGGAGAAGAATAGTGTAGGATAGCAGAACCTGAGTCCTTTCCAGGACAGTGATTTAAAACTTCGAGTCATTGACAGGTCAGTGTGGGCAGGACCATACTTAGACCAGAACTCCAATGCTGTGCATATATTCCTGGCTATCTATTTAAACTTATATCTCACTTTCACGCCTCTAAAGATAGACTTGAAGGGTCACTGCGTTTCTCCCTTTTCAATGTGGCCACATTAAATAATTTTTCTACTTTTGTCTATTAATTTAGCTGTTTTAATTGGATGCTTGAAGATGGGTGGACAAACCAGTGTTCTTGGGTAAAATCTATGACCCCCAAATTTGGTAACATCATCCAAATTACTGCAGCCTGTGAAACTAGCTCCCAGGACTGCACCCAGGGTTTTTAAAAAGAATGCCTTTGGAGTAGTGAGACTAGGAATAATTCTGACTTATCTGAGGGAAATAAAAATTCACAAACACACTGATGATCACACTCTTTAATTTCCCTTAAGTTCACTTCTTCTACCTCTTTTCTTTGTTCTGCCTGCCCTTACATATCATACCATTGAAAAGCAATAAAAAGCTACATTTGAGGGTCGTAGTTCATTCCTTTAGCAAAAAGAATAAGGAGCAAGCATTTAACATGGCAATGCATAGGTGGGGGTGTGGTGTTGGGCACTTTCTGGGCAGTGGTATTGAAAGTATCCCAAACTTATTTTTTTTCTTTAATTCTGCTTGCAACCCCAGATCACAAGGAAGGAAATTTGTAACTCTTTATCCAAGGCTGTGAGGCCAGACCATCATCTGTAGCCCTGGCTAATTGTGAAGCTTTTCACACAGTTAGCTGGACATAAAACTATTTCTCTCTGGACTTGGTTAATTGATTAATTGTTATTTGGGACCTAAACAATTTGCGACAGAGAGAGAAAGAGAGAGAGAGAGAGAGAGAGAGAGAGAGAGAGAGAGAGAGAGAGAGCATTGAATCTTGTATTAAAAAAATCTAAAGTTAGAAGTCCGTGCAGAGAGTTAATTGCTTGAGGAATTTGTGTAGGGCATTAGTTGTTGGTCTGTGTTATCAGCCCAACTTTAGCAAGCGGGGAAACTGGCACCAAAGCTGTTTTGTTCCTGACCTTGGTTCCACAATCAGACACCTGGGAATGTGTTCCTGTGTGTTTCCTGTGGAGGTTTATCTTATGAAGCAGCCAGTCTCGTTTGAATTTTTTCTGAAGCCCATAATCAGCCAATTGTAGGTAGAATGTCTTAGAATTAAAAAGAAATTGCTGTTTTTTTTTTTTTTTTTTTAAAATGCCAGTCTGAGCTAATGATAAAAAACAGGGCCTGAGTGTTTTACAATCCTTGTGGAATAATAGATCTAATTATGAAGCATATCCTAGTATATTTTCTATTTTTCAAAATTATACAGCTTAATGAGGAGTCATCTTTATATAATCCACAGATATATGTGTCCATAAAATTGAGGTGTAACCATGAGGTTATAAGTACACATTACATAAAAATGCATGGTAATGGGGAGATTCCATAGCTGTTTTTGCACATGTGAATTCATAGACAGAATCAGCTAGTTTCCAGAGTGTGTGGTCCAATAAGCCTTGCTTGAACAGGGTACTTCCATCAGATAATTATTCATATAGTGGGATGACATCTGATTTATCAATTGCCATCTGCTCTATTTGCGTTATGGCCCCAAACAGCTTGTGACACCAAATAAAGCAGTTGGGTGTCAAATTTAAAAAAAAAAATCTCAATAGGGATAGCCTATAAGCAGGTCCAATCTACTATTTTTACCACCTACTAATAGTACCAACACATTATGGATTCATCAAAGTATTAACAATTAGGCCAGAGCTTTCATCATCCACTTAGTTGCCCAAAGTACACCAGTTGTCCAATAAGTACCAAGAGTGTTAGTTTATAGGGGACATCTCATATTAAAACAACACAATATATTTTATTGACTTGTATATATATATATATAGTGTTCACATGTTCATAAATGTGTGTATACATGTATTTGAGTACATGTAGAAGCCAGAGGTCAACATCAGGTATTTTCATCAATCATTCTGCACCTTATGTTTTGATAGAGAGTCTCAATGCTGAATTGATTCTTCTAGAATAACTGGTCAACAAACCCCAGTGTTGAGGTTACAGAAACATGTTACCATGTCAGGCTTTCTATGTGGGTTTTAGGGATTAAACTGAAATCCTCATGGCAAGTTTTTTGCTAACTGAATCAACTCCAAAACCACTGACTAATTTTAAACCTACTCATTCTGCTCATCTTCCCCTTTAGCTGTACATTGAATTTTAGTTGGATTCATTCTTGAATTCTAGAAATTGAAACTACTTACTGTTCTCAAAATGGGTGAGGTTTCTCCTATGTCAATGATCATCTTATAACAGGTCTTTGACCATATTTGTTTGTATTTGATATTGTCAAGTATTCACTCTTACTTTTCAAAATCTGTTCATATTTACACTCTTTCTCCAAATGATTTTGGAAAATTAATGACTGTAAATAATTATAAACACTGTCCTTATGTTTCCATCTGCTGTGAAATTTTAAATTTTGTTTACTTTGGCTAATAATCAAGCTCAGGTTACTGTGATGCTTATTCATATTCTCATTCATTTTTTTTTTGTCTTTAGGACATTCAAGTGGTCAGTCAATTTTAAATGTCACCACTCTCAAGGTCAGGCCCCAAAGTGGAATACAAAATCTTTGAGACTACCACTGTGTCAGGATACCTAGCCATTTCTGTCTCCTAACTGAAGTCAGCTTAGAGGCAGAAAATTATTATTCCAATTACAGTCTTTCACCTCAATGACATGTATTTCATATTCACGATCACTTCCTTTTTGTCAAATATGTCATAATTATATTTCTTTCATAACAAAATCTACATAATAGTTTTATTAGCAAATTCTGTATTAAAATGGTAGCTATTATAGCTTTCCATTCTCAAAATTTGGAAAGAATTATTTGTTTCCTCAATACTATTTAGTATATTCTATTAATATTATTCAAATGAATATATTCTAGTCTTTAGAGTGTAGTATAATTGATATGTCTGAGATTAGATGACTATGTGATCAACTGTAAAATAAAATGATTGTCAATAAGAGCTCTAAAAATACTATACCTGTTTGCTATATTCTTACTTTTTAATTTCAGGATGAATGAACACTTCCTAGAGACAGTACAAAATCAGTTTCTGAAGCTTTCCTGGTACAGGTGTCCTTCCCTTACCACATCATTGAAAGCAGGAGGTCAGAAACACTTGAGAATTAGCCAGATGCACTATCCTACCTTTCATAGACCTAAAAAAAATCAAGCAAAAATCTTTGAATTGACCATCAAAGATAGTAACAGCTTTAATCATACTGCAATTATTCCCTGAGCAGTTACCCAGTGAAGAGTACCTATGCACTCCTTGACATTACTACACAAGAGTGATAACTAACTATGTGAGGAAGCATTCCACTTAATATGAGAAGCCCCACCAGCAGTAGACCCAGCATATGATGTCATTCAAGCCTCAAGTTTCATTAGGAACTTGAGAAAGTCTTTTACCAAATAATGGTTTATAGAAGATATATAATTGATTTCAAAAGCAGCTTGGGGAGGAAAAGGTTGATATCAGCTTACAGTTTATGTCAGACCATCATCAGGCAAAACCAAGGCAGGAACTCAGGCAGAAAATGGAGGCAGAAACTAATGGAGAAACCATGAAGGAAGAGTGATAACTGATTTGCTCCCATGCTCAAGTTCACCTTTGTTACACAGCCAAGGTACACCTATGGACGATACCACGCACAGTGAACTGGGACCTCCTACTTCAGTTGTCAATCAAGAAAACACTACACAGATATACTCACAAGTGAATCAGATGGAGGTAAGTCTTCAATTAAGGTATCAAGCTGACAGTCAAGATTAGTCATTACAATTTCTTACAAATAATCCATTTAAGAGAAACAAATTTATACAAAACGAAATCTAAAATAATTATATCCTAGTTATCTTTGAGTATAATTATGTTCAATAAAACAGAACATAAAATGTGAAGCCTTTAATATCAGCTTGGGAGGCAGAAGAAGAAAGATCTCTGTGTGCTTGCAGCCAGCCTGGTCTACTTAGTTAGTTCTAGGACAGCCAAGGATACATAGTGAGACCCTGTTTCAAAAAAAGAAGTGCAAATGTAATCAACAATCATATGTAACAGCTGGAAATACTATGTGTTTTAGAAAACTTGGTTTATGCCTGGTCTTACATTTTATGATCTTCTTTTCTTTGCACATGGTAACTATGTTGGAGGGTTTTAATTGTCTCGTGTGTTTATCAGATACTAATGTTTTTTGATTTTCGAGGAGTTATCTTTATTGGTTGGACCCAACTTTATAAAAATTAAATACACTGCCTGTGCTAAAGAATCTCTTCCAAGTCTCCCCATTTATTAAAATTCATTACAAATATATCATAGTATTTTGTTCAGAATCAAAATATATTACAGTATTTTGTTTCAGAAAAAAGGGCAAAATTACTAGTTTTTCAATTATTCTGTCATATGACAGTCTTGGTAATACTCTTTATTTCATTTCAATTATATCTTTTTAAAATATGTTGTTCACAGTCCCTTGTGATTTATTATATTATTTCTGTTCTCTGCAATGCAAAGTACTTAATAAAAATCTTTTAGTATGTATTCTTTATTCTAAATATAATTATCTTATATTTAACATATGAAATAATAATGAATAGATTTATTCTATATCTTAATTATACTTAAGCTGAAGTGTATATAGTCAAATGAGATTGCCTGGATTATTCTGCCTTTCTACGTACATAACATTTGAGAGAACATTTCCAGAGACTATACCATTTCTTATGTCCAATATAGTTTTCAGAGTCATCATTAATATTATCTTTTAAAATAAATTTTAATTCCATTAACTTTTCAAAGACATTGTGTACATTTAATTTTGGTGATGAATCATTTACCTTTTAATACTGTTTGTCAAAACAACTTGAGTAAAAATTGCTAAAAGAAATTTATGATGTGATTAATTAATTATTTTCAGCTTGAGTCATAGTTCATTTAATAATAGCATTAAATGAAACTCAAGTCAACTACGTTTAAAGTCAAACTTTGTAATACAATACAATTATGGTGAGGAATAACACTTCGAAAGTGTGAAGAATTTGTTTTCTGTTATTAAACCATTATGTTTCTATAATAGCAGAAAACATTGTATGTACAGCAGAAACACCACAATTCATAACATATCACCGAAATTCATAAGATATCATTGTCCAATCAAGTCAATGCATTGCATGTAGGTTCCTTGGCATGTCATATGAAGGCACACACAGCACAATGTGGACATTGTATTCAGAAACAAAGCTTTAGTGAATCCTTATTGTTAAACCAAAACTCCTTGGTTTCATTATGCACTTGGTTGTGAATTAATTTTTAGATATTTTTTATTCATAAACTTTTCACTGTTGCCAATTTTTATGACTTCCCACAATCAGTTACAAGAGACTATATGGCAGCATTGTTATGGTGAAAGCAAATGTTGCTAAAATGAATGTTAGGGTTAAATTGAAAAAGTCAGGAACATGAGGATTGTAATGAAGGGGTCTTGCCACATGACCAAATAAGAGAGAGGACAAGGCTGGGGCAAACAATGAACTAAAATGGTCTCAGCAGCCTCTGGTTACTAGGAATCACTCCCAGGAAGCATGGGCAAGGCACTGCTGCCCTTCTTCCCAGAAAACTGCTCGATTTGATTGATAATTATACATCTGCACATATTCCTGCCATCTAATCACTATGACTGAATTGTAAGCATCGCTTACCCATTCCAGAAAGAAGAACATCTATTCTGCTTTGCTTATCTTTTGTTAGAATAAAATTATGAACAAAAGCGATTTTGGGAGTTAGTGGGTTTATTTGACTTACATTTCTGTCTATCATTGAGGGAAGACAGAGGAGGAACTCAAACAGGAACCTGAAGGCAAGAACTTAAGCAGAGACCATGGAGGAACTAGCTTGCACACAGGCTCACCCATGAACTATAGATTAGCTGTGGAGCACCCATAGGACTAGACTAGGCCCTCTCGTTACAGGAGATATTTGTTTAGCTTGAACTGTTTGGAGGGCCCCTAGGCAGGGGGATTGGGATCTGTCTCTGGTGCATGGGCAGGCTTTTTGGAGCCAAGTGTCTAGGCTGTGACATCTTGCACAGACTTGGTGTATGGGGGAGGGGCTTGGACCTGCCTCAGCTGAGTGTGCAGGATCTGCTGACTCCCCATGGGAGACCTTGATTTGGAAAATGTGGGGATGGGAGGTAGGTTGGGGAGGAAGACTGGGGTGTTGGGAAGAAGGAAGAGGCGGGATCTGTGGTTGGTAATGTAAAGTGAATAGAAAATTTCTTAATAAAAATAAAAATAAAAAAAATCCCAAAGACAACATAAAAAAAAAAAGTAGCTTAAAGTGATTAATTTATTATCTTTAAAAACAATATGTGTTTTATGTATAGTAATGATTGCCTGGTTTTCTATAGCATTGCCAATAATTTCACCTATTGTTGGTTTTTTTTTTTTTTTTTTTTTGGCTCTCTTTGGGGGCCTACCACCAAGCTCCCAAATAAATCACACACTGAGGCTTATTCTTACTTATGAATGCCCAGCCTTAGCTTAGCTTAGTTTCTAGCCAGCTTTTCTTTACTTTAGATTATCCCATCTACCTTTTGCCTCTGGGTTTTTCATTTACTATTTCTGTATAACTCTGTTTCTTACTCTGTGGCTTGCTGTGTAGCTAGGTTGTTGGCCTCTGGAGTCCTCCTCCTTCTATGGCTGCTATCTAGTTCTCTCCTTCCAGTTTTCTCTTTCTATATATACTCTCTGCCTGCCAGCCCTGCCTATCCTTTCTCTTGCCTCACCATTGGCCATTCAGCTCTTTATGAGACCATCAGGTGTTTTACACAGGCAAAGTAATACAGCTTCACAGAGTTAAACAAATGCCACATAAACAAAAGTAACATACCTTAAAATAATATTCTACAACAGTTCCCCTTTTGTCTAAATAAAAATGAAAGGCTTTTAACTTAAACATCGTAAGACAATAACACAATAACAATTATCAAGTAAGGACTATGTTCACATGTCCATTTGTAGTTAGCATATTCAGAGAAAATAATGCATAATCTATCCCATCTTAGTGAATCCAAAATTTTATATCTCATTTACTTTTTATCAAAACTAAGGAAAACTGCAACTATAATTATTTAATCTTCAATTCCATCTAAGACTCAGAAGGATGTAATAGTGTCCAGAAGGATGTAATAATAACAACAGGGACATTTGGCTGCATGGACAGTCACCCAAAGTTCCTCCGCAATGTTGGGGCATCCATCTTAGGCCTACAGGCCTAGATTATCTGGCAGACTTTTCTATGAAGCAGGAATTTTGAACTGTTCTGTCTTGTTTTGGCAAAGTTCATCAGTCACTTTCCTCTGTGTCCTGAAGAATATCTGAGAGACTCTTCTGTGAAGCAGGAATTTTTCTGAAAGACTGTTCTGCCTTGTTTTGGCAAAGTTCAACAGTTTTTTTCCCCTCTGTGTCTTGCATGTCTAGTCTGCACAGCACATTGTCAGCAGTCAAAGGCAAGAGCTAACCTTGACACAATGATAGCAAACTCCATAAGAAGAGTCTTCAATGCCCATCATCTTCTCTGAAGTAAATTGATGCTGCCGGAGCAGATGTATCTCAGTGTCATGAAAATTTTTAAATTAACAAGACATTTTAAATGCCATATTCTATAGATCTTTGGAAGTTTTGAAGACCATTTATCTAAAATATATCTATTTAACCTAGAAAATATACCTAACATATCTTCAAATTTGACTGTTATAAATGACTAACTACTAATCTATATTTCCTGATTATCTTATATTTTATAATAAGAGCTTTCAAAAATTAGAATTTTACCTTATTTTTTAAAATAAACTACATAGACACAATACCTTAAACAATAATATAAACATATATGCAATACATTGTAACAGAAATAACCTTAGATTTTTACCAATATACAAAAAAATCTTTAAACAAGAGTAGAAACATATATACAGAGTAACAAAACTAACTTTAACTTTGTATCAATATACTGTATTTCTCGAATGACAATAAACATCTATGACTTGTGAAATAACCAAAAAACAACCACACACCCCAACTCTTGGGAATATGGGCATAGTTTTCTCCATACTGCTTCCTGCTGTCTGTGGATGAAGTACTTTTGGGGTCTCAGAGAGAAAATTTGAGATAATGGCCAAGTCTTGGGAAGATCAGCAGTAACCTTTGCTGGTAGATATCACCTGTCAAGATTCAGGAGGTCTAGCCTGATCAAACCTGATCCATATTAACCCTGAAGAAATCCACAGCCCCTCATCCCCTATGGAAAAAAAAAAAACTCCAATGCATTTTTGATTTCCATTTGATAAATGCATTTTTGACTTCTTATTTAAAGTTAAGGCACTTCTAAAATATCTAGATTGGTTCAATTAGCAGTCCAGTTCACACTCCCATGTGTCCTAGCAGCTCTCGTTTGCTTCTCAACAGTCAAAAAAATTCAAAATCAACACATCCATGATCCAGACTACCTGTGTACTTCCCATCTTATGTGGCTTTTTTTCTTTTACCCTCTCTTTAAAGACTTAGTAAACAAAGAAAACATGCAACTCTCAGTTGCCTTCTCAGTTTTAGCAAATAGAATTTGTTCAAAAATGTGATGGGATTCTAAGAAGAGAAAGCCCAGGATGAGCTAAGCAAGCTCATCTCTTATGGTTTGAGGTGTGTGGGGGGACTTGGCGTTGTACCTAGAAGATCTGTCAGTACCAGAAGGAAAGTATTCACTAGAACAAAGACTGCATTGTGAGTGTAAAAGCTATATGACTCAGCGAAGACACAGCAGAGGAACACACCCTCATGGGTCCAAGGTGCTCAAGCACAGTATATGCTCAAGCTGATTGTCTGTCTTCAACAGCAAGCAGGGAGACAATTTCTGACAAACAAGGAAAGAATAACACTAAAAATTTAAGCTAAAAACCATAGAGATGATCAGTTAACTGCTAAAGAAGAGACCGATTGCATGGAGGCTCAAGACACACACTAACATTCAAATACATTTGAATCCAGAATTACTATGTTATTTAAATGTTCAATTTTTAATAAAAGTTGATAAAGGGAATAGTGTTACCCATAAAAACTACTTTAAAGTAGCAATGAAATCATATACAAGTTCTCAAAATCCTGATCATTTAATTGGCATTGGAGAGCAGGGGCTGCAAAGTAGCAAAGCAAATGTTAGCAGTCAGCGTCCCTCATGGCTGTAATGGAAACAGCTGCTTTCCTCTTCGGAGGAACAGTGGATGGAGAAAGCCACGGCACTGCAGAAAATATGACAAGAGATGATGTTCCCATGGATTGGAAACAACTGCATGTGAATGCCCTTGGGTGTTAAAATACTCCTGAATGTCACATAAACAAAGAAAATCTGAACCCACCTGGAAACTCATTTTCATGGGCTTCACTGAAGCTTAAAAGTTTGGGAAGGGAAAAAAATTAGAGAAAGAATCCCTGTGGGGCACAGGTGTAAAAGGCATAATGTGGTTAGAGGATGCAAAAAAAAAAAAAATGGAGAGAACTACTGCAGTTTCAGAGTTCTCTAAAGAAACAAAACTGATAGAATGAACATATACATGTACACATAAGTGTGTGTGTGTGTGTGCGTGAATTTGTGCATGTGTGCATGCACTCAAAAGAGGATTTATTAGACTGATTTACAGGATGTAGGCAAGGAAGTCCAACGGTGGCTGTATTCCAAAGGGAAGGATGAGACTACAGTAGTTGTTCAGTCCACATGACTGGATGTTTCAGAAGTCCCAATCTAGTGCAGAATACAGAAGGATTCCTGGAAAGCTGATGGATTCAGTCTACACTGGAACCCCGAATAACACTGGCCAAAGCAACAGGGCAGATGAATTTACCAGAGAGTGAGCATAAGCTGGTAAAAAGCAAAAACTTTCATACACTCTTAGGCTACCTGTCAGCAAAAGGTGTGGACCAGATTTAGGGTGAGTCTTTCTACCTCAAATTATTCAATCAAGAAAAATCTCTCACAGGTGTGCCCAGCTGCTTGGGTTTTAGTTGATTTCAGATGTGGGAAATTTGACAATCAAAATCAGTCATTACACAGAGTGTAGAGGAACAACTCAGAAAATATTGCTCTGAGACTCAGGCAAGTAGTACCTTCTGCCCATCATTTGAGAGTAGAAAAGAACGTGTAACACATCATGTTCCAAGCTTTATACTAAGCACATAGCATTTGTCATCTGCAACGAGAGGGATTGACTGACTTGTGATGTTCAGATAACAACTGTTTGCCTAAGTCCCTTGGGAGCCAAAAATGCCTTTTAAAAACCCTCCCTCCATTCTTCCCTTCCCTCACCTTACATACCTTTTTCTTTTTTTTTTTTTTTTTTTTTTTTTTTGAGACAGTGTTTCTCTGTGTAGTCCTGACTGGGCTGTCCTGGAACTCACTCAGTAGAGCAGGTTGCCTTGGAACTCACAGAGATTTTGCCTGCCTCTGCCTCCTTGAGTCCTGGCCTAAAGGTGTACACCACCACTACCCGGCTGTAATTTCAATATTTAATATTGATATGCAATTTCACTCTAATGCTTAGACTTCTGTAATGCCGTCTTTCCCCCCATTATTCTAGCACACCCAAACTCTGGCTGTTGAACTGATTTTAATTCACTCCTGGAAGTCTTCCCAAGTACAAATGCTGAAATATTTCTATTTCTTACATTTTGTATATGCTGGGTCCTAAAGTTCAGCCATGTGGTAAATTTATAGGGGTGAAGGCCTTACGGAAACCTCAGTAAGGTCCTATCAATATCCCCACCATCATCAGAGGAAGGCCAAGAACTAGTGGAATGCCCTTCAGAAAGATGTGCACAGGGCATGTTAACAGGAAGACAGTCCAGAGGTGAAATCAATTTTCTAGCCCTTAGTCAGATCCTGATTAGAGGAATGTATAAAGCTGTCATCAAAAGTAACTTGAAATCTGTATAAATTGAAAATTATTAAAGGAACAATATGGCCAAGACAATATTAAAATATAGAATATACTGACTTATATAGTATAAAGATCTAATAATGCCTTCTAATTCTGAGGTGTGATTATTAATGTCCAAACTCTACTATTTTTTAAACATACAATATCTTCTCCTGGCCTAGTGGAGGAGAACTTGCCTAACATATATAAAGCACTGTATACAATCTAGGAAGCACAAAAAGTCCAAGTAGGCTGTTTTAGAGAGATAGTAAAATCCATTATTATAAGATATTCATCTACATCTACACAGGAATAGCACAAATTGCCAAAACACTATCAGATCAAGGAAGTTTTCCAAGACACACAAAAATGTACAATGTGTGAATGTAAACATCTGCACCTGGCATACACATAGCCTTCTTTGATAACTGAAATGTATTAAATCAGCTCAAACATATCACTACTGTTCTGCTCATTATACAGTCTCTTCATCATTGGGAGAGGCACATGTTGTTGCTTCTGTCAATCTGCAACAGGAAAGAAAATTACCAGAAATACTAGTTAACACAAGTCTCTTTGCAGTTCAGCAGCCTTTATTATAAAAGTGCCATTCCACACTGGAAAAAGATGAGAAAATAGACTAATTATGGCAATTGGTGCATATTTTTCTGTATTCAACTTGGTATTGCAAGTACCCAGGGTACTTTTAAGGTACCCGTTCTTTGAAGAGAATGGTATCTACCTTAGAAGCCTATCTCCAAATTCACATACTATGAACACATTGGATCAATGTTTTGAACCACACTATAGAGATGTATGATAACATGGACTTTTTCAATTGCAGTGTAACTTAGGATTTCTGTTGCTGTGAAGAAACACCATGACCATAGCAACTCTTATGATTAGGGATGGTTTATATTTCAGAGATTAGTCCATTATTATTATGGCAGGAACCATGGTGGTATGCAGGCAGACATGGTGCTGGAGAGGTAGCTGAGAGTTCTACATCCTGAATGGAAAGAAACAAGAAGAGACAGTGTACCACCTGGCTTGGCTTGAGCTTCTGAAACCTCAAAGCTCGCCCCCTTAGTGACATGGTGCTGTGGGATGTTCTGTATGCTGTGAATATGTGTTACTCTGATTGGTTGATAAACACTGATTGGCCAGTAGCTAGACAGGAAGTATAGGTGGATAAGCAAACAAGGAGAATTCTGGGAAGAGGAAGTTGAGTCAGGAGATGCCAGCCTGCTGTCCAGGGAGCAGCATGTAACAGCACACAGGGAAAGCCACGAAACATGTGGTGACATACAGATTAACAGAAATGGGGTGAGTTTAAGTGTAAGGGCTAGTCAGTAGTGAGCCTGAGCTAATGGCTGAGCAGTTTTATTTATTATAAGCCTCTGTGTGTTTACTTGGGTCTGAGTGGCTGTAGACTAGGTGGGACACAGGAAATCTTTCAGCTACAATACACTTCCTCCAACAACAACACAACTCCAACAAAGTCTATGGGGACTATTTTCATTCAAACCACCACACAGTGCTTCTCAAATTTTTAAATTGACATGGAAAGAAAGATTCTCATTATTGTAGATCATAAGTTTAGATGGTAGAAATTTTATTACTTATCTTTTCATGTATATGAGTAAGTCTTATTCAAAAAATGATTCCCATTTAAAAAAAAAATCAGACTTAAGATGACTCTTGGCCACAGTGGGTCCACATCCTATTCATTCTAATGTTCCCCCAATAGGTTGGAATACTGGGCTACACTGGCATTTATCAGTATTCTTCCTATCTATTAAGAAAATACATTTTATTTTTCTTTAAATTTAGGTTGATTTTATCACACAAATGTGACTGGGAGTTTGAAGGAGGGGGTGAAACAATGTCATGATATCTCCCTGCTCTCTTTCAAATTCATCGCCTCTTTTTCTCTTTCCCAATAGATACATCTACAATATAATTTCTGCATCTCAGCCTCAGGAATCATTGCAGAAGAGGGAGTAGAAAGACAGTAATAACTAGAAGAACTAGTAGTTTGCTGTGAGATTGTGTCCCTTCTTAATTTTTATTGAATGGTTTGAACTATCAGTTTCTAAGTGGTATTAACTTTTCCAACTTTGAGTTATTCTTGAGAACCACATCTCAATATTACAATGCCTAGAGGACACACACACACACACACACACACACACACACACACACACACACACAGCCTAAGTGTAGAGATGTTCAATAAACATGCATTGGAATAGCTTGGCAAGCTATGTAGACCTTCTGTTTAGTATGCTATGATGGTATGTAGATAGTTCTTTTATAGACTTATTTTCTTTTCAGAATCATTTGAAATTCTGAATAAAAGCAGCATGGTTTTATGCAAACAATGTGTGTGCATTTTTTCTGTTCTGTTTTAAGGCTTTACGACTGAAAGACACTCACAATGAAACTCATGTTCAAAAGCAGGTTGATTTATAGGACAAGATTAAAAGTAAACCAGAGTGTTCAATTCTGGCTTTCTATTTCCTTTACAGTGACATATATTTTATGTTTCAGTGGAATACCTCACACTTGGCAAGTGAACACTTCAGAACACAGTCAGATGTGCTTTCCATGAATATTTTCTAATATTTGAAGCCAAAGTGCTCAACCCACTTCATTCCAGCTCTAGGTAGTATAAGAGCAAACATCCAGGTTACAGAAAAATTATTTATCTCATCATTTACTTAGTGGAAAGGCTCATTCCACAATTTTTTATGCCTTGGTTAGGATTATTGATCCCCTGACAACATTCAAAGTTAATTTTAGAGTGTTTTTTGATCATATGTTTTAATTTAATAACAAATGTAAGTTGACATTTAAGCATGCAATATCTGACTGAAAAGCACAACAAAATATTGATGGGGCAACAATAATAAAAGATATCAAATTTTAATTATATCTCTATATTTTACCATCAATATTTATCATAATTTATGTTGTATGTTAGAATATGATCAAATATGCTACAATATTGACCAGAAAATTAATTAAGTCTATAAAATTTAAATATGTTCCCATTTCAAAGTAATGAAATGGTTTACATTAAAACCAAGCTGGGCAATGGTGGTGCACACCTTTAATACCAGCACTGGGAAGGCAGAGGAAGGCAGATCTCTGAGTTCTAGGCCAGATTGGTCTACAGAGCAAGTTCCAGGACAGCCAGCAATACACAGAGAAACTTTGTCTCAAAAAACCAAAATTAAGTAAATGAAAAAATAATGTTACCTCACTTCTTACATGTCTCAATATTTCCCAACACTACTATTGTGAGACAAAGCTTTTAGTCACATGGACCTTTAAAGAAACAAATGCACACTGTAGTTAACAGCAGGCATGAATTTCTTATCACTTCCTAGTCCATATGCATATTTATCTCTTGGTTCTTTGCCGATTCTTTTGAATGTGATTATTATTATCTATTTTCATCTTTTTTAAATGTAGGAATTTAAATTTAACTGTAGTAGATTTGGAGCATTTACCTGCATAAGGGAAGATTTAGACCTTAAAGATTGTAAATAGAAGGAGCTGTGCAGTTACTAACATTGCAATAAGAAGGCATTTTCTAAACTTTATCAAAGAAAGTTAGACTACATTGTTTTGTGTAAGGAGTAGCCACAGTGAAAAAACTATAGGATATAAGTGCATACAAAGACACATGGACACAGAGACATAGACACACACAGAGAGAATGTTTTTAAGTCTATTCTTTACTTGCTTTGAAAATAGATTCATTTCTCACATAATATATCCTGACTATGGTTTCCCCATCCCCTACTTCACCCAGTTCTTTCCCACTTCCACTCTCATATGGATTCATTCCATTTCCGTCTTTCATTAGAAAAGAACAGGCTTCTAAGGGATAATAATAAAATAAAATATAATATGATGAAACGAATACCATCACAGTGGAGTTGGATAAGATAAACAAACAGAAAGAAAAGAGCTCAAGAAGAAGGCACAAGGATTAGAGACCCACTTGTTTGTACACTCAGGAATATCATAAAAACACTAAATTGGAAGCCAAGGTATATACACAGAGGACCTGGTGCAGACCCGTGCAAACCCTGTGCATACTCCTTCAGTCTCTGTGAGTTCATATGATCTATGATCATCTTGACTTAGAGAGACCTTTGTTTTCTTGGTGTCCTCCATCCCCTCTTACTCTTTGACCTGGTTCCATGAGCCTTGAGAGGAAGGCTTTGATGGAGATATCCCATTTAGGATGAGTATTTTAATGACCCTCCTCTCTGGATCTCTATATTTATTCCCATCTGCTTGCTCTAGGAGGAAGTTTCTCTGATGATGTTTAAGCAAGGACCTGATCTATGAGTATAGCAGAATGCATTAGGAGTCATTTTACCACTACATTTCTTTCTTCTTTTATTTTTTTTTTTTAATGCCAGTAGTATTTGGTTTTACATTAAGTCCCTGGGCTATCTAGTCTCTGGTTCTTGTTCACCCAAGCAGTATGAGAGCCATTTTGTAGAGTGGGCCTTAGGTCATTCGTACATTGGTTGGTTACTCCCACATGCTTTGTGCCACTATTGCCCTAGCATATATTGCAGATAGGACACTATTGCAGATCAAAGGAGGGTATGTGACTAGGTTGGTATTTATATTTATCCTTTGGTAGCATATAGAGTACCTTCCTATAACAAAGGCATTATCATTTAGAGGTGAAGGCTCTATGTAGACACCAGCTTGACTCCCCTGTGTTCAGAGTTGTGTGGGTGTTATTTTCAGCAATGGGGCCTTGCTGTCAATGTGTGGAAAGAAACTTTTTGTCTTGGCAACAGCCTGATTTTTGTTTTTGTTTTTTTTTTGTTTTTGTTTTTTTAAGATGAATCAGAAAAATAAAATTTCTTTTCATCCAATCTGGCTTTTCTAAAACCTCACATTCCATTCAGAAGAAGAGATTAACAAAACATCTAATGGGGGGAGTGATTACTTTAAATTACATGAAGCGAAATTTAAAATCAAACTTAGTGTTTTGTGAAGTTAATATGTATTGATATTCTTAAAAAGAAATGAACAAAAAATTTAAACTGATTCAAACCTTATTTTACTTGAAAATTAAGTGACCTATTTATGTTCCTGCTTCAGTAGGCTTTAGAAAAATTAACTCCCGTGGACGCCCATGCCCATTCCCTCTTCCTTCAAATCTTTTCTTTATGACTTTAGAAAAACAAAAGGTGGAATTACCCTCTGTCTTTCATACTGTGTGGCAGTGCTGATTGCCTCATGTTCACTCTGGTCTGCACTCTGGTCTGAAATGGTCTGCACTAACCCCATCCCTGGCACCAGCCTCCATTGCCATCTCTCAGGGCTATGGGTCCAGGTGCTTTGTCACCTTCCTCAGTGATCCAGCTCTGTGGTCCTCTTACAGGACTGATTACAGGAAGTTCATCCCCAGCCTAATAATGCCTCTGGCAGTGTTTGGGAAATTAATTGGCTATTTCTGGAAATGCTTATCTCAGATGAGTAGTTGTGTGTGTGTGTGTGTGTGTGTGTGTGTGTGTGTGTGTGTGTGTGTGTGTGTGTGTGTGCTGTATGTATGCCTGTGAGTACATGTGCCAAGTAATGAATGTGGAGATTCTCACTCTGCTCTTTGAGCCAGGGATTTTGTTCATCATGGTATGTACTAGGCTAGCTGGGGCTGTGCATTTGGGGGAACTCTCATCTCTACCTTCCATCTTGTTGTAGAAGTGCTGGGGTTGCAGAAGCTTGCTACTGCTATCAGCTTTCTATTGGTTCTAGGGATTTGACCACAGGTCCCCACTTTTGCCCAGCAATGTGTACAAGTCACGTCATTCCTTTTGTCCTTCAGTAAGAAACCATGTCAATACTTGAAAAGATATGAATGAGGTCACTGATAATTGATCCATGGCAATTCTTCATAAGAGAATGGAAAAACATTGAACCTATTTAATAAAGAATATGCTGGGACTTGACTTGAGGAGTGTGACAAGAGAGTAGAGAAAGGATAGCCACACATACAAATAAGCTGGGATCAGATAAGCTGTACACACTCTGGTGGAGTGTCACCAATTACCAGAGCAATGTGGAAACTTGGTATGTTTATTATGTACATTATGTACAACACAAAGGAACAAGTTAACTATTCTCCATGAGAGGTGTCTATAGGCAAGCAGTCTTGGGCCGTAAAATCCAGGAAAAGAAAGGTACAGAAATTTCACACACACACACACACACACACACACACACACACACACACACACACACTGTCCAATCATTATTAAACACTCACACTTAGACCACTGTAAGTCTTTTCCAATTTCCCCTGAGTCTGAGGAAGTCAGTGGAAGGCTTTGCCAAATTCCCATGGGTCTGAGGCTTTGGTCACTGACATCCCTATGGTCATATCAACAACACACATTCACTCAAAACTTCTACTGCTCTTCACATGTTCACGCAGAACTTCCTCAGTTCCCCACACAAGGTACACTCAGAACTAACATTATCTCAAAACATTAAACATTTTCTTCATTGCAATCCAGAATTTACTCAAGATGAGAACACAGATAATTAACATAATTTTATATTTTCTTTATAACTGTGGATGTAGTTAGCCAAAAATAATTCATGGTATGATACTTTCTGCTACAGATTCCTGGATTTGAGTTAAATATGTAGCTGTCTCATTAGCAAGCAAATTCTGTGGTCAGTTTGCTTAGAAGACATATCTGGTGAGTATTGTAGCCATTTCCTCTTCATAAGAGGAAAGACAACTTTTTCAGTGTTGGCAACCAGGGGCCACATCTCTCTCAAACTGTAGGATGATAGAGAATTAAAAATCTCATCTTAAAGGGTATATGATGTGTTCTGTATAAGTTTATTATAAAAAATAAAATAAAATATATTTTACATGATGCTAGAGAATGAAAATGAATCAGCCCATAGAATTTAGAAAGATGTCAGCAAAAAAATGATGTGTAAAAAATGCAGACTTTTCATAGTTTAATTTGAAATTGTTATGAAAAATGCTAGAGAAGTTTTAAATCAAATGTATGCCACACTCACAGAAATACATAACAAATCTGACAACAAACACAATGCAAACTTACATAGTAAAAACTATTTCAATCACAATTTCAATAAGGATTTGCACATAATGTTGTAATTCCTAACAATTAAGTGTCAGTAATAGTTAAAACCAAGAGAAATTCAGAAAAAGTGTTATGTAGGCATATACATAACAAGGGTTTTGAATGTATTAAAATTCAAACACTGTGGCATCGGAGTGAGCTATTCACCAATGGAGCAAAAATGTCCAGAGTTCGAAGGAGATATTGGTGGAACAAACAAACACAGTATAATAACTCAAATAAAAGATGACTGCTGATGAATAAGCTGAGCTGTAAAGATCATTCATATGACAAATCACAAGAACATACACTATGACATATATAACTTGAATATAAATAAATTAAGGATTTTGTCATTAACAAAAAATAAAAATTCTAATAGGAAATTGTTTTCTTTGAGTTGGTGCTTGGTTGTAGATTGGGTCATCTTCGCTAAACCAGACTTATTTAGTGCTGTCCAAAAAATTGTAACTATATTAATATTAAAAACAGTGTTTTACCAAAAATATTTTTGATTACAAGTATGAGAATATGTTCACAATCCCTATAGCATCAAATAATATCAGAAGATTTTAAAGTAATGACAACCACTCAATACTCATGAAGTATTTTATTAATGATAAACCTAAGAATTAAATTATAGGACAATTTTATAACAGTTTTGTCAACAAACTACAGGAGAGTGCTAAATGCTAGTGAACATGGGGTCTCAAAGAAACTTTTATACATAAGTGTGTAAATAAATAGAAATTGTTTTGCAATGTGATCAAATGTCACACAGTTCATATTTTACATGGGAGTAATTATCCTAAATATATATGTGAGGCAAACACCTGCAAAAGACTGCATGTAAAATAATGCCAATGAGTATTGTCCTCATTAGAAAAAATATTGCAAACAATTCAAATGTCCATAATATGGAAAGTCTAAATAGATTGTGCTGTCTTACACATCATACTGTCATGAAGTGGTGAATAAACTGATATGATATTATGATATCATATCATAATAACATTTGCTGCCCAAATCACAACCCTTTTATGATATAAATAATGAGACCTTTAGTTAAAAATGACTATAATTTGAAGTATTTATATACATAGAACATTGGAAATAAGAAATAATGAGAATGATGGACAGAAGAATCAGAAAAAAAAAACCCCATAAAGTAAGAGAAAGCAGGGTTATGAGGCAGAAAGCACTGCACAATAAATGATTGCCTAGTATTCCACTTGTGTGGAATAAGTGTAATAGCTTTATGAAATATGGAGTAAAATACAGCACATTTGGGTTATTAATGAGCATGAACTAAGTTGTATGATTATCCTAACTCTGCTTATGAGTGAATGATTTGTTGGGAATTTTAATTAAACAAAATAGGCATCACACAAGCCTAGCTTGATGTAGAGAATTAATGAGTGGACTAATGAGGGAAGGAAGGTCCATTCTCATTTCTCTTACCGTCTTTACTTAAAGAGTGATATTATGGTGAGACTTTCAGAACATTCATGGAACCACACTTACCAATTTGCATCTTGACTTTTGGATTTATTATTTTTGTTTTTCAATAGAAACATTAAGCAGTGCCCTATTGCCCCAGACAGAGTAAATTATTTTTAGTAAGTTCCCATCACAACAACAAACATTTCTTCTACCTGTGTGATCTCTGAGCTCTATGTAAGCCTACCACTTATCCCCATATTAACCAAATACATTCAGTACTAACATTTGGAAACTGAATGAAAACAAGTTTTATAAGCAAAAGTGTGATTTGTTCATAAGTTTATCTTCCATGTTTAATTAATGGATGTCCCAGTGCTTTTGAAACTTTAATCCGATTGCTACATGTACAAAAATGCAAATACATCCTTTTGCTATCACCCTACAAAACAACTCAATTCCAAACAGATCAAAGACCTCAACATAAAACCAGATACACTGAACTTGATAACAGAAGAAGTAGAGACTAGTGTTGAACTCAATAGTGCAGGAAATGGCATCTGAACGGAACATCAATAGCACAGGTGCTAAGATCAACAATTAATAAATGGAAACACTCGAAACTGAATAGTTTCTGTGTGACAAAGGACACGATCATGCAGACAAATAGTGGTACAAAGCTTGTAGGAGTAATGGACCAATATGGGCTTGGATTTAAGGCACACCCCATGAGATGGAACCCACCCTCACACTGTCTGGATGGCCGAGAAGTTGAAACAGACAGGCCAGAGACCTAGGGGGAAACTAAATACTACTGTTCTGATAAAGAAACTTAACCATAGAATGACTCCTAATGACATTCTTCTGGGCTCATAGATCAGTGCCTTTCTCAGTCATCATCTGAGAAACTACCTCCTGCAGTAAATGGGAACATATACAGAGACCCATAACTAGACAGAGTGAGAGACCTTGAATCACTCAGTACTAAATGGGATGTCTTCATCAAATCCCTTCCTTCACTTGGAACCCTATGGAAGTGGACACAGAGAGATCTTAAGAGCCAGAGGGGGTGGTGAACATCAAGGACACAAAGTCCTCTAAACAAAGCAGTATAGATGCACATATGAACTCACAGAGACAGCGGCAGTGTGCACCAGGCCTGCTGGGTCTGTGCCAGATGCTATCCCAGGAACACAAGCCCCCGGCCCTATCCAAGAAGCTATCTCCAACTAATAACCACTCGGAAACAAAAATTAGTTCTTTCCAATGGAGTCTCACTGAGAATACAAGCCACTCTTAAAGGCAAGCCCCATGCTCAGCAGTAGATGGCGAACACAAAACAAACTCAATGGCATCTCTGGAGACTCTTTGTCTCATAATGTTTTGTCAGGGCATTTTTTTTTTTTATGCTTCAAGTCCTTTCATATAAATTATGGCTTCTTGTTTTGTTTTCTTATGAGAATTCTGTGCAAGACTCTGTGACTATATGTGTTCCTTGTGCTGTTTTTTTTTTTTTTTGTATCTCTCTCTCTTTTTCTTCTATTTGTTTACTTTGTCTTATTCTGTTTTGTTTTGTTTTATTTTATTATTATTTTGATGTCTATTTTCTAAGGAGAAACTTCTGAAAATGATGTGGATTCAGATGGAAGGGAAGGTGGAGAGGAACTGGGAGGATTTGGGTGAGAGGAAATCTTAGTCAGAATATATTGACTAAAAATACATATTTACAGTAAAAGAAAGTATAAAAAATTAAGCCATTCATTCAGAATATAAGTAAATATCATTCTAGAACTGAATCAATGATTCTGGTGACTTTTTGGTATACCATATATGTTTTCATAAGGAATAAATAGATGAATAATAATTATATTGTATAGCTCATTCTGTTGTATGTCTTATTATTTATCATAGATTAGCAAAAAAAAACTATACTTAAAAAACAGGTAATTTGATGAAGTAACAAAGCACAATACAACCTAAGAGGTAATTCTGAAGAAATAGTTGTTTTGAAAGAATACATCTTTACATGCTATGTAAAGTGGTGTTTTCACAGATCTTGGAAAATATAACATGCTCCCGTTTCTGAAGAGCAGCCCAGAGAACCATTTCTCAAGCCAGCCTCTCCACATGTTAGACCTGTCACTAATTAACCCTATTGGTTATTGTTCCCATTTCCCTTCAGAATGGCATTCTCTACCACTAAAACCCAGAGGCTGTCACATTGCAAGAATTGCTCCACCTTGGCCACTCAGGCTTGGCAGCACATTCTCTAACTGACAAGCAATGGGGGTTTTGAAAAACAATATAATGAAGTATCTCTGCAGTTGAAGGTCACATAAATATACAGGCTGGAGAGGGGAAGGGGGTACAGAATATATGGGCTGCTAAGAGAATAGTGTGACACTCTCAGATAAAACTACTGGAAAGTAAAGCCAAAGATGATACGAAGCAACACCAACCTCAGTCTCCAACCATCTTACAATTGAGGAAATGGGAACTCCATCGCACAAGTATATTAGCTGTTAAGTTTCTACTGTTACTCTGTATGATATAAAACCTTGGCATGGATTTTATGTATAATTTTACTATCATACCATATCTATTTCATGTGCCTTCTGTTAAAATCTGAAGAGGGATACTTGGAACCATAGATTCTATTTTCAAAAAGTAGTTAGCACACGAAAATGACAAAGGCCTGATGGTTTTATATGGAGGGAGGTTACTGCTATGTAGCTGATTAAGGAAGTCCCCAAAGCAAACAGCCAAGCAAAGCAGTCACAGAGATGTCTCTTTGCTCTCATTCAGCCCTGTAGGTCTAGGTTGCCTTACAATTCCTCTGGGATCATAGCTTACACATGTATCTATTATTTAGCTAAAGGAGCTTTGTAAGGAAAAACAAAAGCAAGGCAATGGTCAAAAATAAAATAAAAATAAGAGTTCAGGTGCCGCACAACTATTGAAAAATGCAGGAAAAGAATGCCTCTCCTGGAACAGCAGTAGAGATAAAACTGCAAAGGCGTTTTAAAGTGCTAGCATTCAATAATAAATGAGAAGCACCATGAAAGAAGCAGAAGGGTGTGAGAGAAACAAAATATCCTACAAACATCTATTTTAATCATACCTACTTTGAGAACAAACCCTGAAAGTGTGAGGACTCCAGTCATTGGTGGAAGCTTGCTGTCAAGTGGATTCAGATAGGCACTCAGAAAAAAAAATAAAGACTGTGACATGTAGAGGGATTTTAATAAAAATACAAATTATAACTTAAAATGGAACTATTGCTGAATTGATATTAGTCAGCAGAACCAGAGTTAAGTTTCAATATATACTAGTGTTAATATATACTAGACATATTATTTTAAAAGTGGCTTTGATTTGGTATACACACACACATATGTATAAATATATATGTGTATGTTATATAATATATATGATACCTAACTGGCAATTCAGAAATTATAACAAAGTATCAAAAGTATAAGGAAACAGTTATGCAGTGAGATTTAAAGTGACTTATGTATTTCATCAGGAAAAAAAAGTTAAAAATAATACTAATGAATAATATAGTAATTACTTTAACATATTAAATATATAATTGCATACATTAAGATGATCAAAGATAAGAAATAACCTTAAAAGCAATATCATTATTAGGCAGCATAATTATATACTTTAGTGTTATCTGGACTAGTGAACACTTGAGGTTTAAGGCATACACTCCAATTTGATTAAACATCTGTAATCCTGTGATTAAAGTGAAAGTATTTACATAAATGACAATATCTAATGGGATAAAAAACTAAATAACATAACATATTTAACATTTGGCATACTATCTTTACCAGCTAATTCACTAAAGTCAAACAAATTCAACTTTCATGTGTTATTGACTCTGTGGAGAAAAACACTCTGGCTTCATGAACACTCAGGCAACCAAACAGACTTCTTTCCTTAAAACACATAACAAAAAAATCCATAGATATCTGTAACATCTCTAAATTTTTTTAAGGTTGAATATAATGCTATGAGACTTTTTATTTATATGATTCTATAGTCCTTTCTCTGGAGAAGACTAAGAAAAAACTAGAGATAGAGCTCAGTGGTAGTGTGCTTGCTAGCATACCCAAGTTTTAATGACAAAATGCTAGATGAAAGAATGAATCACTGAATAAATAAAAATACATTAATTAAAAAGGCCTTGAGTTTGAAAGAGAGCAATGAAGGGTATACGAAACGGTCTGGAGTGAAGAAAGCAAATGAGGAATGGTGTGATTATAATCTAAAAAAATAAAAGAAGCACGAAGAATTCACATAACCATAACCTCAAGTATCAGATATGAACATAGATGAAAATAAATTTACACTCTTCCCTTCCTTTAAAAATACATAATTTAAAAGAGTTGATCAATGAATAAATAAAATACATTGAAAATGTAAGTAATAGATAAGTGATAATACTAATTGTAATTTTAGAATTGCTATTCATTGAAATGAAAAATTAAACCTTCACTTGGTGGAGAATTAACCATGTCAGAAAGCAGTGAGATGTTTTATTTCACTCATAACAAGAGATTAAAACTTAGAATTTACTTTTTATTTTCTCAAACTCAGAGAGCTAGGATTCAAAAGAGCAATTTCAATGAATATAAAAATTTATGCCAATGCACACATTGCGAAATGGGCATCTGAGTTTCACAAATTACTGAGGGCAAACATTGTGAGTAACAATCTACATGGATCCTGCCATTTATTAAGACCAAAATAAATCCCTTTCATTTGTTACATCATTGTACCTGAAATACATTCCATCTAGAGTGGCCTATTGAAGCTGAGATTAAAGTGAGTGTTGCTATCTCTTGCCTAGAAGACAAACTAGTTTTTAACCTAAAGGATCAGTCACTCAAACATGTACTCCACTGTGAAGACACTGAGGACCCATTTATCTTTATTACATTCTCTTCTCTGCTTCAAGAACACTGTTTACATCAGTCTCTTAGAACTTGGCACTTAATATTGTGGTGTTTACTGGGGGTGTTTGCCTGTCTCTGCTGTGAGCTGACTGAGTCTCTACACACATAAACTACAGGGAAGTGCTTGTACAATGAGCAGAAAGACAGATGATGTGTTCTGCTGTTATGATCTGGTAAATAAGTTTTTCAGCATCCAGGCAGAACCACTATCTTGCTTGACTTTCTGATTACACAGATTACCCTTCCTGAGTAAACATAATGGAATGTGACTACTCATTGCTCATCCATCAGACTTATTTTTTTCTACATGTGGCCTCGGCTGATGACCTGCTATCTGATCAAGTATACCTTCAATTATGAAAGGTGCTTTATTTCCTGAATAACTTTGTTGTCCCTTGTATTTTCCTGATGAACTTATGCCTTTCGTATAATATTTTAAGACCATTCTCATGTTAATTTACTTTCCTACTAAATTTTTGTATTCTAGAAGTCACTGGCTGTCACTGGTAGAATCTTGGGTGTTCTTTTTCCCCTCTCATTAGTTGGGTGCTTCTTATTTTCTTTCTTTCTTTTTATTTTTTTGTTTGTTGTAAAGAGTTGATAGTAGAATTATTAATTTTATGGGCAGACTGACATATAGACAATAGCGTCGCCAAGTCTCCAAGGAGACTTCAGGCCCCAACACCAGAAACAGACAGCAAAGCAGGGACTCAGGAGTGCACTCAGGCTCCAGCTCAATATGTTTTTTTCAAGAACTCAGTAATTATCATTTCTTATTATGTTAATTGACTGTATACCCTATTTTAGAAATATCAAAGAAAGTTCAAACAAAGCACTTAATGTAAAATTTCTATCTTAGAATTTTTTTCCAAACCACAAATCTCTTAATATCAAGCCACATTTGCTGTGGATTTTTTGTTTTTTTTTTTTTTGCGTTCAGCAGGTCGCATAGGATGATTGGACATGGGCTGAGTGCGGTGTTGAGATGGTCTGCTTGGTGTGCTGGGGATGGTCTTATGTCAATTGTTCTGATTGGTCAATAAATAAAATATCCTAAAAAAAAAAAAAAAAAAAAAAAAAAAAAAAAAAAAGAAAAAAAAAAAAAAAAAAAAAAAAAAAAATATAAAAAAAAAAACTGCACATAATGTATCAATATAAGTCTCTTTTTTTTATCTAGCTTATTGAAAATTTATGTCAAAAATCAAAAATATTATGCAATAATAATAATTACCATATTATTATGGCAATAAACGATTGTAATCAAAGCACTTGCGAAATGGAAGCAGGAAGACCATGAGTTCAAGATCACCACCAAGAAAATTTGATCTCAATAAGCAGCATATGACCCCCTTCTGCTTTTTGTCTCCTTCTCTCCTTTTTTTTCCTTCTTCCTCTCCCTGTTTAGAATTTTTTCTGTTTATTTCTTTCCATTTTCCTCTGTTGAATCAATAAAATTCTACATATAATGAGACTGAATGCTAGTTAAGGCTTATAGGATGAGCTTTTGTTTTGTGGAGTTATTTTATTGCATCCTCAGTATTATTCTGTTATTGTCCCTGAATAAATATGGTAAGAAACTACTTGAGTCTAAAATGGTCACCAAGATCAAAATTAGCCTTGAACTCCAGCAGTGAATTTCTTACTCTATTTTGTGTGTCGCTTGCACCTATTAATATTACAAATTCCCCAAAAGAAAAACTTTATTTCAGATGCTTCCTATATACCATATTTTATAGTTAAGAACAATTGACTCTTTTCAAATAAAAACATAAGTGAGCTTTACATTTCCAAATAATTTGTGGTTGATCAAGTCCAGTAATTGCTTTAATTTTCTATACATGATGTTCCTTTTGTCATCTGATTGATTTTTCAATAACACAAAAACTCATGATAAAGTGACATTTCATCACATAGCTTATAGAAATAGATATTTTCCAAATCTACATTGTAAATATTAAAATATAGGAACATAAAAGAGTCAGTATGAGCAAAATCATCTATAAAATATTTTATTTGTCAATAGGCATCAATGCAAAGTCCCCTTGGAGAAAATGTAGTGAAAGTCTTTCAGTTATTCATGAAGATATTTCATGAAAATGGAAATTCAGCATATTCCTTCAGCCTCTGAGTAAAAGGAACTGAAAGTAGTGTTGAAAGTTTCTTTTGGTTGTCTTCCAGAAACTAAATGCAAGTTCCTATTGCTGAAGACATCATACTCTTCAGTCACCAGTTCAGATATGAAAGTCACCTAGCTGTGATACCTAGTAACCTCAATAATGGCCCCAATGGCAGGTTATCAATAAACTGAAATAATGGCTCTTATATCTTCATGGTCACCAGCATCTGTCTGACTGAATTTAAGGCCCACTTAACAGGAGAGAAATAATGTAAGTTTATACTTATTGTATAGTCTGGCCAACAATGTGTGGCTAGTTAGGTCATGGGTCTTAGAGGAGAACCTACTATTACCACTATCCTAAACTAATATAATCCCTAACTGCATTCTAAAGAGTTATCCTTATATCTACACACAAGTATACATTTTACACTCTCATCAAAGAAGCCTTTTTCTTTTTCTTTTTCTCTTTCTTTCTTTTTCTTTCTTTTTTTTTTTTTTTTTGGTAGAAGGAGACCATTGCATAAAGCTACCACTCATCAAATGCAATGAATCTCTGGCAATGGGGGTCCCAGCCTCAACTGTCTATAATACAACTCCTGAACCCAAGGCTCACAGAACATCATGTAAGAGGGCATGGAAAGATTGTCAGAACCAAAAGACCAGGAAGTCTGCTGTGAGATCATATCATCTAGATACTACAGGGAGGTGATACTTATGGAATCTCCACAATATGGCTGGCTAATCAAGACCAAGTGGCATGTCAATATGGATGACAGAAATCTCCTGGGGCCCAAACCTAGATGAAGAGCTACAAGCAATTAAAGTCTGTTGTGAGAGGAAGAATTAGTCTTCCCTAGGGATTAGCTTACTCTTTGGTCATCAAATGCCAAGTGGTCAGCCCTTAAACACATAAGCATACAAGCAACATTAATTGGACTCATCAAGCTACACACACACACACACACACACACACACACACACACACACGCAGGTATATGTACATATTCTGTATAATTTGCCTTAAAATGCCTAAATGCCTATCTTGGGATTTGCCTCATTTCTTTTTTCTTCATTTTAATTCTCTTAATAAAGTTTTATAGTACAGAGATGGGTATCATATATTCAACTAGATGCCATTAATGCACAGTCAACATTCCACCCAGTATTTGGGTAATCTGGTCAATATGTTTAGTTTCTGACCTTTAGTTGTTCATTTATAAAAAAAGACTCATGGGATAACATGTCATAGGGTAGTTAGGGAAATTAAATAATTTAATGCATACAAATGTGTAATGTGACAGTTACTTATTCATACTATAATCATTATCTTAATTGTTTTGCTGTATCAACACTTGGCACTTATGTTCTGTTTACTTGAGAATAATTTAGTACCCCCTTTTGGGCAACCTTGTTTTTCATACTGAGATACTTATTCAAGATACTTACCATTGCCCACTTATTAAAACAGACAAGCCATCCAATTTAACCTATAAAACTACACATTTAAACCAAAAATATTTTAATAAATCAAAATATCTAATATTTGCTATTGAAGAAAGTTTAGTATCTTACCTGTCAAGCATAAAATTTTTAAAATGTTCTATTAATTCAAACATAGGAAAAATATGTAGTGTAATGTGGGCTACTGTGTAGGATTAAGAGGCTTTATGTTTTGGTATAGGCTAGGGAAATGACCAGCCTGTCTATCCATCTACATATAAAACTCTCATAAGTAAACAATAAATTATTTTATATGAGGCCAGGTGGGCAGTGCATGTTTATAGTTCCAACGTTCATGAAAATGAGACATGAAAATTAAGAGGTCCAGGTCAACACAGTCTACATATTGAAACTCTATAGCAAGAAAAACAATAACAAAACTAACAAAATAACAATATTTTGAGATGAAGCGTCAGATATGGTACTTTAATATTTGGTACAACTTTAGCAATATCTAAATTATGGAAAATAGCCCTCAACTTGAATAAGTTTACTAAATAAAAGTAGTTTTAAATATGAGATTCAAATTGAATCAAAATTTTCATTTTTTTATATTTGTGTATGAATGCTGTCAAACATAGAGGTTCAAAACAGGATCTCCATGAAGTTACTCATAAGGCTACTTTCTTCTGCTTCTTCCAATTTTTGGTGTTCAGGTCTAGATGTTGGAGGCGGGCTAGGTTCTGGTGATGCTGTATTGCTCTTCATTTTGTTGTATGTACTTCTGCCTTGACGTCTGCCCATCTCCTTGTGGTTCCTTCTTGGTCTTATCAGTGTACTTGTTTCAGAAAGAGCTGACAGATTCAGGAAGACTCTCTCTCTTGTCCAAAAGGGAGTTTTCTTGTCCAACTCTCTGGTCCAGAAGGGAAGTCGGGGGCAGGATGGGAGCTGGGGGCTGGTCTCTAAGTCTCAGGAAGTGGCTGGGGTCTCGGGCAGATGGGCACGGGGATTGCAGGGGCTGCTGGGGGGCTTGGAAAAGGGGATCCCTCCTGGTGGGGCTAGAAGGTGGCCAGAACCTGTGGCCAAGTTGGGCAGGTCTTCCCGGAGTGGCTGGTGCCCAGGGATGGGGTCTGGGTTGGACCCGGATACTCACCTCTGGTCCAGAAGGGAAGTCGGGGGCAGGATGGGAAGGTAGAGGCTTGTGTAGAGGAAAAGACAAGAAAATTGGAAGAACGTTGTAAACAACTAGAGGAAAGGGCAAACAAATTAGAAGAAAATAATAAAGCCCTCCAAAAAAACAATAAAGTCCTGCAAGAAAACAATAAAGTCCTGCAAGAAAACAATAAAGCACTGAAAGAAAATCATGAAAAATTAATGAAACAAACAAAGGAGACAGTCCAAGAACTGAAAAGGGAAATTGAAAAAATAAAGAAGACACAAACAGAGGGAATGCTGGAAATAGAAAACCTGAGTAAAAGATCGGGAACTTCAGATGCAAGTATAACCAACAGAATGCAAGAGATGGAAGAGAGGATTTCTGGCATTAAAGATACAGTAGAAGAAATAGTTTCATCAGTCAAAGGAAACACTAAAGCCAACAAAGTCATGAACCAAAATGTCCAAGAAATTTGGGACACCATGAAAAGACCAAACCTATAAATTATAGGGATAGAAGAAGGTGAAGAATACCAACTCAAAGGCACAGAAAATATATTCAACAAAATTATAGAAGAAAACTTTCCCAACTTAAAGAAGGAAATGCCTATGAAGATACAAGAAGCCTATAGAACACCAAACAGACTACACCCCCCAAAAAAAGTCCCCTCAACACATAATAATTAAACAGCTAAATGTACAGAATAAAGAAAGAATATTAAGAGCAGCCAAGGAAAAAGGCCAAGTGACCTATAAAGGTAAACCCATCAGAATAACACCCGATTTCTCAATGGAGACTTTGAAAGCCAGAAGGACCTGGACAGATGTAATGCAGACACTAAGAGACCATGGATGTCAGCCCAGACTAATATACCCAGCAAAACTTTCAATCATCATAGACAGAAGGAACAAGACATTCCAAGACAAAGCCAGATTTAAATAATACCTATCCACAAACCCAGCCCTACAGAAAGCACTAGAAGGAAAATTCCAACCGAGGGAAGTCAGATACACACTCGAAAACACAGGCAATAGATAAAGCCACAACAGTAAACCCCAAAGAAGAGAAGTACACACACACTACCAACAAAAATAACATGATGAAGAATCACTGGTCATTAATATCCCTTAATATCAACGGACTTAATTCACCTATAAAAAGACATAGACTTACAGAATGGATACGAAAGAAGGACCCATCTTTCTGCTGCATACAAGAAACACATCTCAAATTCAAAGACAGACACTACCTAAGAATAAAAGGCTGGGAAAAGACATTCCAATCAAATGGTCTTAAGAAACAAGCAGGGATAGCCATCCTGATATCCAACAAAATAGACTTCAAACTAAAATCAATCAAAAGAGATCAAGAAGGACATTACATTCTCATCACAGGAAAGATCGACCAAGATGAAGTTTCAATTCTGAACATATATGCCCCAAACACAAGGGTACCCACATATGTAAAAGAAACATTACTAAAGCTTAAACCACATATAAAACCCCACACATTAATAGTGGGAGATCTCAACACCCCACTTTCACCACTGGACAGATCTCCAAAATCGAAACTTAACAGAGAAATAAAGGACTTAACTGATGTCATGACCCAATTGGACCTAATAGATGTCTACAGAACATTCCATCCTAACAAGAAAGAATATACCTTCTTCTCAGCACCCCATGGAACTTGCTCTAAAATCGACCACATACTTGGCCACAAAGCAAATCTCAACAGATACAAAACAATTAGAATAACCTCCTGTGTTCTATCAGACCACCATGGTTTAAAGTTAGATTTCAACAACAACAAAAACTACAGAAAACCTACAATCTCATGGAAACTGAATAATGCTCAACTGAATCACCAATGGGTTAAGGAAGAAATAAAAAAAGAAATTAAAGACTTCCTAGAGATCAATGAAAATGAAGACACCACATACCCAAACTTATGGGACACTATGAAAACAGTGTGAAGAGGGAAATTCATAGCACTAAATGCCCACATAAAGAAGTTGGAGAAATCCCACACTAGTGACTTAACAGCACATCTGAAAGCTCTAGAACAAGAAGAAGCAAAGTCTCCCAGGAAGAATAGACACCAGGAAATTATCAAAGTGAGAGGTGAAATTAATAAATTAGAAACTAAGAGAATAATACAAAAAATTAATGAAACAAAGAGTTGGTTCTTTGAGAAAATCAACAAGATAGACAAGCCCTTATCCAAACTAACCAAAAGACAGAGAGAGAGAATCCAAATCAACAAAATCAGAAATGAAAAGGGGGACATAACAACAGACATTGAGGAAATCCAGAGAATTATCAGGTCATATTTCAAAAACCTCTACTCCACAAAACTGGAAAACCTAAAAGAAATGGACATTTTTCTGGATAGGTACCACATACCTAAGTTAAATCAAGACCAGATAAACTATTTAAATAGTCCAATAACCCTAAGGAAATAGAAACAGTCATTAAAAGTCTCCCAACCAAAAAAAGCCCAGGACCAGATGGTTTCAGCGCAGAATTCTACCAGATCTTCAAAGAAGAGTTAATACCAATACTCTCTAAATTGTTCCACATAATAGAAACAGAACGAACATTACCAAACTCCTTCTATGAGGCTACAATTACCCTGATTCCTAAACCAAACAAGGATGCAACAAAGAAAGAGAACTACAGACCGATCTCCCTCATGAACATTGATGAAAAAATACTCAATAAAATACTGGCAAACAGACTCCAAGAACACATCAGAACAATTATCCACCATGATCAAGTAGGCTTGATCCCAGGGATGCAAGGGTGGTTCAACATATGAAAGTCCATCAGTGTAATACACCATATAAACAAACTCAAAGAAAAAAACCACATGGTCATCTCACTAGATGCAGAAAAGGCATTTGACAAAATCCAACACCCCTTCATGATAAAAGTCTTGGAGCGATCAGGAATACAGGGAACATACCTAAACATAATAAAGGCAATATATAGCAAACCAACAGCCAACATCAAATTAAATGGAGAGAAACTCAAAGCAATTCCACTAAAATCAAGAACGAGACAAGGCTGTCCACTCTCCCCATACTTATTCAATATAGTACTTGAAGTTCTAGCCAGAGCAATAAGACAACATAAGGAGATTAAGGGGATACAAATTGGAAAGGAAGAAGTCAAGCTTTCCCTATTTGCAGATGACATGATAGTATACTTGAGTGACCCCAAAGATTCCACCCAGGAATTGATAAAGCTTATAAACACCTTCAGCAACATAGCAGGATACAAGATCAACTCAAAAAAATCAGTAGCCCTCCTATATACAATGGACAAAGAAGCTGAGAAGGCAATTAGAGATATATCACCCTTTACAATAGCCAAAAATGACATAAAATACCTTGGGGTAACACTAACCAAGCAAGTGAAGGACCTATATGGCAAGAACTTTAAGTCCCTGAAAAAAGAAATTGAAGAAGATGTCAGAAAATGGAAAGATCTCCCATGCTCATGGATAGGCAGGGTTAACATAGTAAAAATGGCAATCTTACCAAAAGCAATTTACAGATTCAATGCAATCCCCATCAAAATACCAACACAATTCTTCACAGACCTGGAAAGAACAATACTCAACTTCATATGGAAAAACAAAAAACCCAGGATAGCTAAAAGAAACCTATACAATAAAACAACTTCTGGAGGCATCACAATCCCTGACTTCAAGCTCTACTATAGAGCTACAGTAATAAAAACAGCTTGGTATTGGCATAAAAACCGACATGTGGACCAATGGAATTGAATTGAAGACCTGACATTAACCCACACACCTATGGACATATAATTTTTGACAAAGAAGACAAAAGTGTACAATGGAAAAAAGAAAGAATCTTTAACAAATGGTGCTGGCATAACTGGATATCAACCTGTAGAAGGCTGCAAATAGATCCATATCTGTCACCGTGCACAAAACTTAAGTCCAAGTGGATCAAAGACCTCAACATAAATCCAGCTACTCTGAACCTGCTAGAAGAGAAAGTAGGAAATAGTCTTGAACGCATTGGCATAGGAGATCACTTCCTAAATATAACACCAGTAGCGCAGACACTGAGACAAACAATTAATCAATGGGACCTCTTGAAACTGAGAAGCTTTTGTAGAGCAAAGGATACAGTCAACAAGGCAAAGCGACAGCCTACCGAATGGGAAAAGATCTTCACCAACCCCACATGTGACAGAGGACTATTATCCAGAATATATAAGGAACTCAAGAAATTAGACATCAAAACGACAAACAGTCCAATTGAGAAATGGGCTTTAGAATTAAACAGAGAATTCTCAACAGAGGAAACCCAAATGGCTGAAAGACATTTAAGGAATTGCTCAACATCCCTAATCATCAGGGAAATGCAAATCAAAACAACTCTGAGATACCACCTTAGGCCTGTCAGAGTGGCTAAGATCAAAAACACTGAAGACACTTTATGCTGGAGAGGATGTGGAACTAGGGAAACTCTCCTCCACTGCTGGTGGGAATGCAAGCTTGTATAACCAATTTGGAAATCAATATGGCGATTTCTTAGAAAATTGGGAATCAATCTCCCCCAAGATCCAGCTATACCACTCCTGGGCATATACCCAAGAAATGCTCAATCATACCACAAGAGCACTTGCTCAGCTATGTTCATATCAGCATTGTTTGTAATAGCCAAAACCTGGAAACAACCTAGATGCCCTTCAACTGAAGAATGGATAAATAAATTGTGGCACATATACACAATGGAATACTACTCAGCAGAGAAAAACAATGACATCATACGGTTTGCAGACAAATGGATCGATCTAGAAAAAATCATCCTGAGTGAGGTAACCCAGACTCAGAAAGACAAATATGGTATGTACTCACTCATAGGAAGATGCTAGATGTGGAACAAGGATGACTGGACTTCTACTCACATCACCAGTGAGGCTACCTGGAAAAATGGGACCCCAAAAAAAGACACGGAGAAATGGACGAGATCTACATGAACAACCTGGTCATGAGTGGGAACAATGAAGGGCGACAGTCGAGGAAAGAGAGTGGGAGATCCTAGCTGGATCAAGAAAAGAGAGGGAGAACAAGGAATAGGAGACCATGGTAAATGAAGACCACATGAGAAGGGGAGGAAGCAGAGAGCTAGGGAGGCCCACGGAGATCCACAAAGATACCCCCACAAAAGACTGCTAGCAATGGTCGAGAGACGGCAGGAACTGACCTACTCTGGTGATGGGATGGCCAGACACCCTGATAGTTATGCCATAAACCCCACCCAAGGACTGAGGAATCTGGATGCAGACATCCACGGCTAGCCCCTGGTGGAGCACTGGGAGTCTAATTAGTGAGAAAGAAGAGGGTTTATATGAGCGAGAATTGTTGAAGCCAAGGTTGCATAAAGCACAGGGACAAATAACCAAATGAATGGAAGCACAGGATCTATGAACCAAAGGCTGAGGGGCCCCCAACTGGATCAGGCCCCCTGAATGGGTGAGACAGTCATTTGGCTTGAGCTGTTTGGGAGGCAACTGTGTGTTGGTGCCGGGTCCTGGACTCGTTGCATGAGTTGGCTGTTTGAATCCTGGGACTTATGCAGGGACACTTGGCTCGGTCTGGAGGGGGGGAATGGACCTGCCTGGACTGAGTCTACCAGGTTGACCCCGGTCCTCAGGGGAGACCTTGATCTGGAGGAGGTGGGAATGGGGGGTGGGGTGGGGGGAGGAGGAGGGGGGCGAGAGTGGGAGAACAGGGGAATCTGTGGCTATTTTGTTGAACTGAATGGTGCTGTAAAATAAAAAAAAAATTTCTCAATCCAAAAAAAAAAAAAAAGGAACTTGCAAAAAACAAAACAAAACAAAAAAAACAGGATCTCACAATGTATCACTGGCTGTCTTAGAATTATTATCTAGTCCAGTCTGGCATTAAACTCATAGAGGTTTACCTGTCTCTGCTTCCCTAATGCTGATATTAAAGAATTTGCCATTATGCCTGGCTAACATACAAGTATTTTTTTTTTATATATATAGGATCATTAAAATGTTAGAACTAAGTACAACCAAAGTGGTATCACTTATTTTTAATTTAAGTGTTTCTGAGGACTTCATACATCTTTTCATCGCTCTCCCTTTCAGTCCTTCTGAATATCCCCTTTCCCAAATTCACGGTCTCTTCTTTAATTATTATTGTTACATGCATCTACATAGGTATATACATATATGCACACATGCATATACATGTGGTGGGTTTTTTTGTTTGTTTGTTTGCTTTTGATTTTTTGTTTTTTGGTTTTTTGGGACAGGGTTTCTCTGTGTAGCTTTGCGCCTTTCCTGGGACTCACTTGGTAGCCCAGGCTGGCCTCGAACTCACAGAGTTCCGCCTGGCTCTGCCTCCCGAGTGCTGGGATTAAAGGCGTGTGCCACCACCACCCGGCCAAGTGGTGTTTTTTAAAACATCAGAAAAGTTTGATTTTTTCTATTTGAATTGATCACATATTGCAATTTCTTACTCATGAGCATGACTTCTTTTCTGAAGGAATTAGGAAAACAATTGTTGCTATAAAGTGGTGAAAATGTGGATGCTTAATAATTTCAAAGTCATTTGCCTTTTTTCTTATATAATGTTAAAAATTATTTCCTCTATCTCCAAATTTAATAAAAAAATGTAAATCCTTACTGACATTTACCCTTCTTACATTAACCCCCTATGACCAATATTAACATTGACTTCCTGTCTCCTGTCTGGAATACTGTTGAGATTAAAAGTGACCACTTGGTCATTTAAGTGATAAATCCCAAGGCATTTTAAGGTGATAAGATTGAGAATTTATATTGAAACTCTAATGTATACAATTAAAAGTCTAATAAAAGCTAGTATTCCTTGGAGTGGAAAACAGGAAGACACATGATTGGCTAATAAATATCAAGGAATGCTGAGTGTCTAAAACAAATAGTAGCAGTGTCAACTGAATCACAGTCTAAGAAGAAGGGATGATTTACATCTCATCAGCAAAATGATTCTTTTCTTCAATGAGATATTGCTTAAGTTTGTAATTAGCAAACTCAGCATTTTCAAATACTGTTTACATTAGTCTTGGTTTCCTACTCTGACTTCCCATAATCTCACAATCTGTACGGCGTTTGCACATCTATGGTAAAGTCTAATGTGCCTTTCACCTTTCTTCATTATTCTTGAGAGCTCTTGACCAGATCCTCAACTTTTTGGTATGCATACATTTTGCAACAAAACTTTATTCTTGACACATTTACCAAGATAACACCACAGCATGACTTGAGAGACATCCTGCTGTTCCTTCCCAGGAGATCAAATACATTCCCATAAATTGAATATTGTGTGGAGAATTCTTTGGTTTCTTTATAGACACTCCACTGTATAACAATTATGTGTGATAAAAACCACATACCAAGCAAGGTAAGGACTAGCTATAAATATCAGTAATGCAATAAGCAGCTGAATATGCACTATTCTCTTTGAAGAGAATATTGCACTTAATCCTCAAAACAATCTTATAAGAAGAGGTTATTATAATCATTTACATATTTAAAAAGAACATATAAAATCAAGGGATCATAAAAATAATTAACTCAGGCCAAACAGCGAAAGGGAAGGGGTACGATGTAAAACTAAACGATGTGACAGTAGGCTGTGCTCTGAACCAATAGGCTACTATGAACTTCCTTGCTTTGCTAATGAGAAAGATGTGTTTTAAGATCATGACTTATTCATCATATTTAGCACTTAGCATGCACCTTAAATCTAGAAGTTGGTAAGGATTTGTTGTGTTGAACTGAAAAACATTCATGATCAGTAGAGCAATTAACTCTGAACTGAGATACCTGATTGATTCAGCAACATCTTAAGAAAAATGTTCAATAGGATTTTTATGCTCTTCCAAATATCAGAAAAGTCAATATCTAATAATGTCTCATAAGCTCTTTGCACTAAGCTTATTGTCTTTTCTCTTGTTCTTACAGAAAGTGAACGGTAACTATCTTAGTCATTGTTCTATTGCTGTGAAAAGACACCATGACCAAGGCAACTCTTATTAAAAAAAAAAAAAAAAAAAAAAAAAAAGCAGGCGTGGTGGCACACGCTTTAATCCAGCACTCGGAGGCAGAGCCAGGCGGATCTCTGTGAGTTTGAGGCCAGCTGGCTACCAAGTGAGTTCCAGGAAAGGCGCAAAGCTACACAGAGAAACCCTGTCTCGAAAAAAAAAAAAAAAAAAAAAAAAAAAAAAAAAAAAAAAAAAAAAAAAAAAAAAAAACATTTAATTGGGACTAGCTTAACGTTTCAGAGTATTAGTTCATTTTTATCATGGCAGGGAACATGGTGGCATACAGGCAAACATGGTGCAGAGGTAGCTGAGAGTCCTCCATACGGATTCCCACAGACTGCCAGAAAAGAGAACCACTGGCTTGGCTTGAGCCTTTGAAAACTCAAAGCCCACCCACAGTGACAAACTTCCTCCAACAAGGCCACACCTCCCAAAATTTTCAAGTGCCACTCCCTGTTGACTAAGCATTCAAATATGTGATCTTATCGGGACCATTCTTATTTGAACCACAACAGTAAATTTATATGCTTGCATTAAAGTCACTTTTTATTTATTTATTTTCATTTAAAAGTTTTCCTTCCATTTTACATACCAACCACAGTTCCCCCTCTCTCCCCTCCTCCTACTCATCCTCACCTTCCCCCGCCCTCCACCTCCCATTCACTCCTCAGAGGGTAAGGTCCCCCATGAGGAGTCAACAAAGTTTGGCATATCAAGTTGAGGCAAGACCAAGACCAAGCCCCTCCCTGTATCAAGGCTGAGCAAGGTATCCCTCCATAGGAATGGGTTTCAAAAAGCCTGTTCATACACTAGGGATAAATCCTAGTCCCACTGCCAGGGGCCCCATAAACTGTCCATGCTACACAACTGTCAGCCACATTCCATTCCGAGGCCATAGTTTGGTACCATGCAGGTTCCCCAGCTGTTGACCCCAGCTAAGACTCCAAGCAATAGTGGAGAGGGTCCTTGAACTGGCCTTACCCTGCAATCAGATTGATGACTATCCTAATTGTCTTCATAGAACCTTCATCCAGTAACTGATTGAAGCAGATGGAGAGATCCACAGCTAAAGTCACTTTTTAAAGGTAATTTCAAACACCTTTAATCCTTCTAAACTTCCCTACCATGGCTTCTTTTTCCATTTGTTTCTCTACAATAACAGGTGTTTTTAGATCATCTGGGCAGAAGCCTTGTACCATCACCTAAAAAGACAATACAAAATATTCATTTCCTATCTGGTTATATGACCTTATTTTCTTCAGTTGACAACCCTGTCAGATAATCATTTCATAAAATAGAATGCTGGGGAACAATTTCAAAATGTAATTATTTCCAAATGTAATATTTCAAGGTAATTTTGTTGTAATTTTATCACAGTGTATAACTTGCGTATAACAGATCTACTAGATAAAACACGATTATCAGTTTTTAGGGCTTATGTGGGCTTAGTTAAAGACTATGTATGAATACAACCATCTTAATATTTTTTCCAGGTGGAAAACACTCATGAACATAGCATGTTATATAAGCTCCATGAGCTTCATATCTTTTATTCTCAGTTCATGTGTTTATGGAGGAAGATTCAAAACAATTCTCTAAATGAATATCATTCCTACCTGTGCTAAAATTTTATTTTCTTTAATTCGGCAAAAGCCCCAGCTGGATTCAAATTTTTACATGAGATCACCTATCACAGTGGTGACCAACCTGTTCCTGAGGTGTGTGAGTATATGCGGATTAGGAACTGCTGTCCCAACCCCAGTCACCGCTTCTTGTGCCAGGCTCAGCAGGGAGAAGCCACATTTAGAGTGGAAGTCTGGAAACATACCCCTCTTTGCTTACTCGGTTCAGCACAAGGGCAAGGCTGACATTCCCAGCCACTTGAAGCATTACTTTGCTACACTCACTTTGAGTATGTTTCTAGGCTTGCCAGAGATCAGAAACAGAAATAATCCCATGAAGTTTGTACTTAGAGATATTACATGGACAGGTTCCTTGATTTGGTTTAAACATATTTTACTTATGAAAAATCCTAGGATAAATTTCCTTGATTATTGGAACAGGAAATAATATTTACGAAGAATTTTTATTATATCTTACAGATATTATAGGTTGTTGTAGAATAGTTTAAGATGTGTTACATTCATTTATGCTGTGGAATATTTGTTTAATGATGCAAAGATATGTTGCATTTTTTTATGTTGCATTTGTTTAACTGAGAAGCTATGTTACTGTGCCTGTTTAAAACATGTGATTGGTCTAATAAAGAGCTGAATGGTCAACAGCTAGGCAGGAGAAAGGATAGGTGGGGGTTCCAGGAAGAGAGACTAAAAAGGAGGAGAAATCTAGGCTTAAAAGGAGAAAAAAGGGAGGAGCGTGAAAAGGAGAAGAGGATGCCAGGGGGCAGTCACCCAGTCACAATGCTAGCCATAGAGTAAGAAGGAAAGCTATATAGAAGGTAAAAATCCCAGAGGCAAAATGTAGAAGAAAGAAACAGCTTAATTTAAGTTAGAAAAGCTGACTAGAAACAAGCCAAGCTAAGGCCAGGCATTCAAAAGTAAGAATGAGACTCAGTGTATTTATTTGGGAGCTGTGTGGCAAGTCACCAAAGAGTAAAATAAAAAATAACTACAATGGGTCACATCTGTGCATACGTTCCTCCATTACTCATTTGCTTGTGATAATGTGGGAGCCCAAATTTTATCTTACTAATCAAAGGGTTTATGTCATTATGGAATGATTTTATACATTACTTTGACTATCAATTACTTAGATATCAATTTTTTAAATTGATAGCTTGAATTTATGTAATCTTGTAGGTTATTCATTCTTTTAAAATGACATTTTCCTGGAAAATGTGCATGGGCTGTAAATATCGTCAAATGCCAATAATGGTGTTATTTATAGTCCACCAAATGATTTAACCAAAGGTTTCCAGCAATTCGTCTTTCTAACTACACCTTCATTAGCTGTACTTTCTTCTCCAACGTATCTCAACAGTTTCCCATGGTGTCCTCTGAAACTACTGCTAAAAAGAAAAAGTCCATCAGCAGAGGTCATCTACAAATTGGAGATTAATTCAATATACAGCTATTAATACTGAGAAGAGACTAGAAAAGGAAGGAAATCTGCCTCCTGCACTCAGAAAGACTTTTCCAATGTATCTTAGTGAGTTAATGACACTGTGAGTAAGATAAAAAGAGTGTGTATATGTTTGCTTCTATGTTCAATTCATATATGTATACGTATGAATTGAACATAGAAACAAAGCTCTTCAGAATCATTGCCAGTGTTCAGTGGTATTCATCAGTATACCTGATGATATCATGACAATGGATTCAAATTACCTTTGTTGTTTTTTTAAGTACATATCATTTCAGAATAGACTACTAGGATGGAAATGTAACCTTTAAACAAAATATGGAGACAGCAGACACTCAAATAGCATCTGCCATTTTTAAGCCTGCAGAAGTAGAAAATGGACCATTGGAAGAGAAAGCCTAAAGGAGCCAGCGAGATAAATAAATAACTAAGTGTCGTAAGTTGGGTTGTAGTTAATTGGAGAATATGAAAGTTATCTTTCTCTAGGGATTCTGCTCTGTCATGAAGTGAGGGATCTTGCTGTATTATAATCCTGCTAGATATATTCCTAATTTCAAATGATGTCAAATACTTTTTCAAAAACTTTTGGAAAATTAAAATTCTCTGCAGGCCAAAGCAAACAGCTTGTCAGTTTATGAATTTTAGTTTAAAATGTATATAAATACTTCAAAAGACAGCTTGTGTTTTTTAAAATAAAACCTAGAACATTTTGAAAATAGCCCTTGGATTCAAATTGCACAGCAAAACATGAAGAGCTTAAAATATTTCCATTTGTGTAGCCACACATAGATTCAATAATTCAGTAGTTATTTTAACCTTTGCAATTTTACAGCAAAGACAGAAAATCAACTACTCTATGATACTGAAATTTTTATGAGATTTATGGTGATCCAAGAGCTTATGTTTCAGAAAGCATTTAACCCAATTTCATCCATTTTAAGCATATCACATGAATATCACATGATGGTAAAATATTAGTCTTGACTGTATTTGGAAATCATTTAACAGGCAAAGAATAATAATTACTTGAGGCAGATAGAGGGATTTGGAATGTTATTTTTGAACATATTAAATTATGCAAGACCATTAAGTTTAACCCTGAAAAAAAATGGATGAATATCACTGGGTCTCATTTTTAGCATTTTTGCATTGTCCAGAATCATGTTGTATTTTGAATGTCTTGTGTATTCATCCAGAACTTTGCAAACAAATCATGACAGAAATTGAATGTTATTTGCTGAAAAATATGAAGACTTTAAGAATGGCCCTCTTTGTCACAGATATTTGACTCCCTTCATTAATTTCCACACATACCATTTTAATAATCATAATTGGAAATATTTGAACACTATGTACTAGTAAAAGATACACTGAATTAGTGTGACAGTTAATTTAAAGTGGAAAATACTTTGAAAGTGATAGAAGTCTAGGTATGTAGTACATATACTCATTCACACATATATACACACAGAAAAACAAGATGCTGCACATGCCACATGAGTACACATTATAATAACCACATACTTTGAATTTGTATTCTCACTCAAAGTTTGCTTTTCTGTTTACTGCTCAACTTCCTTATAGCTGAGAAAATGGTGTATAATGATTAACTAAAGAAATATCTATAAAATGATTAAAAATAACGCTGTGACTTCTAAAATAACATAAACTTATTTGCAAACTTTTAAGAACTAGCACTATAAGTCTATCTCCTTTATCCTACATATAAAGATGAACTATAATATTTTCAACTACCTCCAGCAGTATTCCTAAGATATTATATCAGAATAAAAAAATACTTGAATTTACCCATACAATGCTTACAATGTATTTACATACTTCAGTAACACACAATATGTTAATCATATCCCAGTTGAAATGGTTTTATTTTTGTATGAAGTTTTAGAGAATTTAAGTTGGGATTCTCAACCCCAAATCTCAACACCACAGCCTCTTATGTATGTATTGTGCATTGTATGCTATCTTTTTACTGTGTCTCATAGACTGTTAATCAGTGTCTCAAGTGTCTTTCCACCACTTTTCCAGTTGTGACAAAAGAAAATGTCCTCAGACCATGGCAAATGTGTCCCATAGGAAAGGGAAAGATCAATACCCTGTGCATGGACAGTTGGGGATTTCACAAAGTTCTGTGTAGACAGACAGCCTCTTTTACAGTTGAGGTAGTAAATGCTGAGAAATGACTGTCCCCTGAAATTTAGCTTGTTTTTGAAGTGCATAGAATACAGGTATTTTCTAGGAAGACTACATCAACAAGCTTGTAGATTTAGACCTTTAAAATCAGTAGTACTTCAGAAGGCTGAGTCAGAGTGCCTATCTATTCACCACAATTCATTTCCCCTTGTTCTCTTATGTTTTTCAGAGCAAACAGAAGGCACATGGCATCTCTCTTTTTGGGAGATTTGTCTGTGTTTCCTGGTACCAGCCAAGGGAATGTTTCTAGGAAATGCTTAAAGAAACATTATTTTATATTTTCATCATTATTCTTGTGTATAGAATGAGATGGTCACCTGGAAATGTTTTTCCATGCAACTATGACCCCAAGTTCCTGAGTACAAAGTGCAGTGGGAGGTTTAACTGCTCTAAACACCTTTGCTGATGTATTCCCAATGAAAATCATACTATTTTTTTGCTCTGGGAACTGTGCAGCAGTGTTTTAGTTTGTACTAAATAAGGTAGAAACAGTCTGAATAGATGAAGTTAAAGGTAGATCTTCACGTGCCATTTCCATGCTTCTGTACCTTTGTCCATCAAATGGATCATGAAGCTTGCTTTGAATTTGTGTCTCCTAGTAGTGTTAGAAGCTGCATCCAGAGAGGCTCAACAGCATGACCACTCAAACATGACCTGCACTAGGAAACAGTAATAGATATGTCAACATTGATGGGGGAAATGCCAAAAGGTCTCCACACTACAAAAACAAACAAACAAACAAAACAAACAAAAAACCCTACTTTCAACTAAGGAGTGGTAAGAGTGAGAAAAATAGTCTTTCCTAGGGAAAAGCCATATTGGTCAGCCAACACCAATGGTCAGCCCTGAAAACAAACATGCAGTAACGTTATACTAACTGAAAATATTGTATTTACGTATTTAGGAATAGACATATATGTACATATGTTTGTAACAATAATTAGTGAAAGAAGAAGCCATGCATTTGAAAAATTTCAAGGGGAGGTTTATATAAGGTTTGAGAAGGAGAAAAGGGAAGGGGGATGATATAATTATATGAATCTCAAAAATAAAATAAAATATTTTTTAAATTAAAAATATTTATAGAATGCTCTTAAAACCATCTTTGTATTTAAATTTAAATGGGGGTATTTGAGTTAAAAATTCAAATTCAGAGGATTTTTTTTGCTTCCCTTTTAACTGAAGCAAAATTTATTCTTTAAAATTGGTTCAAAGAGACTGCCAAGTTAGCTTTCAATCAACACCAAAATTGGTCTAAATATGTAAAAAGTAAAAATTCATAAGATACTAGAACCAGAAGGTCTTCTAAAATAACTTTTAACTCCATGAATATTTAACCAAATACTTAAGAAGTCTTCTTCCTAATTATAGAAATCATTATCCACATTACGAAGTAAAAGCCTTTAATCTATTTACGTGTATTTAATTGTTCACTTATAGATGAATGCATTTGTATATATGCATATGCCTGTGCATAGGTGTGGAGGGCAAAGCACACTTCCCAGAGTTACTTCTTTCATTCCACTATGTGAGTTCCAGAAACCAAACGTAGGACTTCATAGTTTGTAGTAAGCACCCTTACCACTCAGTTTTAAAATCAGAATTGCGTGTGTGTGTGTCTATTCATGATTTTGTCTTAATTCAAAATTCTTATGCATTATTCATTTCACAAGACATTGCTGGGGATTTTTAGGATGCTGTTGTTGTCATAAAGAAGCCTAATGTGAAACCACACTGCTCTCAAGCATAATGTAAAGAAAAGCAAAGGTCCTCACACTGATTTTTATCGCAACAAAATTTGGAGAAAGTTGGTAGATGAATGAATATGTTGGGTTTTCTGTGTCATTGAGGGGACAGGCTGTTGAGAGTTAGGGGTGAGGATCTAGGATATAAGATTTATAGTCTCAATATGCGTGATGTTAGAGAGAGCAGATGGTCTTTTTCTAAAGAAAGGTACCTTTCATTCCAGTGTTTGGGAGACAGAGTTAAGTACACTAATGTATTTCAATAGTAATTATTTTCAAGTTATAGAAAACATTCTCACATAAATACTAAATCTGTGATAACCTGAAGAAGGTAATACACTTTAAAAATTAGCATTAAAGTATTGTTATGTACATACACCAAATCTGAGCATCATAGCTTTTTCACCACGGAGAACACAAGCTGACTTGCTTGACACGATTCTGATGACTATAAACTGAGACATGCAAGCCAGTGACTTAGGGAGTTCTATGAAGAATGGTGTATCTAAACCTCTAGCCTTCCAGATTTGACACAATCTGAAGGTTGATTTTCTACTCATCTTGTAACTGTCATGAGGTTTGCAGGCAAATGGATGGAACTAGAAAATATCATCCTAAGTGAGGTAACCCAGACTCAGAAAGACAAACATGGTGTGTACTCACTTATAAGTGGATAGTAGATGTAAAGCAAAGGATAACCAGACCGCAACTCACAACTCCAGGGAGGCTACCTAGTAAATATGACCCTAAGAAAAACACAGGGATCGCCCAGTGACAGAGAAATGGATGAGATCTACGTGAGTAAACTGGGGGTGAGGGCAAGTAATGGAGGGCAATGGTTGGGGAAAGCAAGCTTAGGGGAGCAGGAGGTCCAAACTGGGTCAGGAACATAATGGGAGAACAAGGAAAGATATATCATGATTAATGAAGACCCCATGGGAACAGGAAGAAGCAGATTGCTAGAGAGGACCCCAGAAATCAAAAAAGATACTTCCACTATAGACGACTGGCAATGGTCGAGAGAGTGCCTGAACTGACCTACTCTGGTGATCGGATGGCCAAATACCCTAACTGTCATGATAGAACTCTCCTCCAGTGACTAGTGGAAGCAGATGCAGAGATCCATGGCCAAACCCCAGGTAGAGCTCCAGGAGTCCAACTTGTAAGAGAGAGGAGAGATTATATGAGCAAGAGATATCGAGACCATGGTTGGAATAAGCACAGGGACAAATAGCCAAACTAGTGGAAACACATGAACTGTGAACCAATAGCTGAGGAGCCCCCAAAGAATTGGACCAGGCCCTCTGAATAAATGAGATAGTTGATGAGCTTGAATTGTTTAGGAGGCCCCCAGGCAGTGGGCCTGGGACCTGTCGTTGGTGCATGAGCTGGCTTTTTGGAACCTAGGGCCTATGCTGAGACACTTTTCTCAGCCTTGGTATAGGGAGGAGGGGACTGGACCTGCCTCAACTGAATCTACCAGGCTGGACTGAATCCTCAGGGGAGACCTTGCCTTGGAGGAGGTGGGAATGGGGGTTGGACTTGGGGCGGGGAGGCTGGAGGTGGGAGGAGGGAGGAGAGGGGAATCAGTGGCTGATATGTAAAATAAAAATATTTATTAAAAAAATTCTCACATACATAAAGTCCCACTATTAGCCAAAAAACTTTTTCATAGCCTTGGAAAGGAAACTTAAGTTTCCTTTATTGGAGCGATGCTGGTGCCTGGGCCATACTCCAGGGAAGGCCTTTTGTTCAGGCGTAATTAGCCAACACTAATGCACTACATGGTTTTCTTATGTTTCTTTTTTTTTCTTTTGGTTTTTCTATTTTGTTTGTTTGATTTTGAGACTCACTGGGTGTCCTGGAACTCACTATGTAGATCAGGCTGGCCTTGAACTCACAAAGGTCTGACTGCCACTCCCTTCCAAGTGCTGGGACTAAAAGTTTGGGCCACTATGCTTTCTTTGTTTTCTTTGTTTTTGTTTCTTCTAGAAAGGAAAAAGCATGAAGTGTATTAAGGAGAGGAATTGGGAGGATTTGGAAGGTGGGGAAATATGATAAAATATACTGCATGGAATTCTGAAAGAATAAATGACTATTAAACATTATATATATATATATATATGTATATATACATATACACACACATACACATCACACACAGACACACACCATAATCAATTGTTGAATTACTCAATTTGGCAAATAGTAATGTAAAATATTCAGTTACATTTGAATTTCAGGAGAGTATTAAACTAGTTTTTATATAAATGTTTCATAAAATATTCTAATCCAGTTATTTATTTCAAATTCAAATTAGACGTCTTCTATTTTATTTGGAATGCCTAGTTAATGCTACCTTCAATAAAGACTAAATAAAATCCACAAAGCACACAATAGTGTAACATATGCACTTAGGTTGAGCAACATTGTACAATTTAGCCAGAGGCTATAGTTATGTAAAATAAGTGAGTAAGGGGATTAATCAAGATGTTTGAGAGCTGGAGAGGTAACTCAGTTACTGTTTTCCCTACAAGCATGAGGATCTAAATTCCATTACAAGAACACAAATAAAAAAAACAGACACAGTGTCATATACTGATAATTCCAGGCCTGGAAAGTAGAAGCAGGCAGATCCCTTGGGTTCTCCTCTCCAGTCAGCCAAGGTTATTTAGTAAATCTCAGACCATGGAGAGATTTTGTCTATAAACAAGTGTATTACACCTAAGGGACAACATCCAAGGTTGACCTCTGTTGGGCATGCACGCGGCGCACATGCACACACACACACATACACACAAACACACACACGTATACACACATATACACACATACAAACATTCATACACACATAAAAGCACACACACATACGCACATGGTGTAGGCAGATATGTGTAGCTACAGATTTATATTCACTGCCACAAATTAATACAAACACACAAAATAAAAACACAAAATATTTCATGGAAATATAATTCTTGGATTTTAAGACAAAAAGCAGAACAGAATCTCTGTCCTGACCTGAAGTGTTCAAGCTTCAGCTTTACCCTTTCTCAGCGTTATTTACGCTCTGATTTTGCAAATGATGAGTTTTATTTGCTCCATGGTATTTTCTAAAGCATTACACCTGACATTATTGAACATGTGTAGATCTTAAGTATGGAATGCTTCTGTAAATAAAGCATTTTCACTGCTTATTATTTTAGACCTTAAAATTCTTGAAGCATGAAGTTTCTTGGAAACCATGAGATTTGAACTTTTATTAGTCATCTAAAATATTAGTTATTAATTTCATGTCCTAAATAAAGCTGGTAGTATAGACAGGCATATAGCGCTAGCTATTACATGATCTAAAAAGTCTTTATGTATATACAGTCCTATTATATAGGCAAATATATGTTATAAATTTGTGATTAAATTTAATATTGATGTTCATGTGCTTAATGTCACATTGCAAGTAATATTGAAATACCTATTATGATATCAGATGTAGAATTTTGTATAAAAATTAAGAACAAAGTTTTCTCATATTTTTATAACATCAAAATTATCCCTCTGGAAAACATAAATCTGTCTTAAATAAGCAACTTCTTCACAAAGAACATAACCATTGGTAAAAAGGAAAACATGGGAGTATGAAATTTAAATGACCCAGTTACCTATGTTACCTCTAAAATTCTGTGAGCAATAGACAGGTTTCAGAAGAGGAAAGCCTCAATGTTGAGCAGGCTGGAGAGATTCTTGAAAAAGCTTCTATCTCTTGTTTACTATTATTGAAAAAATTCTGTCTATACAGGTGGCCCATGGTGGCCAGATACTTGAAAAAAATATTATTTTGAGTGTTTTAAGGTAATTTTTGGATGAGATAAATAAATTGCTGGAATTTAGATAAAGAAGAATGTTGATGTCACTCATTCTATCTGCTGAACAAAGAATTGCTATTTGCAAGCAAGGAGGAATTCTTTAGCCTTCAACTGAACTCCATCTTCTTCCTGGGTAGCTGCTGTCTCACCCTGAAGATTTAGGAATTAGCAGCCTCTATGATCGTGGGTATTTCCTTGTAATAAACAATCTTTCTTCCATTTACGTTTCTCCAGAATCTAATTGCTCCTGTTTCCCTGAACAATAATTAATATCCAGTCTAAGAAAGACCATGATCAACTAAAAAAATTTTGATGAAATGTGGTAAGTTTGAGGCATGTATTTGAAATCAAATCTATAAATAATGCATAGTATCTGTGATGAAAAATTAAGGTTGAAACATTCTGTGTTATTTATGCCTTAGAGAATAGTCATAGGTTATATTAGTCGGGCACATACTGCCAGATTTTACTGTTGGCCTTATATTCCTTTTTACCTCTCTGTGATCACATATCATCTATCCTCCTACCACTTACAGTTATCTTGTAGATTTTTTCATTTCGATAAATGTAAATCTGTCACTCATATCAAATTATAGTTAACTGTAGCCAGAAGTTTTTCTGTGTCCTGCCTGGTCGGCAGACACTCAGACCCAAGTAAACACACAGAGGCTTATATTGATTCATACTGCTTGGTTATTAGCTCAGGCTAACTACTGATTAGCTATTACACTTAATCTCAGCCCATTTCTGTTAATCTATATGTTGCCACGTGTTCTGTGGCTTTACCTGTGTGTCATTACATGCTGCTTCCTGGTTGGTGGGCTGGTCTCCTGACTCAGCCTTCCTCTTCCCAGAATTCTCCTTGTCTGCTTATCCTACCTATGTTCCTGCCTGGCTAATGGCCAATCAGCATTTTATTTAACCAGTGTACAAAAGCATTATCCCATAGCAATTAACCATGTTCAAGCTGGAAAATATAAGTTAACATTTGCTTTTATCAACTGGAAAAAATGAACAAGAAAATATGCAATAAATGTTTGAAAGAGTAATGGCTGCCCTGTGATTTGCTATAGTAAGAATTACTGTTTTAGAACTTTACAAATCAAGTAAGTTCAATTATTTTTACCTACATCAATTTAACAACTCTTGAATGGTACATTTCCTTGATTACATTTAAAGGAAAATAGCTAATAATAACAATAACTTAAATATCAGAAATTTTGATTTTAGGAAGCAGACTATTTTAGAAGCAGGAAGCTGATAATCTAATGTGGTAATATTTTGTTTGTGATCTACCAAATAAAGCTTGCCTGAAGATCATAGGGCAAAGCCAGCAACTAGTTATCTATAGAGGTCAGGCAGTGGTGGCATACACCTTTATTGACACCCGGCACTTGGGATTTCATTTCTTTGCTCCTAGTACTTGGGAGGCACACATGCCTTTAATCCAGCACTAGGGAGGTTGAGACAGGAAGAGATATGGCTGGGCAGAGAAAGTAATATAAGGCAAGAGGAGATGGGAGCTCAGTCCTTTCGGCTGAGGAGTTGGTGAGAGGTGGCTGTGGCTTGTTCCTTTGTCTCTCCGATCTTTCAGCATTTGGCATGATATATGGCTCTGGGTTTTTATTATCAAGACCAATTAAGATTTGTGCAACAATTTGGCAGTGGAGAAGTCTGTATGGAAAAGTCAGTTCCATCACATCCATTGAGTTGCAAAAGTTGGTAGAAAGGCAAAAGACTGTCAGGTTCCTAGAAATGAGTGTTTTTATGGACAATAGCAATCCCCCACTCTTTTTATAAGATGAGAAGAAGAACTGCATCGGAATCATTCTTAAAAATGATTGTATCTGTTAAAAATAGATTAGCATTTTATTCATGATAAGTAATTCACAGTTCAAGAATATTATACTCATGAGTAACAGGATAGAGAACCAAATATGATGACATTGATCAGGAGAATGTTCGAGAAGCAGATGGTGACAGGCAATAAGATGTAAAATTCTCTTGATCTGAGTTACATTTCCAGTTAATAGATTTTAGGTATGCAATTCCTTTTATTTACCCAGAAGATTATCTCACTACCTGAGAAGATTTTAAAGGAAGAATATATGAGGATATAATATGTCATAAAGTCTTAAACCAAGAGAGAATTTAAGAGTCAAATGTGTTTGGATGGTCTCTAAAGAGAATAGTATTAAGGAAAACCTTAAGGCAAAAGAATCTCCAAGGAGCCAATATATGCTCCAAAAAGAAAGTCATTGGTCAGACACCTATTTGCCTTATGTAAAGATATCTTAGTGTATGTGAGCAAAGATATATCTCAAACCTATGGAGAGATGGTCTTCAACACAATATAAAATAAGAAAGAGGACATCACTTCTGTTCCTTCTCTGTGACAAGGAGAGCACATTTCCTGGTGAAAACACAATACAGGGTGAACTGTCCAAATGGAATATTATGATTCACATCCACCGTTAATTAGACATCTGGAATGACTAAGACATTTATATACTGTGTATGAAGAAGTATATTGTATTTTCCTTCACCTAGAAATCCAACTAACAATACTTTTAAAAACATCTTTTACCATTCCTTAACCTAATGCTCGGGGGTTATTGCAGAAGAGGAAATAAAATGGTTGTAAGATCCAGAGGGTCACAGTGTTTGCTGTGAGACTGTATCTTAGTTATACCAAAATAATACTGATAAATCTCACCAATATGATTGCCCAAGCATGAACTGAGCAAGGGTGACACCAATGGATATGACAAACTGGATAGGAAGAAGCACATGATGCCTCAACACTAAACAAAGAACTATAAGCAACCGAAGAAACCTGGAAACTGCAGAGGAGGTCTTCTTGTGAAAGAGCACACAAATTGGTTGTCCATTGCCAAATATCCAGCACTGAAATGATACATACAAAAACAATATATGCACTGAACAATTATATCATATATGTGTATACATATATACAATATGTGTGTGCATGTGTGCATACAAAAACAATTACAGAAAAAAAGACACCATGGATTTGGAGAGTGAGGAAAGGTATATGGAAGGGCTTGGAGTGAGGAAAGGGAAGGGAGAAAAGTTTTCAATACTTTACAATCTTAAAAGTAAAAAGTTTTAAAAAATCATTTTTTACTGAATACTTAGGATATCTTTACTTTTATAATGTAGCAAATTGGAGAACCCAACAAAAATCTAGGGTCATTAAATAAGATTTTTTTCACTCAAATGCATCTTGAAATTTAATAATTTTTTCTTAATATGTATGATAGTCACTAAACACTCTGTATGCTTCTGGAAGTCTCAGCTTTGAATTATACTTTTTGAATAGTCAATTGCTCTGGGGAAAATCTGTGTGGAATGCTAGAATAATGTTTGTGGATTCTTTTTACTGGCCATTTCATTCTCTTCATCTAGTTTCATATTCTCTATCCATTTCTAGTGCTCCAGTTGCTTCAAAATGATTATTTTTGTATGCTTTGTCTGGCTAGTTCTTTTTAGCAATAGACTTTGCCATAAATATCCTAGACTTCCATTGTTAGCATTGAATCAGTCTGTGAATCTATGATTTTCAAAATTACATCCTAAAAATTCATAACAGAAGAACTGTCTGGACCCTCTCATTTTCTCAAAACTTTGCCAATGCTTGTCTGACTTCAGTGTCTTTGCATTAGATTATATTCATGCATATTTATGTTTTCAGAGAATCAGCATTTCATATTATATATTATAAAAGTTGTTTCTCCTATATTCCTGGGGTCTTTCATTCTATTAATACAGACCTTCCTTTTTCTTTCCTGAATTTTTAAATATAAAAACTTACCATTCCCTAGTATTGAATTGCATTATAATTGCTTAACTTCAAAGTCCAGGATGGAATAATTATGACTTTGAATTCAGAGCTCATTACATTTTGTAGATAGGAAAACTTGATTCATGCTTTTAGCTGACACGGAATCTCAACAAGAATGAAGTTAGAGCTTATATACTATCTAAAACAATAATGGCATTAAATGCAATTAATAATATTCATTTTTTAATAATATTGGTGCTATTAAAGTAATTAACAGAGTGCAGGACCTCTGCCATCAGAATAGAAGAACTCTCAGCAGGGTATCTCTAAGCTGTTGGGACAGGACACCATAGTTAACTGAAATCTAGGAAGGCTTTGTTCATTCTTACATCTGCTTAGCACTGAAAGTTTGCAAATGAAAAAGCCAAATCAGAAGCAAGTTAGACAAACTGGGCCAAGTGTGTGTTTGAAATCAAAGGTACTAGGATGGCATAAACAGGGGTGGGGGTGACAAAGGATGACATGAAGAATTCCACAGGGTCATGCAGTAGTGTGCTCTGAAGAAAGACTCTACCAAAATTTTCCAGTTTCTCAAATGTGCAGTGCATCGATACATTTTGACATTCCACTATAATACATCAGGAACTTCAAGTTCACTATTAGCTTACATTCTACAAAGTGGATACACTCCTGAATGTTCCCTGGAATTCTGCCTGCAGACCATTTTACAGCTGGTTTCAGATGGTTCAGAAACTCTCTCTTCCCCTACTCCCTCAGGGCATAGAGATTTTGAAATAAAGTATTAGAAACTAACCTTGTGCACTTATGTTTCGGTAAAAGCATCTCTCTCTCTCTCTCTCTCTCTCTCTCTCTCTCTCTCTCTCTCTCTCTCTCTCCTCTCTCTCTCTCTCTCTCTCTCGGAGCTTGCTAAACTTAATCAGCCAAGGCACCTTCAGAAAAGGTTTAGAATGATTGGATAATTTTCCTAAACTATCAATAGTTTTCTAATATGTACTGATTTCATAAAAATAGAAATCTCAGTACTGGTTACAATAAAATAACACAAATTCCTTAGAAAGCTTCAATAAGAAGCTCTGAGGGTTGGCTAAGGAAACACATGCAAAGGTGTGACAGAACACAATGTTGATGAAAGCAAGACCTTGTCCAAATATCTTAATAAAGTATCATAGAACCTCTGTGTAATCTAGATGTGGAGTCACAAAGCTTCCATAAACTGCTAGATAATGACATATCACCCTTTGTAGCCCATAAATACTCTGTGATTCTAGCCCAGAAGCAGTCATGAAAGTGAGTTACAAATGAATTGCAATGGGAAGTTCTATAGGTGACCAGGCTAAGTACAGTATGAACTGTCCTGGGGGGGTATGCTTTTATTAGTATACAGGCACACTGGCTTGCTCTCTAGTCGTCATTCCAATCATATTTTGCTTAAAAAAACTAATGGTAGGCCAGATTTTACTTATTTGCCATGATTCAACAATATTAATCTAAATCATCTCATGAAACTATAATAATGAACATTGGGTCTGGAGAGATGGCTCTGTGGGTAAGAGAAAGTACTGCTCTTCTTGAGGGGACCCAAATTCAGTTACCAGCACCCAAGTCAGGCAGCTCACTATCACCTATAACTCCAGAGCTAAGGTATTCTATGTCTTTTTCTGGACTCCATGGGCCCTAAACCCAGGAGTACAAACTCCCCTCTACACAAATATACATATAATTAAAAAATAATAATTAAAAGATAAAAGTGCTCTTAAAATAATAAATATCTATAAGAGCAATTATTCAGTAATGAGGGTAGTTTTAAAACTCCAAAGTTACCTTTTATTAATGTTGTTATATCCACCAACATTTTTTATTTGTTTTCACAGTTTCAGGTCACGTTCTGTTGAGATAATTACTATAATTACTTAATTGCTTTTAAAATGGGAATTCAAGTATAATGCTAATTGTCTTCAGAGATATTTCCCATTTTAATCTTTAGAAATATAAATGTTCAATATGAATTCTACTCAATAACTAAAATATTCATATTTATGCAAAAACTTGGATGTCAATATTCTATGTCTATCACATTTCTACATCTCCTGGAATAAAAGATGCTAAATGGTTTTGATCATTCTATATATTCATGGAGTTGGCAATGAACTGCTTCAGAGGATGATGACAAATTTACTGTGTGAATCACACTATGCACTTGTTTGATTTTAATGCAGTAATCATGGTATTATTCTTAGAGGTCACAATGGAATCAATTTACTTGCATTCCATTAAAAAATTCAAGTTCCCTAAGCTCCAGATTCTCTGTTTTTGACCAAAACTTAGCTCATTCTTCAAGATTTAGGGAGAATACAAGTCTTGTTGGGACCTAAGAAATGAGGCTCTTGCCTCCCATTTAGGCGCTTTATATGTTCTCTGGTATTCATTTAAGCAGTTGCTGACCAAATTGTTTCTATCCAATCTATATTTTCTGGTTCCCATAATCTTCTTTGAGAAGTAATTTTGTGTATTTAAGTGCTACTCCAAAAAGATCTTCACCAACTCCACATCTGACAGACCATTGATATCCAAAATATTTAAAGAATATATATATACATATATATATATGTATATATATATATAATACTAGATATCAACAAACCAAATAATGCAATTAAAAATATGATACAAATCTAAACAGAAAATTCTCAACAGAAGAATCTCAAATGACTGAGAAACATTTAAAGAAATGTTTGACATCCCTAGCCATCAGGAAAATGCAAATCAAAATTACTCTGAGATTTCATCTGTCAGAATGGCTAAGATCAAAAACACTGATGAAGGCTTGTGTTGGAGAGGATGTGGAGAAAGAGAAACACTCCTCCATTGCTGGTGGGAGTACAAATTAGTACAGCCACTTTGGTAATCAATATGACAGTTTTTAAGAATGTTGAGAATCAATCTACCTCAAGACCCAGCTGTACCACTGCTGTGGGATGGTCTGTATGTCACGTTGCTCTGATTGGCCAATAAATAAAACACTGATTGGCCAGTGGCCAGGCAGGAAGTAGGTGGGCAAGGAGAGAGGAGAATTCTGAGAATCAGAAGGCGGAGGTGGAGAGACATTGCCAGCTGCCGCCATGACCAGCAGCATGTGAAGATACCGGTAAGCCACCAGCCACGTGGCAAGGTATAGATTTATGAAAATGGATTAATTTAAGCTATAAGAACAATTAGCAAGAAGCCTGCCATTGCCATACAGTTTGTAAGCAATATAAGTCTCTATGTTTACTTGGTTGGGTCTGAGCGGCTGTGGGACTGGCGGGTGACAAAGATTTGTCCTGACTGTGGGCAAGGCAGGAAAACTCTAGCTACATACCACTCTTGGACATATATACAAAGAACATTCCTCTATACCATAAGGACACTTGTTAACTATATTCACAGCAACTTTATTTATAACAGCCAGAACCTGGAAACAACCTAGATGTCTCTCAACTGAAGAATGGATAAATTAAATGTGGTACATTTACACAATGGAATATTACTCAGCAATAAAAAACGACATCATGAAATTCTCTGGCAGATGGATGGAACTAAAGAAGGCCATCCTGAATGAGGTAACATAGACCCAGAAAAACAAACATGGTATGTATTCATTCATACATGGATATTAGCTATAAAGTAAAGGATAACCTTGCTACAATCCACAGACCCAGAGAAGCTAAGTAACAAGGAGGGCTGGGGGTGGGAGGGGCAGGACTCATGAATCTCACTGTGAAGAAAAAATAGAAGAGATATCACTGGTAGATGGGGTGGGGTCCTTAATGGTGGTGGGGTATCGGTGGGAATAGAATGGATCAGATCAGGGAGGATTAAGGAAGAGGCTATTGGAAGAGACAACAAATCTGGGGAGCATCAATGGGAAGAGCTAGAAACTTAGTGCAATAGAAATTATCAGGAATCTATGAGAATGACTCTAGCCAAGACTCTTAGCAATGTGAGATATGGAACCTCAACTGGTCATCTGTAACCAGGCAAGATTTCAAATTGAGGGACTGGGATACCAAACCAGCCACAAAACTTCTGACCTACAATTTGTCCTGAGAATCAGATGTGCTGGGGCTAAAGGGGGTGCAGAAAACGTGGGAATAGCCAGCCAACCAAAGAATGGTCCAGTATGAGACTCATACCATGAGAGGGAGCCCACACCTGACACAGCCTGGAGGGTCAGGACCCAGCGTCTGGATAGACCAGAGAACTAGGATAGAACCAAATGAAAATGATTCTCAATGATATTCTGCTATACTCATAGATTTGTGCCTAGCCCAATTGTCAGCAGAGAGGCTTCACCTAGCAATTGATGGAAACAGATGCAGAGACCCACAACCAAACATAGGCAGAGCTTAGGAAATCTTCCAGAAAGAGGGGGATGATTGTAGGCACCAGAGGAGTCAAGGATACCACAAGAAAATCCACAGAATCAACTAACCTGGGCTTCTAGGAACTCACAGAAGTTCAAGCAAGAGCCAGGGACCCTGCATGGGACTGACCTAGGTCTTCTGCATACATGTTATAGCTGTGTAGCTTGGTCTCCTGGTGGGACTCCAAGCAGTGAGAACAAGGGCTGTCTCTGACTCTGTTGCCTACTTTTGGGACCCTTTCCTCCTACTGGATTTCTTTGTCCACCCTTAATAAGAGATGAGGTGCCTAGTCTTACTGCAACTTGATATGCTATGTCTGGTTGATACCCCTTTCTGAAGAGTAAAGGAGGAGTAGAAGAGGTTGGGGAGGAGCAGAAGAAATGAGGTCAGGGTGCAGGACTGTGAGGAGAGGATGGATGAGAAACTTCAATTGGGATGTGAAAATAAACAAAAAAAAAGTACAAAAACCCCAGAGAATTCAAAATTCAATGTGTATGACATATTTATTCAAACAGTCCACAGGTCTCAGTTTAATCTCATTTTTTCTCCTTTCCTGTTGAATTTATTTTCTCATACAAAATGAAACTAATCACATTAATAAATTCTTTTTGGGATATAAGTCAAATATGCATGATCATTTCTAAAATATTTAAATAAGCCTAAAATTCAAGAACTAGTGAAACTAGGTATTCTGTGAATGTAGCTGTCTCTTCACGTTATTCATATGAAACATTCTTGCACATTGTCTTCAATGAACAAGAGAGGACAAAAGTTGTAAGAAGAAATACTCATTGTATCAGAATATATACAAATTTAATTGTATTTTTGTCTTTTATATTCTTTGTCATGGTCAAAGCATAGGTGAATCAATTCAGTCAGTCAGTGGTATGTGAAAGCAGATATACATTAGCTTATAATAGTCAATGGTTGCACGTATAATTTATTTATAAGATCACAATTAAACCTTTGGTAGTGTAGAATGAAATGGGTGATGTACTTCATGGACTTGAGTTACTGTAGGTGAATATTTATTGATGCTGATTTTAAAATTAAGAAAGTTTTATTTACTCATGGTTTTGGTAAATCACATGGCCATCATCACTTCAGGTATGCTGACAGCTGTGTCAAATTTTGGAGAGTAGCAATGACAGGAATTTGTATAAGACCAAGCAAATGTCCCTCTCTTATATGTAACATGAGAGAAGGGGATTAAAGAATCCTGTCTGAGAATATTCCCAAGTGAGCTGAGGACATCTGACAAAATTGTACATCAAAAGATCCAAGACATCTCCCATTGTTATCACTCTGCAGATCATCACAATAGTCCTGTAGAGAACATTAAAATCACCCCACATCATAACAATTAGATATTTATATGAATGACTCAGAAATAGTGCAAAATATAAATCTAAAGCTTTTATTTTTTCAGAACATAACTTATCCTATAATTAATATCAACTACACCTAATCATTGTGTCTTAACCTAAATTTGCAAATGGAATTTTTTAAATACTCTAAATGGACGTACATATTATGTGTCACACATATACTTAGTATGAAGGGTTTCAATTTTCCTTTTATAGGATTTTATTATATAAGTTATAAGTTACACCCCCTCAAAAAGACCTCATATGGCTTCTGTAATCCTTCTTAATATTCCAGTTATGTTTCTAAAGAAAAAGGAGTTTATCCTTGGCTCAGACAGTGAATGACATAAAGGAATAAAGACTATCTTTTAAAGTTCTGCAATATAATCATAATCATCACCTTCAAATTTATGTTGAAAATGAGGAAAAGAGTATGGTGTTAAAAAACAAAGTGAAGAAAGTCTGTAAGTATGCACAATTGAGTGCTATGAATTATGACATCTTCCCCAAAATATATGATGGTCAGGATACATACTTGAAAAATAATTTTGGAGAGCTGAAGAAGTTGATTGCTTTGCTCCTAAACCATTGACTACTCCAAAGTCTGAATGTTCCAATAACAAAATAGCTCCACACTATCAAGTTCTTATTCCCTTTATTCTTATCATTTATAGATCCAGGTCACTTTGACTTAATCTACACAATGGTGCCATCTTGTACAATCTCACCTTCTATGCCCTAATCAAGGATAACACACTACAGCTGTCCACTCTTAATGGGCCCAACCATATTACATTATCTTGAAAATCACGTGTAATAGTGATTAGAAAATTGAATGTGCTACTACTCTATCTTCAAAATATTTTTTCATTCAATGCCACAAGCAAGAAGAATATCTATCATGATTTCTTAACACAAGAAGACAAAATTGAACTTTCCAAAATTAAAAGTACATGCATGCAGAAACTTAGTGCTATCAGTGGCTACAGTGCAAAGGGAATGCTGGCTTAGAAAGGAAGACCATAGGACATATATGGCCCCTGGTACTGTCTAAGAAAGATCTCTATTCTTCTAGACTTAACTTATCCTAGAAGTGTGTGTTTAGACAATTAAACAAAACATAGTCATTAAAGGCATCAAAAACACGTTGGTTGCATTGGTAAAGAAACTACTTGAAAGAATGTGCTTCTCAAATTTTTATTTGAAAACAAATCATATATATATATATATATATATATATATATATATATATATATATGCTCTTTTATGACTCACACAAAGCTTTCCGTTCTCTCAGAGATCTTAATTTATTTATTTATCCTTACATTATAGATTTTTTTCCCCTCAGGTTTCAACTATATGTAGTTTTCAATGTACTGATACACAAATTACTTTACTCCTGTTTGTGTATATACATGATATAGTTGAAAACATGGTATCAAAATGTATACCCATCTTAAAAATCAGATCATGTAAACTTTAGGAAGAACTTCTGGGTAGAACAACATACCACAAGCCATATAGGAACTAGTAGTAGATTACAGTTCAAGAAACAAATACAACAGGAATATTTTATACTTCTATCATCTGTTTTGACAGTCTTTGAATTAACTTGACCATTCCTTGAAAAACATCTTTTGCCATCAGACCCATAAACTTTCTCTACCATAAGTCTAGGTTTACTGATGATACTTCAAGCAACTCAAGCATCTCCATAGAAGCAGATTCCAGAATATTCTGGCAAGCTACACTAAAGGATGCATACTAGGAAATATACCAAATCTATATTAGTAGAACTTTTAGAGTAGTGTCCAGCCATAGCCCCTAGGACCATCACCAAACAAAGTTGGATAATTAAGTACCAGTTGTGGTAACAAAGCAAAGGTGACTGAGTGTTTATCTCAGCTATCCACAGGTCACAGAACTGACATGGAAACTCTGTACACAAGGGCAGGTAGAAACCTAGGAAACTATAGTTGGAAGTTTTTCTTTGTTCTGCCTGGCCCTGCAGCTGCTTGGACCCAAGTAAACACACAGAGGCTTATATTAGTTACAAACTGTGTGGCCCAATGGCTCAGGGTTTTGCTAGCCAGCTCTTACAACTTAACTCAGCCCATTTCTATTAATCTATGCATTGCCACATGGCTTTGTGGATTACTGGTACTTTCACATCTTGCTTCTCCTGGTGGCAGCTGGCAGCATCTGCCCCACTCTCCTTTCTTCTCCTCTTTCTCCAGTTCAAATGCACTGTTTCACTTTATTCTGCTTCACCAAACAGCTTTATTTATCAACCAATCAGAGCAATACATATTTACAGACTACAAAAAGATATCTCAAATCACTTACCATTTTTTGTCTAATCAAAAGTAAGGTTTTAACATTGACATAGTAGAATTACATGTAACAAAACATTTATCAAGCAAGCATTATAGTTACAATATTTAGTATATTTGTATTTAGCAAAATTAAAGAAAATACTCTATTATGTATCTTATTTTTGAGTCTAAAGTTTCATATCTGATTTATCATTTATCATAACTAAGGAAGACTGTAATTATAACTATCTAGGCTTCAACACCATCAAAGACCCCAGAAGGATATAATATTATCTAAGTAAACAGGAAGTGCATTGTAAGCAACTTCCAAAGTTCTAGAAATGATGGAGACATCTGGCTGCCTGGACAGTAACCCTAGTTCCTCTGCAACATTGGGGTATCCATCATCAGCCTACAGGCCTAAAGTCTGTGGTTGACTTGTTAGTGAAGCAGGAAATTGAAGGATTGTCTCACCTTGCTTTGGCAAAATTCTGTGATCATATTTCTATGGGTCTTGTATGTCCAGTTTACACAACATCCTGTCAAGCAATCGAGGCAAAGGTACTTTTTCACCCACTGACTAACTTCTACCACAAAGAAAGCAAACTCCATTACTATGTTTCTTCGATTTCCATCATCCTCTTTGAAGTAATTGGTGCTGCCAGGTGTAGCATGAATCTTAAACGTTCTTATTAATAAAATCATACCTGAGCCAGGTATTGGGGTGATCATTGGAAGATCAGAGAGACAGAACAAGCCACAGCTAACCTCACCTGGTCAACTTCTCAGCTGATCTTGTTTCCTCAGACTGGAAGTTTCTGGGTCCTCATCCCAATGGCTCTCAACTGAATTGTGCTGCTAGAAGCCTGAAAGCTTAACCAGCCAAATGCTTCTAGTTCCTGGTCTTCCTGCCTTATATACCTTTCTGCTATCTGCCATCACTTCCTGGGATTAAAGGCTCACTTTCTGGGATTAAAGGTGTGAGTCACCATGCTTGGGTGTATTCTTGAACAGATGGATTTCTGCCTCTGGAATGCTAGTATTAAAGGCGTGTTCTACCACTGCCAATCCTCTATGTTTAATATTGTGGTTGTTCTGTCTCTGACCCCAGATAAGTTTATTAGGGTGCACAATATTTTGGGGAATACAATACCACCACAGCCAGGAGCAGATGTATCTCATTGTCCAGAAATCTCAAAGTTATTAAAACATTTTAAATGCCATATCCTGTAGGTCTTTGAAGTGTTTGAAGGTTACCTAACTAATTGAATCATATCTATATCTACCTAGAAAACCTAACTAACATGACTATAAGTTTGATTATCATAGGTGACTAATTATTAATCTGGATTTTTTAATTAGACATTATAATTTTAAATGAGTTGCATAAACTTAATACCTTAAACAAGTGTAAAAATATACATACAGTAGAACAAAATTAACTTTCAATTTGTATCAAAAACTAAAATCCATGGCAATATAAAATATTTCAAACAAGTTATTACTCTTTAAAAGTAGATTCAATAATCTATCCTTTTATCCTATTATATCTATATCCTCTTTTCTTCTTTAGAAAGAGATTGCATTTATAATCACCCCCCTTTAAATCAAAATAAACATTTGTGAACAATATTTTGGGATTTGGGCATAGCTTCTCATACTACTTTCTGCTGGTTGGGGGCACTGTCAAACTTATGGGGATCCTAAGAAAATGAAGAATTATAGTTAGATCTTGGCTCTATTAGTCTGTGAGGCTGTATCGACCTTTCAAGGGGGTCTTGGTTGATCAAACTATATTAGCCTGGAAGCAATCCATAGGTTCTCATCTTCTGTGGGGAAAAAAAAAAAGCGGAACCTCTTTTCCAAAGCAATGTATCCTTAAACACAAAATTTGAAGTCAAGATACCTTTAAAATATACATGTTTGTTTAACTGAGTAGACTTTACAATCGAATGTCTTTCTGCAGTTAAAAATCCAAAGAAAATATAATCCAGACTCTCTGTGTAATTTCCATCTTTACATGGCTTATTTTTTATATTACTTTATTCTCCTCTTTAAGGACTTTATTTTATTATTTTAAAATTATATATTTCTTTCTTATGATTGTCTGTACTTTCTGACCATTGTTTTAAGCTGTAGTGTGGCTTGGACCAAAGCAGCAGCCCCAGCTGCTGGCTCTGACCCCCCACTCCATACTGCTCTGCCTTTCAACATGGCAGAGTTGTGTTTACCACAAGCTCTGAGAAGCAATGTTAAGTAGTGTGGAGCTGTATTCTAAAGCCCTCAGCTGCTGCTCTCAAGCCCAAAGGAAGCGGCAGTGACTGGGAGAAGCCTCTCTGTACTGCAGCCTATGGGAGAGACTGCAGTAACCCTCCACGCTGCTAAACTCACAGCAGCTGGCGGCCTGCTCCATCTTGCAGGCGGCAGGCTGGAGCCATGTCTCTGTGATGCTGCTGGCATAAGACTGTAAGACCAGGAAGTCCAGTGTGGCTCCATTTCTCTGCGTCAAGAATCCTTTTTAAGCTTTATCAGGTCTATGTGGATCAAGGCCCGACAGTGGGCAACAAAATGTAGCTGTAAGTTTCTCCAGTCCTACCCGGCCCCACATTCTTACATTTGCTTATAAAATAATTACTCAGAGGCTTAATATTAACTGCAAATTATATGGACTATAGTTCAGGATTTTTACTAGCTAGCTCTTATAACTTAACTCAACCCATTTCTATTAAACTATGAATTGCCATGTGGCTTTGTGGCTTACTGGTACTTTCATATCTTGCTTCTCCTGGTGGTGGCTTTCAGCATCTGTCCCACCCTCCTTTCTTCTCCTTTCTCTCCAGTTCTGCATCACCATTGGCAAAACAGCTTTATTTATCATCATGTCAGAGCAACACATATTCACAGCATACAGAAAGACACCCCACAGCAGGAAACAAGAACAGCACCAGTAAAAGTCAAGAGAGTAGACCATAGTCTAGGAGAAAACTCAATGTGTCCACTGAAGGGATAAAAACACCATTCAACCACTGAACTCATTTTCTGATAGCTTCATCCTGCTCTCCTTCCTACCTCTCTATCGTTTTTCCTCTATCTCTTTTATTCTCAACTTTTTTTCTCTATTCCTTTCTCTTATCCTGTGTCCATTTATCTTACTATTGGATCTTTTAAAGTCCAGAGGATGACTTATCTGAAGGTATCTGGGTAAACACTTCAGACCCCCTTTTTGTGTTATATAATTAAGCAATTCCATCCACATCTCACACCATTTTTCCTTGGCTTCTATTATTCCCACTCCCATTCATGTCCCTCTTCTCAACATCCCTTAAAAGCCTAGTATGAATCACTAGTCTGGCTATAATTGCTTACCTTTTCTTTTCTTTTCATTGTAATATAGACCCTGAAGAGGCCTTGTATTTGAAAGTGAGCAAAGAAGGGTATATGAGAGGGTTTAGAGAGGGGAAGAGGAAGGATGAAATGATGTGATTATATTGTAATCTCACAAATAAAATAAATAATACAATAATAATAATAATTATAATAAAATATTTTTAAAAAGTATTCATCATGCTAAATCATCATGGCAAAGCAAATTGAAACTGCTTTTAAATTTCATCTTACCCTAGAGAAATAAAGAAAACAAAGACAGCCAGGTGGTGGTGGTGCATGCCTTTAATCCCAGCACTCGGAAGGAGGCAGAGGCAAGCAGATCTCTGTGAGTTTGAGGCCAGCCTGGTCTACCGAGTGAGATCCAGGACAGGCATCAAAACTACACAGAGAAACTCTGTCTCAAAAAAACAAAAAAAAAGAAGAAAGACAAAAAATGCTAGTGATAAATAGGGAAAGAGAAACCCTTGTCCACATTTCAAACAAGTGCAAATTGGTGCAGTCATTATGTAATGTATACCAGTATAGAGGTTTCACATACAAAATCTAACTATAGATACACCATATGTGTTACTGGAGGTCTTCTCTCCAGGTTCCCCAAGCCCCGCAGTCCCACAATCCACTTATAAAATAATCACTCAGATGCTTATATCACTTATAAACTGTATGGCTGTGGCAGGCTTCTTGCTAACTGTTCTTTTATCTTAAATTAACCCATTTTTATAAATCTATACCTTGCCATATGGCTGGAGGCTTACCAGAGTCTTTACATGCTGTTTGTCCTGGCAGTGGCTGCAATGTCTCCCCCTTCAGCCTTCTGCTTCCCAGAATTCTCCTCTCTCCTTGTCCCACCTACTTCCTGCCTGGCCACCTACTTCCTGCCTGGTCACTAGCCATCAGTGTTTTATTTATATAGAACGATATCTACAGCATTTCCCCTTTTCTTCTTTTTTTTAAAAAGTAAGGTTTTAACTTTAACATGGTAAAATTACATATAACAAAACAATTATCGAGCAAGAATTATGGTTACAATATTAAAGAAGATGTCCTATCTATTTTATATTTGTGAATTTAAGGTTTTATATCTAACTTATCTTTTATCATAACTGAGGAAATTACAACTATCTAGTTTTCAACCACATCAAAGACCTGAGAAGGAACATAATGGTACCTGAGAAATGGTAGATGGATGCAAGCAACTTTCGGGAATCTTGCAAAAGTAGACCAAGACAACAGGCAGCCTGGACAGTTACCTAATGTTTCTCAGCATTGTTGGTGCATTTAAATTGGCTACAGGTCTAGAGTATCTGACAGACCATTTTTAGAAGCAGGAATTCTGAGAGACCATCTTACCCTGTCTTGGCAGAGTACAGTGGTCACTTTCCTTGTGTCCCGCTTGTCAAGAAAGGACAGCATTATATTTGTACTGTCAGCCGTCAAGGCAAGGGCAGTTCTTTGCCCAGTAGGCCATTTTGTGCCAAAAAGACAAACTTCCAAATGGAAATATCTTAGAAGCCCAACATTCTCTCGGGATCAATTGGTGCAGCCAGGAGCAATTGTGTCTCACGTCAACAGAATTTTAAGTTATTTAAATGCCATATTTTCTAGGTCTATGAAGTGTTTGAAGATTACCTATCTATCTGAAATATATCTATGTATACCTAGAAGACTTAACAAACATGGCTACAAATATGATTATCATAGATCACTAATTATTAATCTATTTTTTATTATCCATTATAATTTTAAATGAGTTACATAATACCTCAAACAAGAATAGAAATATATATATATATATATATATATATATATATATATATACAGTATAACAAAATTAACTTTAAGTTTGTATCAATAAACTAAAATTTATACCAATGTAAAACATTTTAAACATAAACTAAAATCTATACCAATGTAAAACATTTTAAACAAGTTGTTCTTTAAAAGTAGGTTCATTAATCTATCCTTCTATCTTATCATCTCCATATCCTCCTATATATCTATATCATATCCCCTTTTCTTTTTTAGAAAGAGATCACATTTATAATCAACCTGTTTTAAATAAAAATATTGGTTTTTCTCTGTCCCATACCAGAGGGCTCTTTTTGGGACACAAGAATCTCTTAACCATTTTTTTAAAGCAATATGTCTGGGTTCAGAGGGGGAGTGAGCGAATTCCCCCTCCAAAGCTAGCTTGGTATATTTGGGAATTTGGGCATAGCATCTCTTACTACTTCCTGCTGGAGGGGGGCGCTGTATCTTATGGGGATGCAAAGAAAATTTTAGGCCTATGGGGTAGTCCATGAGGCTGTATTGTGTGAACCAGTTGCCTTGAAACCACTCTGGATGTTGGATCATCTGGGCCATGGTGTCATCGGAGACCTTTCAGGGCGTCTTGGCTAGTGAAACCTGATGTATCTTAATCTGGAACAAATCCACAGCCTTTGGCTTTCTGTGGATTTTCAACACATAAAAAAATACATTCAAGAAAGATAGCTGCAACATGAGTGTATCAGAATGACCTGGTGGTCAGATTGCCTGGGCTTGAGTTCACACAGGAAGTTGAAACAATCTTGCTCTCTGTGCCAACATAAGAGATAGTTCCTATACATAACGTTTTTCTGAAGGAGGGACAGAAGACACAAAAAGTTGATCAATATTCAATACAAACTATAGTCATACCTAATAAAACTGTCCTGTACAATTTTGTAGCAATTCTTAATTTCACTGATATTAATTGGGAGGGCTTGTCCTATATGACATTAGGCTTTTATTCATTATCAACCTAATGACTCTGTAATTAACATCTTGTTTAAATGTGCATTTTTCTGCATGTATTTTTGTTTAAAATTACTTTTGTATTTGAAATGTTATTAAACCTTGATACTGGATTATATCTGGCTTTACAATTTTTAACAACTCGTTTGCTCAGCAAATCAAGTTCCATAACACTACTTTAGGTGATAAAAGTGTACATGGAAAGAAAAATTCATACAAATGACATGAGAAGTTGAGAATGACAGATTCTCTTTTCCATTTAATCTACTTTTTATATAACCTTGACAAGACAGACTTTTAAATACTTTTTTAGTCTTAAAAAATGTACCATTCAATTGAAGAATTCATCACATCCTTCAGTTTAGGAACCAGTCAGTCATTCTCTTTTCCTATTTCATGGACTCAAATGAGGATTGGACATGACTGTAGAAACCCTACCTAAGTTTCATCTGGACCTCAGCCTAGTCAAATAAATGAAAAGCATAGGAAAGGCCCATTGAATTATGAGTAGCTCATGGTTAAGGTCATCTCTGTTACCAGTCTCAACTCTAGGTTTTCCATGAATTCACCCATCGATAAACACAATATGTTCAAAAGCATAAAGCTAAGCCCTGTTTAACGAAAACTTCTTGAATTTTTCTTGTTATTCTTCATATTCTTATATGTTTTATGAACATGTCTTTTGAATATATCTACATTGATTTCTTTGAAATCTTACTACCAAAGGCTGTGATACAGTTAGTCAGGCATAAAATGAATACTGAAAAAATGGTATCTTCATCTTGCTATTACTTCAAAGTAAATATAGGAACTAGGTTTCCTTGAAAATTTATACTTATAGATAGCCATACTTCACATATTCCTTCAAAATTTATTAAACTAGCTTTTTACATTCAAATGTTTCAATTCAAGAGAAGGCAAATTATTAATAAAAGAGTGTATTTTGCAGATTTCTCAGCATTAGAGTAGAGAATGTAATTCAGTCTTTGTCTTTGGAAATACAGCTATATTTCAATCAACTAAACACCAAAAGATTTATATGATCCCAAAACAAACCTAAATATTGATGTTGAAATCACTAATCTTCTTTGTGAAATACATCTGAGAGGTGTAGACAGGATTTCAAATCATCTCATATAGACTATTCCCCTCAGTAAATTTGTTTCTACTTTTGTGCTTCTTTCTGAACAGTTGATAAAATGATTTCACAGTTTAAATTGAATTTCACAGACATAACATTGTTTTGTTTTAATTTTTCTCAGCCTATTTATGTTTTCTCATTGACTGTTAGTTCTTTGGCAGCCAGTTAAAAGACAAAGACATCTGTCTTAGTTAGGATTTCTATTGCTATAATAAAACGGCATGACCAAAAGAAACTTTGGTAGGAGACAGTTTATTTCATTTTACAATTCTAAAGTTATACTCCATCACTAGGGAAAGTTAGGGTAGGAACTCAGGGTAGGAACCTGGAGGCAGGAACTGAAACAGAAAACATTGAAGAACACTGCTTTTTGACTTGCTTCTCATGGCTTGTTCAGCCTTTTTTCTGCTACAACCTAGGACCACCTGCCCAGGGACGGCACAACATATGGAGATATGGTCTCTCCCACACCAATCATTAATCAAGACAATACCACCATAGACTTGCCTAAAGGCCATTTAAAAAAATGTTTAGTAATATTTATACAATATATTTTGATTATGTTTTTCCCTTTATCAGTCTTTTCCCAGCTCTCCATACAAATCCATGTTTTCTCTCTGTGGAAAAAAACAACAAAACAAAACCCTAAATGAAAATCAAAAACAAACTAACACAAAATGAATAAGACAAAAATATACCAAAGTAAACAAGAAGGTAAAACATAGAGTTCATTTTGTGGTGACTGACTACTCCTGGGTATGGGACCTTCCCTGGTGTGTGGTGGTTGGTATACCCAGTATCACTCCATTGGATAAAACTTATTTTCCCTTTGTCAGCAGGTATCAATTGCCAATAGCTTCTTGGTTATACGTGGGACCCTATATCCACTTCCCTTTCTCAGTCCTGGGATCCTGTCCAACTTGAACTTATGCAGATCCCATGAGTTCTGCCACAGTCTCTGTGAGATTATATGTGCATCAGACCTGATGTGTCCAAAAGATACTGTTTCTGTGGAGTTATCTACCATGTTTGGCTCTTGCAATCTTACTTTCTCTTCTGCATAGAACCCTGAGCCTCATGAGGGAGGAGCTTGATGAAGACATCTTATTTATAAATGAATACTCCAAAGTTTCTCACTGACTGTACATTGTCCAATTGTGGGCTTCAGTGTTAGTTCCTATCAACTATAAGAAGCAGTGTCTCTGATGAGGGTTGAGTGAGATGCTTATCAGTGAGTATAGCAATATGTAATTAGGAGTCATTTTATTGTTGTGTTCCTTTAGAATATACTAGTTAGGTTTCCCATTGGCCATTCTTAGCCATTTTGCAGTGTCAGCCCAAAGGAGTCCTATGGATGCTCTCCCCCATTAAACATCACAAACTGTGGTCAAGGCTACTGATTGGTCCCCACCATCTGATGCTAAAGCTCTATAGTTGAAGACAACATGGATATATATATATATTATCAGACCTGGAGAAGTCAAGTTGATTCTCAACTAGAAGCTTTACCCTATTGACTAGCATTCATGGTTCTGAAAGGCACTCCACACTGTACCAGAGGAGAAAAATAGTCATAAATAACATCATTTATGAATCCTGTGACTTTCAACAGTGACCTGACAGCACTAGTGGTACAAATGCTATGGGAGTAACCAACCACTTTTAAAAATTGGGTTTAAGGTCCACGCCATGAAATGGAAATAATAACTAGATGCCAATATTATGAAGCTATTTTCACAATGAAGACATTCTCTTACCAGAATGATTTGAGTCAAGTTGACAGAAACAAACAGCACAACATCAAAAAATAATTCATGAGAATTTTCAAAAATAATTTCAAAGTCTTAATATAACTAACTAAATATGATTTTATCTTTCCTTTTCCTTTTGTCATAAACATAATGAATGTGAAAGATTTCCATTTTTAAGAAGAAGCGTAATTAGGGAAGTAGCTTACAAAAAGAGTATTTGAGTATTTTTCATAATCAAATTTCTTGGTAAGTTTTAACCAGCCAAGGAAGTTTCTCTGTTGAAAAGAGAAACTAAGACAATGCAGTAATGCTTATTTGTTTTATTTTTTATTCACAATAGTCATCAAAGTGAATGCCATTTAAACATATAAATATTTTCTCTGTCTGACAGCAATTATTTTTTGTCAAGAACTGTGTTTTTTGTAGAATGCATCTTGCTTTTCTTTGTATTTGTTCTTCCAAGAACTACCTAATTATTTAAATAGAAGAAAAAGAAATTTGCTGTTGTGCCAAAAAGAATAATTATGTTCATTTTTAAAATGTAAAAAGTGAAATCAAAATTAAATGAAAGACTGGAATTCATGGTATATAAATCACTGCACAGCACTGAGGTATCAGATTCAGGCTGGAAACCTCACTTTAAAGCAGAAGCTAAGATGTGGCACATGCATCAGCCAGTGGTGGTGCACACCTTTAATCCCAGCACTCGGGAGGCAGAGGCAGGCAGATCTTTGTGAGTTCAGGGCCAACCTGGGCTACAGAATGAGTTCCAGGGAAGGCGCAAAGCTACACAGAGAAGCCCTATCTCGAAAAAAAAAAAGATTTGGCACATGATCTGCTTCCTAGGAAGAGTTTATATGGCAAGTGTCCACAAGTTGAAAACTAGGTTGATGTTTGGATATATTAAAAAGTGAGACCTTGAGTTTGGAGAGAAGGCTCAGCAATTAAGAGCATGTTCAACTATGGCAGAGAACCTGAGTTCAATTTCCATCTCCCATGTTATGTGGCTCTCAACCACCTGAAAGTCCAGCTTCCAGTGATTGGGTGCTCTCTTCTGGACTGTGTGAGACCTGTACTCATATGCACACCATATATATATATATATATATAATCAAAAGTATTTAGATTGTTTCCAGGTTTTAGCTATTACAAACAATGCTGCTATGAACATAGCTGAGCATATGCCCTTGTGGTATGATTGAGCATTCCATGGGTATATGCCCAAGAGTGGTATACCTGGGTCTTGGGGGAGATTGGTTCCCAATTTTCTAAGAAAGCGCCATATTAATTTCCAATTAATTCCAATTAATTCCAGTGACCATACAAGTGTGCATCCCCACCAACAGTGGAGGAGAGTTTTCCTTGCTCCACATCCTCTCCAGCATAAGCTGTCTTCAGTGTTTTTTATCTTAGCCATTCTGACAGGTGTAAGGTAGTATCTCAGAGTCATTTTGATTTGCATTTCCCTGATGAATAGGATACTGAGCAATTCCTTAAATGTCTTACAGACATTTGAGCTTCCTCGGTTGAGAATTCTCTGTTTAGCTCTATAGCCCATTTCTTAATTGGACTGTTGGGCATTTTGATGTCTAATTTCTTGAGTTCTTTACATATTCTGGATATCAGCCCTCTGTCAGATATGGGGTTGGTAAAGATCTTTTCCCATTCTGTAGGCTGTCACTTTGTCTTGTTGACTGTGTCCTTTGCTCTACAAAAGCTTCTCGGTTTCAAGAGTTCCCATTGATTGTTTCTCTCAGTGTCTGTGCTACTGGTGTTATATTTAGGAAGTGATCTCCAGTGCCAATGCGTTCAAGACTACTTCGTAGTTTTTCTTCTATTAGGTTCAGAGTAGCTGGATTTATGTTGAGGTCTTTGATCCATTTGGACTTAAGTTTTGTGCACCGTGACAGATATGGATCTATTTGCAGCCATCTACATGTTGACATCTAATCATGCCAGCACCATTTGTTGAAGATACTTTCTTTTTAAAAATTGTACAGTTTTGACTTCTTTATCAATAATTATATGTTCATAGGTGTATGGATTAATGTCAGGGTCTTCAATTCAATTCCATTGGTCCACATGCTCTTCAACTGAAGAATGGATAAATAAAATGTGTACATATACACAATGGAGTACTACTCAGCAGAGAAAAACAATGATATCATGAAGTTTGCAGGTAAATGGATGGATCTAGAAAACATCATCCTGAGTGAGGTAACCCAGACTCAGAAAGACAAACATGGTATGTACTCACTCATAGGTAGATACTAGATGTAAAGCAAAGGATGACCCTACTGCTACTCACAACTCCAGGGAGGCTACCTAGTAAAGAGGACCCTAAGAAAGACAAAGGGTTCACCTAACGACACAGAAATGGATGAGATCTACATGAGGAAACTGGGAGTGAGGGCAGGTAATGAAGAGCAAGGGTCGGGAAAAGAGATCTTAGGGAAGCAGGAGATCCCAGCTGGTTCAAGAACAGAGAGGGAGAACAAGGAAAGAGATACCATGATAAATGAAGACCCCATGGGAAAAGGAAGAAGCAAAGAGCTAGAGATATTCCCAGAAATCCACAAAGATACCTCCACAATAGACTACTGGCAATGGTTGAGAGAAAGCCCAAACTGTCCTATTCTGGTGATCGAATGGCTGAACAACCTAACTGTCATGATAGAGCTCTCATCCAGTGACTGATGGAAGCAGATGCAGAGATCCATGACCAGGTCCTAGGTGGAACTCCAGGGGTCCAATTGGCCAGAGAAAGGAGGATTTGTATGAGCAAGAGATATTGAGACCATGATTGGAAAAAGCACAGGGACAAATAGCCAAACTAGTGGAAACACTTGAACTGTGAACCAATAGCTGAGGAGCCCCCCTGGAACTGGATCAGGCCCTCTGGATAAGTGAGACACTCGATTAGCTTGAAGTATTTAGGAGACCCCACGCAGTAGGACCGGGACCTCTCCTTAGTTTGTGAGGTGGCTTTTTGGAACCTAAGGCCTATGCTGGGACACCTTGCTCAGCCTAGGTGAAGGAAGGAGGGGATTGGCCCTGCCTCAACTGAATCTACCAGGCTGAGCTGAATCCCCAGGGGAGTCCTTGCCTTGGAGGAGGTAGGAATGGGGGGTGGATTGGGGAGAGGGTGGGGGTGGGGGTAAGAGGGAGGACAGGGAAATCTGTGGCTGATATGTAAAATTAAATTAATTATAAAATTAAAAAAATAAATAAAATCAAAGTAATTTTTAATAATTTGATATCTAGGAATAGTAAAATAAAGAAAACAATGAAACAAATATTAGCATCGAATGATAAATTATTTTCTCCATCATTAAAAATAATACAGCCGATTCACTATTTATGTAATATATACTTTCAAGCATCTTCTGTCTTAAATTCTGGTAATGATGATAAATGTGTTCTTACTTTTCCTTCTGACCCAGAAGAAAAGTATATAAAACAGTAGAAGTAAGGTCCAGAGTAATAAATTAATCTTCAGGCTTTATTGTCACCTAAACAATTTAGTCCCACAATTACTTATAAATTAAAGGTTATGCAGAACAAAGAAGTAAGAGGAAAGAGGTCAAGCTACTTTTCGTAGGATATTGCAGGCTTAATGTGTTAAAGACTCCCAGAGCATGCTGGTCTTATAATGAGACAGAGAGTATTGGGAGGGCTGACATTAAGGGCAATACCTTCCCTGGCATTCCATAAAGCAAATTGAAGTGTTGTGAACTGTACGAGAACTGTTTTATGGTGAAGGACAAGAAGCGAGAAGAAAGTACGTGACCAGCAAATGTGTAGCAATTTTGTTTGCCCAGTGTTCATACTGTTAGTAATGAAAGGACATCCACTCTAGGACAAAACTTTGTAAACATTTCACTCATGGACCCTACCACCTAATGTACCAACCCAGTGTGTGTACACTTTGAATGTCTATCAAATATTTACTGATAGCAATCAATGAAGCAATTTATTATTGAAATCATTCTTTAGGATAGATGTTATTTTACCACTTTGTAAAGACAAAAGTCAGTTTGCAATATTTTTAAATAAAATTCATTAGCAACTCAAATAGCAATTTTTGATCCTGTTTATCTATTTTTAATTATTTTTAATTAAAATAAAATTATATCACTTTTCTTCCTTTATCTTTTTTTCTGCTTCATGTATATATGTGTGTACATCTATGCACACTGCACACGCACACACACACACACACACACATAATTTCATATGTGAGGAATGTAATCACATATTTTATGCTCCTTCTTTACAGTTGGATTGTTTTTCTTTGTGTTGCCAGCTCACAAATAATGACCCAGAGACTTATTACTAATTATGAAAACTCAGCCAATAGCTTAAGCTTGTTTCTAACTAGCTCTTATAGCTTATATTAACCCAATTTTATTCCTCTACACATTGCCACGTGACTCATAGCTTTTTAACCTCCTTTCTGGCATATCTGTTCCCTCTCATCTGCTGGTGACTCTGTCCTTCTTCCTCCCACTGTTCTCTCTGCTGCTGTGGGATGGTCTTTGTGTATGCTGTGAATATGTTTTGTACCATTGATTAAGAAAGAAGCTGCTTTGACCTAGAGCAAGCCAGTCTAGAGCCAGAAGGGAAATCCAAGTAGAGATACATGGAGAAGAAGGGCTGAGTCAGAGGAGATGCCAGCCAACCTCTGGAAAAGTAAGATATATTAGAGTACAGGTAAAGGCACAAAACACATGGCAAAGCATAGATTAATAGAAATGGGTTAATTTAAGTTGTAAGAGCTAGTTAGTAATAAGCCTGAGCAATGAGACAAACAGTTTATAATTAATATTAAGCCTCTGAGTGATTATTTTAAAATCAGCAGACATGTCAACTGGTATGACTATTGTGCAGATCTTATTACTGTTGAGATTTCATGGGTGTGTCGTTCCTATGTCTAGAAAACACAGTTTCACACGTGGCATCCATGTTCCTCACTCTAATAATCTATCTTGTTATCTGCTTTGTTAAATAGCAATCTCCAATTTGAGCTAAGGTGTTTCAAGTAGTGTTCACATTGAGTGTCACAACAGTATGCATGATGCAAAGTTCACATGCTCTGTGTTCACAACCTCAACTGTGGCAATCATACAAAGCAATGCAGGTGAGTGATGCCAACCCAAACATCTAGGATTTATTATACATTTGATTTCAAATTAATACTTAGATTGTGTACATTAAGAAGCCTTTACTGCCAGGGACCCCTTAAACAGACCAAGCTACACACTGTCTCTCTTATGCAGAGGACCTGTTACCAGGCAAATCAGGATCTATCCCTGGTACATGAGCTGTCTTTTTGGAGCCTGTTACCTATGGAGGGATAAATCACACAGCCTTAATGCAGGGGGAGCGGCTGGGACCTGCCTCTACTGAATGTACCAGGCTTTGCTGACTCCCAATGGGAGGCCATACCTTTTCAGAGGAGGGATGGGGGTTATTTGGGGAGGAAAGGCTGGGGGGAGAGGGGAGGAGGGATGAGAGGGGGGTCTGTGGCTGGTATGTAAAATGAACAAAAAATTCTTAATAAAGAAAAGAAACCTTTGCTGTTGTCCTTTTTTCTTTTTCATGAACTCCACCCAAGTTGCTCCATATAGGGTAAAACATATTGAGCTAAAGAATAGAGAAAAGTCCAATTTTCAGCACTCAGCACTAAGGAGATGAAATAACAACATTTTAATATTTATTCATAGCCTGGGGAACAATGGCACAGCACTTCATGGGGATGAATATCGTTTTATTGGAAAAATAATAAGTAAGCAGAAGATTTGGGAAATAGCCTTTGTATTATCAAGAAGTTAATGTGCCATACCTTGACTGTTACAGAAGGTTATCATTGGACTGTATGAATAATTGTGTGCTGGCAGAGAGTCAATTTTACTGCTCAGATTTAAGCAGAAATTGTACCTGTTGATTTTATCAAGAAGGTTGTCTAGAGACCATGGTAATGTAGTGAGAAGAACTTATGTCAAGGCTATCTGAGACTGTTCTGGTTTCAAACATGACAAGGGATTACCCTATGCTTTAGTTAAAATGATAAGACATGGCTAAAATAAAGAGATGAGACTATATAGTCTGGTGTAGAGAAAATCCACACTCTTCCCTGCAACACACGTGTACCTACGCACATGTTTCTGAAAATTGGTGTTTCTCTAACAGTTATGAAAATGCTCAGGTTCCCATCACTCCATTTGATGATTTCATCAGATTAATTCAGACTAGAGTGACTTGATAGTGTCCATCAGATATCCCAACAATGCTTCTGGGTACTTGAAGAGCCTGACTTTCCTATCCATGTCCATCTGAAGAGCATGGAAATACTGAACCAGGTAAGAAGAGCACAGAATTTAGCTGGAGAGTGCATGCTCATTCACCTTGCCAGGCAGTGGCATCAGCATGCTAGAGCATCTTGGCCATGGCATCAGGATCCCATCTCCCAGAAGCAGAATTGTAAACTCCCCACCCTTGTCAGTAATAACAGGAGTGAATGGTTGAGAGGCTGCCACTTAATCTGTCAGATCACCATCTGTTATTTACCTGGTGCTGAAAGAACACTCTAATCCATGTCTTTAGAGGCCTCTGGGGATGGTTTATAGTGACTGGAGTCACAGATTTGGTCTGTCAGTAAAGGGGCCTGGAAAACTGGAAGGTGCAGTTTGAAAAGTATGAAGAACTCCCATGAGCTAGCAGTTTCCTTAGAATGTGTTCAAGAATATATGTTCTCTGTTGGCAAGATGGCATAATCATAACATAATTTACATTTAATCTTTTTGTAATTTTTGTATTCTGTTTCTTTCTAAAATAGCATCATGCTTTCAATGTGAATAGTCTATCTTTTGTGCTGAATAGTATATCTCCATACACATGCTCCAGAATCATTTAAAAACTCTCAAGATGCTGGATTTAAAAGTCCCCACAAATTTAATAAAATGTGTCAACATGTGCTGTAAATTATATTTTCAAATTCTTTCCAGTAAAGGGACCCATATCAAAGCAGGGAAATCACTTTGTTCACACAAATTCCCCAACATAACTGTGAACATAATCATAATGCTTGCAGATAGAGTCCTCAGACACTCGGGCTTTTATGGTTGATTTTAATGGCTCTCTTTCTCTCAATAAGCAAGAAACAAAAGGTTTTGTTTTTGTTTTTACCAAAACCCGTGTGTCCCCAGAATATCCATGGCACATATCAATATGAGCACATCCTGGATTCATCTTTAATCAGTTTTGGTTAATTCTACCCACATCACACTCAGCCAAGAAACCACAGTATTGTTTTTATTTTTAATTTTAATGCATTATTCACATAGAAAAGTGGCAAAAATGTACATTTCAACACTAACCACTTAGAGGAAAGGAGGTTGTTTATATAGTAGAAGCCATTTGTTCAAAACAAAATAAGTATTTAAAAGTTTAGACTAAAAGTAGTTCTGTGTATATGCCTCATGCATCCTATGTCAAGCATCCTTGAAACTCATTGAAGTTTAAATAAACATGAGCATTCTGTCCTAAGACACTTGGAGCAAAGACTGTAGTTGGCAGAAGTCCAGGATCTGTGACTTCTTTTTTACTAAGTTTTTCTAACTCCATTCTGCCTGCAGTAATCCTTTGTGAATTTTACATTTAAATGGCAATTGTTTGACAAAAGATTTGCCTATTTCTTTTACAAGACACATAAACTACCTAAAAGAAAAAATTAAATAAATTGCATGTCACCAATTTCTCTATCTTAAGACAATCAACATTAATTCTTTTAGAATCATTACTAATCTTATTTTTAGTCATAAATACAGATTTTAGTAAAACTGTGCATTTCAGTTATCATTCATGGTATATTATAACAAAAACCTTTATATTATAACCTTTATACTAAATCATAAATATCAAATGTTTAATAGCACACTGTAATCGCTCCTTTTTGCATACTTAAAGTACTTTCAAGTTTTATTAACAATACTTAAAAAGAATAGACAAGCAATTCTATTTGTTTTAGTTTGGTTTTCTACAATAAATTCTGATAATGGGATGTCTAATTAAATTCTAAATCTAAATGAAATGAATTCTAAGTAATCATGCTCTTCATTTTCAGTACAACTTATAAAAGTATTAACTACAATTAAACTTCAGAAAATAACATTACTTCTTTACTTTTATCACATCTTTGTTGGAAAATTGAGTCATTCCATGATTCAACAGAGTTGGGTTTTTTTTTTTGTGTGTGTGTGTGTGTGTGTGTGTGTGTGTGACTTCATCAATTATTTCACTAAAGAATGATTCAATTCAGAGTGCTGTTACAAAGTCTTAGCAGAATCCTCTTAGGAATGAGAATCTATATTCAAACTGTTATTTAAAACTAGCCTTTTTAAAATCTTTAATGTTGTCAACATATATTATAGGTAGATGTTCATTTGCATATACAAATTTCATAATGTTTAAAGTGCTGTATCTGTACTGTTGTATATTAACATTTGCCATGGAATTTTTTTTCACATTTCCTCTTTTGCAATAACATATTTTGGAGCAATCCATGAGTTTTGCCAGATTTTACACTTACTCTAGGGCATAAGCTCAGTCAACAGGAATTATCATAAAAACCTATTTAAACCAGCATATTTGGATACAATTCAAAACAGAAAGCAATGTTCAATTGTCACTATTCCAAGAAACTATATCCAGCTAAACAAGGTAATAAAAATAGTAAAGGTTACATTATAATGTGTATTTTATCTTTTCCAGATTGTATATATGAGGAGCACACTTTTTCCCAAAGCAGATATTTACTGTTATGTCTTCTGAAGACATTAAGTGGAATCTGTTTGTTTCTGGGAATCTGTGTACCCCAGAGAGTTATGTAGTTGAGTGGTAAGAGACCATTGATCTTACAGCTCTCTTATTGTGAAAATTAAACTCATAAGCCTCATGTTTTCAATGATGATAGCTTAAAATAAGCCTATCTTATGGACTAAAAGACTGCTGCATTAAAGATCATTTAATCAGGTACAGTAATAAGGACATCATATGGTTCTTGGAAAAAATAAATGAAATCCAACGCTCATCAAGTGTTCAGTGTTTTGGGTAGAATCCCAATTCTAATATATAGATTTTTTTGTAGCAGATTTCAACCTAGAACCTAATGTTTCTTTGCATCCTGAATGGAAAAATAATCACTTTTCCTTACACCCTTGGAGCTGGTATTCATTTATGGTGGATTCAATTACAACAGTCACCTTAGAATTAAGGGAATATAATCACCTGAAGAAACAGTATGTGTTTAGAAAAAAGTCACAGGTTCATGGTTGTGGAATGGAGTACAAACCCAAAGATGATCTCCAAGTATATTATCATTCACTAATGGCATGGATGATGCAGATGCAGGAAGGGCTAATAAAGTCACAAGCCATAGAGGCACCAGTCAAAGAAGGCCAGGAAAAAAAAACCTGGACAAGGACATTTTTATAAAAATATATGTGTTCATTCTTGCATGTCTGCATGTCTTCTTTTCTAATTCCTCATTAAAATATTGGTATGGGTTTTCATAAGTTTTTTTTATATACCATAAATGTGTACCAGTAGTTCTTGAAGGACTGAAAATATAGAAAAACAAAATTTAATGAATGTGATATTGAAAGTATGTTTATCATGCTGGATTGAATTGTTGATAACTGGAAAAATACTGAAGAAAAGAAGCTATATGAAAATATAAATTCAATGAAAGAAGGAGAGAACCAAGGATTCACATTTACTACAACTAAAACTTCATCCTGAGAGAGAAAATAGACCATAGACCAGGTGTACCCAAAGACCTGAGTCAGATCATGGAATTCATTAGGACACAGGACTAAAGAGCCATAACTATTTCACTCACTGTTACACTAACCAACTTCACACTTAAAGGGCAAGCTTACTGGCCTCATGAGTCGCTCTGGCAGAGCATGACAAATAGAACAGGGATAATTGATGCAGAGAAAACAGATTAACCTTACTTTTATTTGGGGTTATAATTTATTTCATGTATATTAAAAAACAAACCTAAATTGGACTACCAAAGAGAAGACAAAAGCAATGGGATCATTTTGATTGATTTTGTATGGATAATGCCCTTAGCAGTTGGAAGATAGAAACAACAATTAATATTTGAAGAAATAGATGCTAATCCATAACTACAGTATTTCCAACATGCTGATTTTCAAGGTACATGAACTTGAAACTATGCAGTCAAATGAACTTCGACATGGGTAAAAAGAACTCATGCATAGAGAAGAGTGAATTCTTCAACCGTGGTGATAGGAAAGCTAGGTGTCTGTGGGTACAAATAGAAAAGTTTCTACTGTTTTACATCATATAAATGGGGGAGCCGACAGAGGCTATCTAGTGAGACCTTACTCAGGGTTAGAGAATCTGAGCTTGCTTTACCCAGCAGAGCTACATAATGGGATTATTTGACCACAAGCACGGTTACCAGGTGTTTGGAAGGGTCTACACTTGGCTGTACATTATTGCTTTGATCTTGAAAAGGGGAGATTTTTGCCTCTCCCACTGGCATTATTTAAAAAGACTTTGAATAAATGAGGCTGCTGGGTATTGATCCAGGGCCTTCCCAAGGCTATCTGGTGTCTCTGTCTTTCTCCTTGTCATCTAGGTCCATTTCTCTATCTAATATTTTGTCATTCCTCTTTCCTCTACCTAAGAACCCTTTGATAGGTGGGAGCAGGTCGGAGCTGGACTCTCATGGACTCCCACATATAAGGAAATCACTTATAGTGAAGACTTGTACAAACTATTTGAAATATAGGTCTTTTAGAATAAAACATATGAGAAAACACTGTAGACATTAATCTTCATAACCACAGGGGAAAGAGCTTTATCAGAGTATTTGTCTACCTGTATGAAACCTTAGGTTGTTTGCCTAAAATCACATAAAGTAGACAAATGTGAGACCTGCTTCCTCAGCACTTTGGGAGGCAAAGATAGAACTCTAAGAAATTTAAAGCCATTCTAGTCAACAGAGGACATTCAGTGCCAGTGTTGGATACAGAAAACCCATATGAAAAAGAAATAAAAGTAAAAAACTAGATGGAGAAGACCAACACATCTGCTCTGTGTATGAACAATCTGGGCTTATTCAGTAGAATCAAAAGATAGCTAAAAGAATGGGAGAAAACGCTTACAGAGCTAATATCTTCAGGATGGTATATTTTTAATGTATGAGGAATTTAGCACAATTGCAGAACAACAACAGTGACAAAAAGTAAAAATAAATAAATAAATAAATAAAGACTGTGCATAACCCGAAAGGAAAAAAAATACAAAAAAATTAAACAGACATTTCTTTAAATAAAACATGTGGACAACCAAGAGATACAAGAAAAGATGCTAACATGTGATTTCAACATTTTCTTTTAATATCTCTTAGAATGGATCTTGCATAATCTACAATCAGCAAAGTTGTGGAGAAATTTGGACTTGTTTACATTGTTGGTGAGAAATTAACTGGCAAAGAAGCCATAGGAAAAGAAGCAGGGAGGCTCTGCCCAACACCAAAAAAAAAAATTAACAAATGATCCAAAATCCCACTGCTGTGTTATATTCAAAAGAATTTGAATCAAGATCTTAAAGGTTGCCTGTAAGCTTATGTTTATAGCAGCCCTCTCATGTAACATAGTCAAGATATATACCAATGTAAGCAACATTGGTGTATCTCAACAGGAGAGCAGATAAAGAAATGTGGTGGTGGTGGTGGTGGTATGTGCCTCTGTGTGTGTGTGTGTGTGTGTGTGTGTGTGTGTGTGTGTGTGTGTATTTGTCTACCTGTATGAAACCTTACAGGCATTTATAATTTTGACTATTTTTAATATCTCACATGAATAGAATCATGCAGATATTTCCTTCCATGACTGGCTTATCTTATTTAGCATAATGTCTATCAGATTCACATATATTGTTTAAAATGGAAGAATTTAGCCATGGTTGTAATTCCAGAGTTCAGGAGGTATAAATCAGTGAATCACAAAAAAAAAGCATAGAAAGCATAGGCTTTCCTTTTTTAACACACACACACACATACACACACAAGGTTTAAAGCAGTTAGATACATTTACTACCTTAATTTCAGTGGTGGCTGTGTGAACCAATTTTTATATGTTAAGTATGTAATCCTTCTCCTCACTCTCCTCCCCGAAAAGAGAGGAGAGGCAAGGAATCATGGGGAGCAGATGAACCTAAGTGAAGGCTATGTGAAAAAAGCCATACAGAAAACCACTATCCTGTAATCCAATTAAATTGTGTAATTTTACAAAGCAGAGTTAGAAGAGAGATGACTCTGCATGGTTGGTTAATGCTGATGCTGAAAGCTGTGGATTCCTAAATAGGCATCCAAGTGCCAGGATACTTCCTAATAAATTGTTGTTCAGGGAGGGTCCCAGAAGTCCACCTGATAATGCAGGCTCTTGCCACTCCCCTTAGCTGCCCATCAGAACTAGATTATAACATACTACTACTAAAACCACCACACATCTTTGTTGTAAGATATAGAAAAATCAAACTGGAACCAAGCTGAAAGTTTCCTCTTTACAAGCTAGCTTTCATAATACCATAGGTATTATACAGGCTGCTGGGAGAATAAAAGGGGGACATTAAACATCCTATCCATCTATGAAATCAATGAAAGTAGAAACAAATTGCAGGCAATATGGGCTCATTTATATAATAATGGCAAAACTATTATAGTGTTAGCCAACTGTTTTCTTATAGGATGTGAAGCCTATTACACAAGAACAATCTGTGCCTGGTATTGTAAAACTGGTCAAAAATATATGTCTGTAGAATTCATAGGCAAGGCACTATGGGGTGACTTACTACTTTTGTTTAACTAAACTGGTAAAGCACCAAACTACCTTCTAAATATCTATGTTCATACACATAGACAAATGCCTGAATCAGAGAAGTCTCTTTGCAGTTAAAGGCCATGATGCAAAGATACAGGGTTTCTTAAGTTTCTGTGAATATGTACATAAATTTCTCAGACATGCATACCATCCTCTCTAAGACTCAGGGAAGACAGTGAAAGAAGAAATAGGAAGAGATAAGAGCTGGAAGATGGGGGAAGGTATGAGTTATCTTCTGGTTATGGCATAAGTAGAGCAATCATGAACTCACAAGAGTTGTGACTACCTTCACTGGTACGGCACAACAGTGATACTGTTAGCAGTCAGATGTGGATGAAAGAGGGGATCACAGGGCCCCACCCCCATTTGCTGAACTCATGGCTGCTGATAGATTCTGGGAAAGTGGGGGTCATTGTCTTCAGTTTCTTAACCATTGGTGAGCCTATAAGGGGGTCCAATTGGTAATTCTATCCACACAGTCACACAGATGACTCTAGTTATATTCAGTTGGTCACAAAACAAAAATACCTGAACATGGAAAGACATTTATATGGAGAAAGAGAATTAAAAGGGAAAAGAGAGATAAGAGATAGTAAATGTAATGAGAACCTATTATATACCTGAATGAAACTGTCAAAGAACAGTCTTCATTACTGAACTGAAATGTCAGCCCATTGAAGATAAAACATGTTAGTTTTTTTAAAAATATCTAACATACTTGAGCTAGGCTTTAAAAATTCTGAACATATGAAGAAATGCAGCTAAAAGACACAATGTTAGCAAAACCAAAGATTGGATTTCCATATAGGAATTTGCAGATACCTAATGATGGACACACCATAGTGAACTTCAGTTGTCAATGTGACAAACTTGGGAGAGGCCACCTCATTTGAGAAATTGCTTCCACTGGATTGGCCTATGGGGATGTCTGTGGGGCATCCTCTAAGTGATTTAGGAAGGCCCAGCCTACTGTGGTCAGTGCTACCTTTGAGCAGGTGATCCTGGGATGTTTAAGGAAGATAGCTGAGCTGTGAGAGAAATCAAACCAGGAGCAACATTCCTCTTTGTATTCTCCTTCAAGTCTAGACTTGAATTTCTGTCTTATTGTTCCTTGGTGTTGAACTACAATATGTAAGACTACTAAACCTTTCCTCATTCCAGGTAGTTTTTGATCATTTGTTATATTACAGCAACAAAAAGGAAACTGGAAAAATAGATTATAAAATATGATTTTCACAGTGCTAAAAAGAGTATTTGAAGTACTTAATGATATATCACAATTTGAGGAAAAAACTCAGGAGATGTTTTAAAAGTTAATTGATTTGGAGACTCAGTGAAGTAGGAAATGCAGAGAACCATCTTAACAAGAGTTCTTAAATCAGTGGACAAATCTGAAGAAATTATCCAGAAAGAGCCAAAGAGAGGAGACCAAATCTCAGAGAGTGAAGGTCTAAGGTACAATGGACTGGAGAAACGGCTTTACAGTTAAGAGCACTGATTGCTGTTCTGAGGATCAGAGTTGGATTTCCAGCACCCATCTGGCAGGTATCAAGCATCTGTGACTCCAGTTCTGAGAGATTAGATGCCCTCTTCTGACCTCTGTGGGCATTGCGTGTATTTCCCACACACGTGCAAACAAGACACCTAAGGAATAAAATAAAAATGAATAAATCTCTAAGAAAGGAAGGAAGGAGGGAGGGAGGGAAGGGAAGGAAAGAGAGTAAGTAGGCTATAAAAAAGTGACACTCCTAATAATATGTGAAAATGCTTAGAATTGCTGAGAGACACTCAAACTTCAATGTGGTAAGTCTGATAAAGTACACAGTAACATAATAAGAATAAAATCTTAGACAATTCAAGGAAAATCTGTCAATGCCTTTAGCTATAAAAGATAGAAAAACATGCAGGATTGCAGTTAGGCTGATAAGAGAGTTTCTAAAATAAAAAAAAAAATAGAATAACAGAGTCATTGTGTTACATTTAACTTTCTGTTCAAAAGTATGTTCATAGCAAAAAAATCATTTGAAAATTAATTTTAACCATAATTTCAGACAAGCTATATCTTTGGGAGTTTAGTGATAGCAGATGTGGACTGTGATAATGTCCTAATCGTACTTCAGAATTTACAAAAATTATTTGATAAAGAAGTTACAAGTTACAAAGGTAAATATGAACAAATAAGCAATTAAACACAGGACTATATCCAAGAAAAGGGATTATATGATATGAAAAACATAAAAGACATAAGAATGCCTACAAAACATAAAAATCAGTAGATAGATTCAACCATGAATAAATGAAAATGAAAACGAAGAGTTAAGGCCATTAATTAATGGCCATTAACATATATATTTTAGATAAATTTAAATAATATAATAAACCAGTTTAGACATGGATAAGTATTTGGATTCAAATATTAAATCAAAATGGATGCTTGAGGTCCAACAACATCAACTAATACAATGATAGGTTGAGCAACTTCCAATCCAATGTAGGAAAAGCTAGGATTACAAAATATATTGAAAGGGACTCTTACCTCTTAAACAATTAAAACAAGTACCTAGAAATTGCAATAAAACTGTTCACAAACTATGATTTTAAATGAAAATACTACTAATGACCATTCTGAGTCTCTTTTTATTTTATCCAGTTCATTTTTTCTGTCTTATTGTATCAAGTACACTCTGCAGTAACACTGAATAAAGGTGTTTGTGAACAGCATCATGTTATGGAACTGATGTCTGGAGGAATGCTTTCAATATTTCACAAAAGTAGAAAGTAAGCTTTTGTGCATACCTTTTCTTGAGGTAGGCTTTCTTTTTATCATTAAAAAACTAATGTATATTTTTAAATTTGTTGATATATTCTCTTTCATAATTTATGTCATGGGTTATATTCTACCACAAATAGTAAAATATACGAATTAACTGCAAATATCAAAATAAATCAAAATTATTCAATATGTCATAAAATGAGCCATTTTCATAGGTGCATTACGATTCAACTTATAAAAGATAACAAAACAAACAATACACTTTAGGATTAAGTTTTACTCAAGGAACATAAGGAAAGATGACAAAGCTAAGCATTAGCCACATTAGGCAAAGTAGAACTCACTTGAACACATTTCCAATTCTATTTTTTTTTTGGCTTGGGTTTCTTTTATTTTATAATAATGTATTTTGTAATAAAATAAATTAGGTCATTACTAGTACATACCCTTAAAAATAGAGTCTCAACTACTCTGGGAATAACAACAGTGATTTAAAAATAAGGTAACTTTTCTTTGTCTAACATTTATTAATACAATAACTTAAAATGATTAATATTTAAAGTATATTCAAAACTTAATGTTCACCATGCACTGTACTAAGAAACACATCTATATTATCTCATTGAGTATTTATAATAGTTTTTAATATCTATATTTTATCCTATCAGGCAAAAAAAAACTTATAAAAGGAAATGCACTAACTTCTCTGGATAGCTGAGGCCCAATATTCCTTTCATGCTTCTACATTAATCTATTGTCCTGTCCCTCCCCTCCCATACACACAGTCCTCACTAACAATCACATATTGGGTCTTTTTCTCTCACACTTGTGTGCACTCACACATATAGCACAACTCCACTGACCAAGATTTTTTGTTCTTTAAGTTAAATATTAATTTGAAAAGTATTCAGCCACTTAACCCAAATGGAATGTGAATTAATAACATTTTCTGGTCCCTAGGACTTTCTTGATGTGGAAGGAAAGAACCAATGGCAGCAAGATGTACTCTGATCCCTACATGTGTATATGGTCTCTCTTACACACATAATACATAAATGTAAAAAAAAAAAGTGGTGTCGCTGTATCATGACCCAACTATTCAACTAGTGGAAGTACAGACTTGGCAGGGAGAGAAACACTTTCATCAACAGTTCTTCTTAAAGCAGTTTCAAGAAAATGAAAGAAAACATTTATGCAAGGAATACACTATCTTGTATCAAAGTCAAAACTGAACAGTTAAGACTTTCCCTCAAAAATGTCTTCCCTAGAAATGTGTGCATTGTGGTATTTACACTTATGGCTGCTTGAACTTTCTAAGTAAACAATTTTCTCAAAATGTAACAGAGTGGGAACTCTCACACATGGCTATTCGGACTTGGTAATCATGCAGGATTTGCTTCATATGGCATTGAATATAAATTATGCACACAATTTAGCTCTAAGAAAATACCATGAATAATTTCTTCCATATGACATTTGAAAATTTCATCACCTTACAGTGTTGTCCTAAACTATTTTCCCTAATAAAAATAAAACAAATGGAAATGCATACAAATTCTTCAGCCAAAATCTACAGCTCTGGTCTTAATTCATTCACAGATTCAGTAGAGAATGTAGCATTCCTTTTATTATGACCCAAGTCTCTTGCTGTCTTGTAGAATATTGAGTCTGGCAGATTTGAATGGCTTAGTTTTTTGTTACAGTAATTTCTGAATTAATTGCCTTTTGATGGCTCTTTCATAAGGTTTAAATTTCTGTCATTAGAACATAATTACTCAATTCCCCTGAAGTTTGGTCACTTTGATTCTTTATAACACAGTAGCTCACTTCCCGTGAAGTTTAGTTGCACTGAATTCTACTTACACTCAATCTAGAAAAAAAATAATCTTGCGTAAGTGTCACAAAGATTTTGAGATTAATCCAGACTAAATGAATGGAAAATTAGTAAACTTGCCTGCAAATATTATTTGTGTCCTCTGGAATTGATTTCATCTTTTTATGTTCAAACAAATAATAGTATAATTATACCTATTAAGTAATATACTATAAAATAGATGTAATATGAATGCCAATCGTACAAAATTAGCAAATTGAAATGATTAATGTGGTCTTGGTCATACTATTATGTGAAATTGTTGGGTGCCAGCAGAGTCCAAAAGAGGTTGACAGATCCCTTAGAGCACCCTGGCAGGTGGTTGGGAGCCACCTGATAAGTGACATGTATGCTGGGAACTGAGCCCATATCTCTCTGTGTAAGTCCGGCAAGCTTCCCTAATCACTGAGACATCTCCCTAGCCCCAAATGAATGTTTTTAGCAAATTTGTAGATCAGCAAAATCATAAATAAAATAAAAGTTTAGAACATTTTCATTACTAAAAATGGCTATTTTGTCACCCAACCCCCTTCTATATTTATCACGATGTAACCTCTATTTTCTATTTATCTTTTTTGTTTGTTTATTGTTTCTTGCTTTTTCAGGATTGATACTATAAAATGGGAAATACAGTGTGCTGTGGATATCACTCTATGTAAATAAAACACTGATGGCCAGTGACCAGGCAGGAAGTATAGGCGGGACAAAGAGAGAGGAGAATTGGGGAAACAGGAAGAAGGAGGAGAGAGACTGCAGCCACCGCCAGGAGAAGAGCATGTAGAGACGCCGGTAAGCCACCAGCCACGTGGCAAGCTATAGATTTATAAAAATGGGTTAATTTAAGATAAAAGAACAGTTAGCAAGAAGCCTGCCATGGCCATACAGTTTATAAGTGATATAAGCGTCTGAGTGATTATTTTATAAGTGGATTGTGGGACTGCGGGGCTTGGGGAACCTGGAGAGAAGCCCTCCAGCAACAACAGTGTATAGTTTTTATTGGTTAGATTGTTTCACTTAAGTTCAAGGTTCATGTGCAGTTCATTCTATCAGTATCTTGATTTTCATTTATTGGCTATCAAATTAAACAGAAATTGTTTGTTTTGTTTATCTGATTCTCAGCTGATTAAATCTGTATTTAAATTAATTGCTTTTCTCATTGCTGGGAAGGTGTCTACAGGAAGGCCTTATTTGTGCATACAGTTTGAGGGTACAATTCATCATGGAGAGAGACCATAGCAGAGGAAGCATTAGGCAACTGGTTGCATCATCATATCAGGAAACTGACGAGATGAATATTGGTTCTCAGAGCACCTCCATTTTTATATTCAGTCTGGAACTCCACCTGCTGGAATGGTACTTCCCATGTTTAAAGCAGGTCTTTAGTCTCAGCTCAGTAAAAACTGTCACAGACATGCTGACATTTGTCTCTTGGGGACTTCTAGGTCTTGTTGACAGTCAACAGCTATCACAATGTCATCCATTGTCAACCTGAGACCCAAACATACAACTTTTCATTTATATTCGTGTACATATTGATGGCTTCAACCAGGGAAACTCAATTCTTTTGAAAGAAAAGAGACATTTCTATGAGATACTTCCACTGCAGACTTCCTGGCATTCTGTATCTTGCATTTTTCTGCCCCTAACTTCTGCAATGTTTCCTGACCCATTGATCTGGGAACTGTGGTGTAGATGTACCCATTGGGGCTGGACTCCACACATTCTGTTTATATCTGCCTTGATTCCAGATACGATTTTTCTGTGGTAGTTTCTATTTGCTGTTAAAAAGCAGCTTCTTTGATTAAGGGTGAGGAACATACTTTTCTATGGGTATAAAGATAAAGTTGAGGATATAGTTAAAAATCAAGCTGGTTTAGCAAAATGACTGTTATAAATAATTGTGGTTGTAAACTTGACTGATATAGAATCAACTAAAATCTAAGCCACTGGACACATCTGTAAGACTATTTGAAATTGGATAATTTAATGGGGGAAAGCCACCTAAAATCTGGATTATTTGAGTCAGAAGATCCTTCCTAAATCTGTTTCATACCATCTGGTGGCACATAAGTTCATCTATCCTGTGCACATCCCTTCACTTGGAATAAAACCCACTTCTTTGGGATTCCAACAATGGAAATATTAATAGGCATGCTAACACAGAAGGGGAAAATCTCATGGGCTCTGTGGTGGTTTGACTAATAATGCCCCGCAAAGGGCTTAGTCAATGGGGAGTGGCGCTATTGAAAGGACTGGAAAGATTAAAAGGTGTAGTATTGTTGTATGAAGCCTGTCACTGCAGCTGGGCTTTGAGGTTTCAAAAGCCTCTGCCACACCCAGCATCTCTACATCCTGTGGGTCAGGATGTAGCTCTCAGTGCCTGCTCCCCACCATGATATAGTGGATGAAACCTAGGAAACTGTAAGCAAGCCTCAGTCAAATGCCTTCTTTTATAAGAGTTGCCTTCATCATGGTTTGTTTTTTTTTTTCCACAGCAATAGAGCAGTGACTAGGACAGGGTCCTGTCCTGAGACAAAGAATTACAGGCAACTAATGACTGCAGAAAAAAAGGAGAATTAACTTCTCTCAAGAATGAACCCCCTAAATAATTATCCAATACAAATAAGTCATTCCTGGAACTGAATATATACAAATAATAAAAATAGACTCAGCAAGTTATATATACATTTATACATATGTAATATATAATATTATATATACATATATAATAACCAAAAAGGAAGGCTACTAATATGAAAGTGAGAGGTAGAAAATGGAAGGAGTTAGAGGGAGGGGGTTGGGAGGGCTGTATAAGGGAAAGAGAAGGAAGAAATAAAGAAATATTGTAGTTATACTTGAATTAAAAATATATTTTGTAAAAAAGGAAGGAAAAAAATCAGAACTGAAAAATGACACCGAAGATCCCCTCTCCGAAGCCCCTGCCTAGAAATGCACTTCTCTAGATACAGCATACAGAGGCTGCTTCAACCATCCAAGAGGTTAGGGTGCGTGTCAAAGTGGCAGCAGAACTTGAACTGTTGGACACACGTACGAAAGGGAGAAGGGTTGTACTATGGTCCCTAAACACCAGTCAGGCATAACTATGTCTGGCCGAATCTGAGTCCTTGCATAAAGGCTATGAGAGGCCACTGTGTGAAGCTGGCAAGGGGGAGCCTAAGTTGCTATGGAAACTCCATGACGTTGGTGATGCCAGGGTCAGAAAACGTATACCCAGAGAAATTACAGGCCTGGAGATGAGTTGTCTCAAAGAAAATCAGGCAGCAGCGCGGGGGTAGGGGGCAGGCTACCTAAGCCCTTTGAAGGCCAAGTGATCCTGGGATGAGTGCCAGACGAAACTGGAGCTCTAGCATTTTGCATTTACTGAGCTTAGGTACATATTGCTTTGAAGTGAGCTTCCATTTCTAACCTCCCACTTCTCCCCATTGCAGTAGTAATTTTTAATCAATTCATTTTGCATTAACGATATATTTCTGTTTTGATTTACCAAGCAGACACAGTGGCAAGATTTCCTCAAGCTCAAAAACGCTAATGTGTTTTTGTTTGTTTGTTTTATTTTTTTTTAACAGTATTGGAACTGTTAGGAACTATAGGGACACTTGATGTTGCAGTGAATACATTTTGTATTATGAAATTATTATTGGGCCAATAAGGACAAGGGGTTGAAGCTTTTGGCTTAAAGGTGATATGTTTAGATGTCAACTTAACAAATGTTAGACTTATGATGGTGAATATTGATTGTCAACTGGGCAGACCAGAATCAACTAGGAGACAAACTCTGATATGTCTGCAAAAGAGTTGCATACTGTGTTCACAGTATGATGGGGAAACCACTGTAAATGTGTGTAGCATCCTTTCATTGCAAAAAATGAGACCACCATTCAATTTCTCTGTCTTCCTATTGCAAACAGTTTATAAGCAGATTCCTCATGCTCCATGCATATTTACTGTATTTACTGATTAAACAAACTAAATCTTTCTCTTCTTCCCTCTCTTTTCTTCTCATCCTCTCCTCCTTTCTTCTCCTCCTGGGTATTGCTCTTACAGAGAGAAAGTTAAAGGCATCTCCTAGAAGAAGACATCTAGTTCCCAAGATAAAGGAGCTATTCAGCAGTTATCACAATGCTTTATTAAAATATATGTATATATACAACTATATGCATGTAATTTTTTAAAAAATAAATAATTCATTTGACTTTTTTGTTTCCTTGGCCTTCTGGAAGGTAAGCACTCAGAGAGAAGTAACTATTTTTATCTTGCTTATGTTGACTTTCTTCCTAGGGAATTAAAAATGAATGCTGAAGGAAAATAATTTTATTTTTTTTTACTTTGAGAATGAATGATGATGTGTTGGTTAATCCAGGAGTGTATCAGCCTAGAGAAGGATGAATGTTACTGAGAATATAATTCTATCCTGGCCCCTATGAGTTTTCTTGGAAATACAAATTAAGTGGTTAGCAAATCTTCCATTGCCATAAATCACTGTCATTAAGCTCTCATATTTACTGAAAAAATGCCTTTTTACCAAGAAAGAGAAATACCTTTAGCCAGTCGGTCCAATGACTTGGTACCATTTTGTGCTTTTTCTTTTTTTCAATGACTTAATGCACATTTAAATGCGTTCCAGTCATTGGATAAGTAATGTTTAGGAGAAAAGGTAGGAAATGGGAGACAAGTTACATTAGATGTTACTTGGTGTAGTTGGAAGTTTCTGTGGCCCTTTTTCTGTGCTAGAGAATTTAGAGCTATAATTTTTAATTTTAGATGAAAAGTTATAAAGGGAAAAGACACCTAAAAATTAGAAGTGTTTGAAAATGAATATCATGTATTGATGTAACCAACCATCTTATTAAATAAGAAACACAGAAACAATGTAAAAGAGAAAGTCGAGAGGTCAGAGCTCAGAGATAAAATCTCACCCTTCTGCCTGCGGTGTCCCAGCTTCCCGAAAGAGACCTATTTCCTGTCTGTTCATTTTTTTATAGTATGTTGTTCTGCCTTCTCATTGGTTGTAAACCCAAACACATGACTGCCTCGTCACTGTCTGAATGTACACCCCCCTAGGTCTTAAAGGCATATGTCTCCAATGCTGGCTGTATCCCTGAACACACAGAGATCAATGGGATTAAAGGCGTGTGCCACCACTGCCACACTCTTGCTATGGCTCTAATAGCTCTGACCCCCGGGCAACTTTATTTATTAACATACAATCAAAATCACATTTCAGTACAATTAGAATACCACCACATTTCCCCTTTTCTATTTTAATAAAAAGAAAAAAAAGCAAAAGGTTATAACTAACAAAAGAAAAACTATATACAAAAGTACAATAACTATATACAATATATACAAGTAATAAATACCTAAACAGGTATTTGAAAAATCAGAGAAAATAATTCCATTATCTATCCTATTTTGGTAAATCCAAGATGTATCTAATGCACTTTCTATCCTAATTAATTTTCAACTATAACTAACTAATCTTCAACCATAACTAACTAATCTTCAACTCCCTCAGAGACCCAAGAAGGGAATAATATTAGCTAACAAAAATAAAAACAGGAAGTGCATGCAAGCAACTTCCAAAAAATTTTGTGAGTTGACAGAAACAGCCAGCTGCCTAGGCAGTCACCTGAGGTTTCTCCGCAGTGTTGGGGCATCATCTTCAGCCTATAGGCTTAGTGTATCTGACAGACTCATTTGTGATGTAGGATGTACCCAAGGTCAACAGTTCAACCTCACATTGGGTGAGAGCAGTCCATGTACCAGAAACACCTGAATTCCACTAGTGTCCTGTCATGATTCAGGATTTTAAATTCTGGAAATTGTTGACAGTTTTTTAATTCAGCTGTTCATTCTTCTTGGCTGTGTATATATGGCTTCATCTCAGCATCCCCTTCTTCTCCACATCCCTCTATTAAATGCCAGTCTACTATCAAGAGGTGTGAGCTTTCAGCTGCTGTTCCATTGTACAACAGAAGCCATCGGCCCTCTGCCTGTTAAGCTGCCTTCGAAGAAAAGGGCACTGTACCTTTTCTGGATTGCAAAAGCCACTTCAGGGATGGGGCCATATTGTCCTGGCCTCAGAAGATGCCTTTTGATAAAGCCATAACCACACTTGTTTTGGCAAGAATCAGTAGTCCCTTGTTTCATGTTCTGTCTGTCCATTTTGTCCTGTTGATTCGAGGATACTTTGTTGTCCAGTGGCTAACTTTTGCCACAATGAAAGTTGACTCCATATGCAGTTTCTTCAATGCCCATATTTTCTCTGAAGTAGATTGGTACTGCCAGGAGCCGACATGTCTCAAAAAAGAAAAATTTTCTAAGTTACTAAAACATTTTAAATGCCATATTCTGTAGATCTCTGAAGGGTTTGAAGATGACCTATCTAAAACATCTCTGCTCAATTTTTAAAACATATCTAATATGACTACAAGTTCTATTGTAATGTCTAACTACTAACTTTCATTTCTTTATATCCTAATAGTTGGTAATAATAACATTCAAGGATCAGAAATTTGCATTACATTGTTAAATGAATGGTATAAATACAATTAGAAATATACATATAGCATTTTCTAACAATATCAGTTTCAAATTTATATACAATATAAAACAATCCAATTCAATGTAAAGTATTTAAAAGTAGTAATTGTCTTTTTCTTTCCTTTCTTTCTTTTCCTTCCTTTTTTTTAAAATAAGAACCTTAAATCTAATCTCCTTTGCTTAGCCTTTTTCCTAACCCTTGACAACTTGTAACCAACCCCCCTAAATACTGAAAATTATCCCAAACCCAAAACCCATTAAAAAGACCAAAAAACCACCCGCCCCACACCACCTCTTTGGGAATGTGGGCGTCGTATTCTTAAAATTGCTTCCTGCTGGGTATGGGCGAAGTTTTCTTTATTCTGAAAGAAAAATTTTAGGTTAATTGTCAAATTCTAGGAGAGGTAACTATATCCTTCATTATCCAGTCTGTGTATAATGCCAAAGTTCAGGGTTTATCTCAAGTCCTTATTCAAGTAGTCTTTGAGACTGGATCATCTCAGCTAGTCATCTCAAAATTTACAAGATTAATATATATATACATTTTAAACTTTGTTAAGATGTGAATGGTCATATAGAGTACTAACTAATTCTAGAAAAAAGGCTAGCTGCATATATATGTTTTTGTGTTCAAGTCTCTTATCAGTTTTCTGCGGGAAATCACGGCCAGGCCTAACATCAACTGATGTCTCCAGAAAGAAGATGGGGCCCCACAACAACAACAATTCCACGTGGACAATAATAATATCATTAAGCTGACAAACATCATCCACAGATCAGCTTTGAACTACAAGGTGCTCAGAGCAATTTTGAGATTTTCTTTTCAAGATTCCCTAAAGATATCTTCACCCCTAGAAAGCAAAAAGAAAAAGAGAATATAGATATGAGATAGATCATCGAATCTACTCTGAGAAAAAAGATAAAGAAATAATAGGATAAACAGGTAGATCACTGAATCTACACTGAAGAAAAAGGGGAAGATATAAAAATGACAAAAGGTAGACTACTGAATCTATTATGGAAAGAAAAGAGAGATAATATGGATATGATAAGATAAAAAGGGAGATTATGGAATCTACTTTTAAAGAGGAACTACTTGTTTTAAATAAGATAAGTAATGAAAATTTTTTGGTCTGAGTTTATCAGATGTTACTGGACTGGACATTGTTAATATATATAATGGAGTTTTTTGTCTGGATCTGCCCAATGTTAATAGACTAGACATTGTTAATGTAATCTTGACTGTATATTGCATATACTTATTGAAGATAGTTTTTCTTGTATTAGTTATAAGCTTTTTTAATTTTAGACAAAAAGAGAGGAAATGTGGTGGTATTGTGTTCCCCAAAATATTGTGTACTCTAATAAATTTATCTGGGGTCAGAGAACAGACAGCCACTAGATACAAAGGCTAGAAAATGGTGGCACTCACACCTTAATCCTAGCATTCCAGAGATAGAAATCCCTCTGGATCTCTGTGAGTTCAAGGCCACATTGGAAATAGCAAGCATGGTGACACATGCCTTTAATCCCAGGGAGTGGTGGTAGAAAGAAGAAAGATATATAAGGCATGAAGACCAGAAACTAGAAGATTTTGGCTGGTTAAGCATTTGGCCTGGTTAAGCTTCAGGCTTTTGAGCAGCAATTCAGCTGAGACCCATTCTGGATGAGGACTCAGAGGCCTCCAGTCTGAGGAAACAAGACCAGCTGATGATCCGGCGAGGTGAGATAGCTGTGGCTTGTTCTGTCTCTCTGATCTACCAGCATGGACCCCAATAACTCGCCTCAGGTTTGATTTTATTAATAAGTACTTTTAAGATTCCTGCTACAATCATGCTTACTATCAATAATACACAGAGACAATTTTTACTTATAGGAGGTTCTAACAACACTTTGAAGGATATCCTATAGAGTAACTCATTTAAATCAATAACTATAAATTTTGAAGCCATTATCACCTATATTTTACAGATAAAAGACCTAAAGCATGTGAAAGCACTAAACTTTCTATAGTGGTACACATCAATGACTAACTGTGTCAGGTGATCTGAATCAGGATCTGTGGTCCAAATTTGTCCCTAAGCATTAGCACAAAAGAAGAATATTGATGAAATTATTAAGGCCACTCCACATAGTTAAAAGGGAGGTTTATTTTGTGGAGTAACTTACAAGTGAAGGGATAGTTTACAGGGTCTGGGAAAGGTGTGGCCCAGTCCAGTGGTGTTCTCTGGAGAACTCTGCTCAGTCTACCTCCAGCGTCCACGGTCCAGGAACCAAGAGAGCAGGCACATCTGGATCTTGGGTCTTCAGGGTCCTCTCTTGGCCCCGCCTTGTAGGCATGATGGTTACCAAAGCCTCAATGGGGGTTGGAACTTCCAGGTCAAAGCTGGAATGGCTACCCACTACAGAAGAAATTCAATGCGGCATCTCCTCTCAATTACTTGCACACTGCCATTTTCTACCACTGTCATGAGAGTGCCACCTATGATATTCAGCATTGCTTATTCATTGTGATGAAAATAATTTTTTAATATTTTATTTATTTGCATATGATTTTGTGTGTACACACATGCATGCATGTATACATCCACTTGGTTTTGCATCATGATCAGTCTTGATTTTCCACCTGATACAATATAGAATAACCTGAAAGTCCCAGCAAGGAATTGTCTAGATGAGTTTGGTCTAAAGACATGCTTACAAGGGATTTTCTTAATTGGGTTAATTAAGATAGGAAGATCCAGCATGAATATGAACTACACCATTTCATGGGCTAGGTCCTGGCTTAATGAAAAAAGGAAAACCAGCTGAGTACTGGTGTTCAACATTTAAAACCAACACGTGTTAACTCATTGTTCTCTGCTTTTGACTGTGGATGAGATTTACTACTTGCTTCCAATTCCTGTTGTTTCAGTGGATGGACCATGAGTTGGGATTGTGAGCCAAATAAACCTTTTTTCCTTGAGTTGCGTTGTCAGGATATGTTCCCACAGTATCAGGAAGGAAAAATAAGACAGTGTATGTGTGGAGGACAGACGTTGACATTCAATGTACTTGTTTAGTCTCTCCACTTTTATGCTTCTGAGATAGGATCTGTCAGGGAACATGAAGCTCATGGGTTTTGCTTTACCAACTGGCCAATGAACTTCCAGCTTGTGACTGTCTTAACACCACAATCCACTCGTGCTGAAATTTCAGAAGCATGCTGCCTCAAACAGTTTTACCAGTGAGTTCTGGGGCTCTGAACTGAGGTTTCATCCTTGCCTTGCCTGTATTTTACCGACAGCGCTTTCTCCTTACATCGGCTCTAAAAATTTGTTGTCCTTGCTCATGTTAAAAATCATGTGCTATGACATTTAACATGTTTGAGGATCCATTTATTTAAGAAGAATCGAAGTCTGTGCTAAATTATTGTGATGGCAGCAATTGAAAAGGTGTGGGAAGAGGGAAACAGCAATGAGACTAGAAGGAAAACCAAGGTCTCTGAAATGTTGCATAATATTATCGTCACATTTCTGATAGGTCAGATGGAAGATTAAACAAAGAACAAAAATTACATTTAACTAACTTGATTTATCCATATCGGATGATGTGACAATATGATGTTTTTATTCACATCTTTTTCTATATAATTGATTTGGGGAAATGACACTGGGTTCATAATTTAAATAGAAATTAGTCCACACTTTCAGGCGTATCTAAAAATCATATGAACAAATAATTTGTACAATATTTATATATCTATGCATGCATATACATATATATATATACAGTATTTTTATATATACATATGAATATGTGAAATACTTAACATGATAGCCATCTAAGTATGGAAATTAAGACAAATATAATTCTATTTTGAAACATTAAAATAACAACAAATCCATGGCCTTTGAATATTAAGTTAAATTGAGGGTACAGACATTTATCCTCATTACTAAGCTTTATAAATGTAATTTTAAACCTGGTAGAGGTATAAAAATACAGAAATCAAGAAAATAAAGCTACCATTAAGGAAAGAGATAATTCAACAAGCATTTTTGCAAACAAAAAGTCTTCAGGTGAATGTAAGTGACTTTCTATGGATTAAGAATGTTATAATGGCAGAGTGAGTTCCAGAAAAGGCACAAAGCTACACAAAGATACCCTGTCTCAAAAAAAAATGAATAAAAATAAAAAAAATAAATAAAAAGAATGTTACAATGGTAAAGTTCTAATTAGTTGTCATAGGCTTGCTGGATCTGTAGAATATTAATAAATATAAGAATTATGAAAATCTCTAAGAAAAAATGTATTCAAATTAGACAAAACATATGAAGACATAACATTATTTCCATAAATCTAATGACCATTTGCAAAGTAATTTTGACAAACTAGCAAAAAAGCCAGCAAAGCAAAGCTAAAATGTGGTTTTTGGTTTGATATCATGAGATGTTTTGAAGAAAATCACAAATGATTTTTGCTTTGTATTCTTGTAAAAGCTTTGTAAACTGAGGGTCATGACCATAGAGGGGAACCTGTAGCTCAAAGGGGGATGACAGTCAACTTGGCAAGAGTAAGTGGTTTTTAGATGTTCAAAGATCAAATATTAATTCAAATCAAACATTCAATGAATGTGAAGTCCATCTGTCGAACTTGTTCATTCTGCATCACACTGTTTACTCCAACCCTGGTTCTGAATATACAATGTGTACATCACGTGCCACCAAAACACACAATGTCGAAAAAAGAATGCTATCTGAGACACACAAGTTCAGACATAAAACTATTCAATGAAATGAATTGCAGTGTCTTTTACTGTTCATGCAATTGTCTGCTTTAATTATGGCACACAAAGACTTCTGATATATTCCTATTATCATTCCCCAGCATATGTCAAATTGATAAAACTTTGAATTGTACTGTATTAGTATGCTTGACTTAAAAAAATACTGTTGTTTGTGTTGCTAACCTAAATGTAAAAGAAATAAACATTAAATAAATGTTGGCTTGAGGTTAGAATAGAATTCCAAATTCTTTCTGAAATGGTGATAAACTTGCTTTAGCCATTTTACATTATGTATTTATTAGAGTCATTTTTAACATTGATTAAATGCAGAATCAGAATATTAGTCAAATCTGAATGATGTTGAAGTTGTACTATGTCCTGTCATATCAAATATTCAACTAAGGATTCATTCTTTATTTAAAATTTAATAAATACCTCTTACTCATGAATGTGCAAATTTTCTTTTAAATTTAAAAAAGAGTAAAATAGTGCACATACCAAAATTATGTTAAAGTAAATGTATGATTTGTTTTGAGTAAATAATTTGTACATATATTTTATATACCTATCTAAATGGGATCATGTAGAACATCTTGGGAAAAAGGAGGATGTGAGAGGAAAAATGTAAAGAGCCCTGCTATAAAATTGTCTATTTAAAAGCCATCTTCAACAACTGTCCATTAATTTTTTTATGATTAAAAACATTTAACAAATTCAAAGACAGTGTTAAATTAGAAGAACCTGCCCTTAGAAATGTTATTGCAGTAAGAATTTATAAAATAATTCTTGGCAATACCTTCAATAAGTAGTATGTCTGTTTTCTTGGCTAATTCTTCTTGGTCATAAATAGAGAATTTGTGATTTTCTTTATAATTTCTCAGAAAGCCAAATCTTCTCCTTTTCATGAATTTGAAATATGCTTTATAAAGTTCAGCCCTAATGAAAATCCATGTGAAACCTCTAAGTTACAAGAAACAAATTCATGACAGAATAATACATATGCACACATATATACAGAGATATACACATAGTGCATATAATAACAATGGATGAAATATATTAAGTCTGATATCCTACAATAAGAACACCATTTTTTGAATGTTTACAAATTATTGTAAGCTCTCTCAATAATCCAGATACTTGGAACAATTGTCAACAGTTTTGTCAGATCTAGGAGCTTGTGATTCAAAATGTTAACAATGTTTGTAAGTCTTCTGCTTAGTCAAATCAATTGTTTCCTACTTTTAAGATTATTTTTCTAATAATTCCATTCTTCAATTTCAGCTAATAATATAGAATTTTTGGTCTATTTTAAGTATTGTAAAATTTTAGTTCTCAATATTGTTTTAAGCACACCCTATCCACTATTTTATTTATTTTCAGTAAAATTCATTATAGTAAATAAATCTCCCTGTATTTGCAATTTATAGGAAAACAGTGACTTCCTTAAAAGTCCAGTTAAATATACAGTAATTCCTAGTTTGGATCCCTCTCTTTTGAGGAATTCCAACTATTTGTTAAGAAGTAGGTGCATTGGACAAAAGTCCCTTCAAAAGGAATTCAGAACACTAAGCTTCAATGTCCCAATGGGAGACTAACTGGCTATTTTACCTGTGGAAAAATGCATTGTGTTTGAGCCAACATTCATGAATTATAAATTAGAAAGGTCTACTGAACTTTTTAACTTCACGTTCCCCTGGCCAAGAATATTAGATTACTAGCCATTGTTAGAGTCCATGATGCAACAAAAGCTCTTACACTCCACTGGGTGAAGTATTACCCCATGTAATGCGAAACACTAACATGAAAATCAATTTGTCATCACCTCCTAAGTCGGCAAGTCATCGCCTCAGCAAGTCATTGCCTTCCTGGGGAAACTCTTCTAGATGTGAATCAGGAGGTTTGCAAAATAATGCTTAAAACCACAGCTTGTTTTGACTGTAAACTGAAAATTACCTAGTTTTCCTCAAAAGACTAGAACACATTAGATGACATTTCAAATGAACTATCTAAAATCATAACACTGAAATTCTACTTGGATTTGTATTGTATATTTAAGAGATAGAAATGTGAATAACTATTATTTGCAGCACACATATGTAATAAACTATAAAGAATAATGAAGAATACTTAACTAGAAAAAAATGAATTAGAGAAAACTCAACATAATTGTTACTCTTTAGGGCACTCCAAACTTCTATTCCTTGAGCTGAATATCGGGTTCAGAAGCTGGCTTCCTATCATCTTTCATGTTATACTCCACTGTACTCCACTCCATTATACTCCACATCATAGGTCACATGCATGTTTTCCAATACAATGACATGAGAATATTTTTTTAATATATATATATATATATATATATATATTATTTTACAATACCATTCAGTTCTACATATCAGCCATGGGTTCCCCTATTCTCCCCCATCCCACCCCCTCCCCTTACCCCAACCTACCCTCCATTCCCACCTCCTCCAGGACAAGTCCTCCCCCGAGGACTGCGATCAACCTGGGAGACTCAGTCCAGGGAGGTCCAGTCCCTTCCTCCCAGACTGAGCCAAGCTTCCCTGCATAAGCCCCAGGTTTCAAACAGCCATCTCATGCAATGAGCACAGGACTTGGTCCCACTGCCTAGTTGCCTCCCAAACTGATCAAGCCAATCAACTGTCTCACCTATTCAGAGAGCCTGATCCAGCTGGGGGCCCCTCAGCCTTTGGTTCATAGTTCATGTGTTTCCATTCGTTTGGCTATTTTTTTCAATAATTGAGTAAAACTGAAATTTATTATATATAACAGTCATCCTAGGGGCCTCCATGCTATATATATAGCCTCTATGGTTCAATAGGTTGTGGTCTGATTGTTCTTTATTTTATATCTAGAATCCACCTATGAGTGAGTACATACCATAACTGTCTTTCTGGGTTTGGGTTACCTCACTCAGGATGATTTTTTCTAGTTCCATCCATTTGCCTGCAAATTTCATGCTTTCATCGTTTTTCTCTGCTGAGTAGTACTCCATTGTGTATATGTACCACATTTTTTTCATCCATTCTTCTGTTGATGGGCATCTAGGTTGTTTCCAGGTTCTGGCTATTACAAATAGTGCTGCTAAGAACATAGCTGAGCATGTATCTTTATGGTATGAATCAGCATTCCTTGGATATATGCCCAAGAGTGGGATGGCTGGGTCTTGAGGTAGTTCGATTCCTAATTTTCTGAGAAACCGCCATACTGATTTCCACAGTAGTTGTACAAGCTTGCATTCCCACCAACAGTGGAGTGTTCCCTTTGCTCCACATCCTCTCCAAAATTGGTTGTCATTGGTGTTTTTTATCGTAGCCATTCTGACAGGTGTAAGGTGGTATCTCAGAGTTGTTTTGATTTGCATTTCTCTGATGATTAAGGATGTTGAGTATTTCTTTAAATGTCTTTCAGCCATTTGTGATTCTTGTTTTGTGAATTCTCTGTTTAGCTCTTTAGCCCATTTTTTAATTGGACTGTTCAGTACTTTGATGTCTAGTTTCTTGAGTTCTTTATATATTGTGGAGATCAATCCTCTGTCAGATGTGGGGTTGGTGAAGATCTTTTCCCAATCTGTTGGCTGTCTTTTTGTCTTATTGACTGTGTCTTTTAGCCCTGCAAAAGCTTCTCAGTTTCGAGAGGTCCCATTTATTAATTGTTGTGCTCAAGGTCTGTGCTGTTGGTGTTTTATTTAGGAAATGGTCTCCGGTGCCAATGCATTCAAGAGTGCTTCCTATTTTCTTTTCTATTAAGTTTAGTGTCACTGGATTTATGTTTAGGTCTTTGATACACTTGGACTTGAGTTTTGTGCATGGTGACAGATACGGATCTATTTGTAATCTTTTACATATTGACATCCAGTTATGCCAGCACCATTTGTTGAAGATACTTTCTTTGTTCCATTGTATAGTTTTGGCTCCTTTGTCAAAAACCAGGTGTTCATATGTGCATGGATTAATGTCAGGGTCTTCAATTCAATTCCATTGGTCCATATGTTGGTTTTTATACCAGTACCAAGCTGTTTTTATTACTATAGCTCTAGAGTAGAGTTTGAGGTCAGGGATGGTGATGCCTCCAAGGGTTGCTTTATCATATAGGATTCTTTTAGCTATCCTGGGTCTTTTGTTTTTCCATATAAAGTTGAGTATTTTTCTTTCCAAGTCTGTGAAGAATTGTGTTGGGATTTTGATGGGGATTGCATTGAATCTGTAGATTGCTTTTGGTAAGATTGCCATTTTTACTATGTTAATCCTACCTATCCATGAGCATGGGAGATCCTTCCATTTTCTGATATCTTCTTCAATTTCTTTCTTTAGAGATTTAAAGTTCTTATCAAAAAGGTCTTTCACTTGTTTAGATAGTGTTATCCCAAGTTATTTATATTATTTGTGGCTATCGTAAAGGGTGATGTTTCTCTGATTTCTTTCTCAGCCCTTTTATCATTTGTGTATAGGAGGGCTACTGATTTTTTTGAGTTGATCTTGTATCCTGCCACTTTACTGAAGGAGTTTATCAGCTGTAGGAGTTCCCTGGTAGAGTTTTTGGGGTCACTTATGTATACTATCATATCATCTGCAAATAGTGAAAGTTTGACTTCTTCCTTGCCAATTTGTATCCCTTTGATGTCCTTCTGTTGTCTTATTGCTCTAGACAGAATTTCTAGTACTATATTGAATAAATATGGGGAGAGTGGACAGCCTTGTCTTGTTCCTGAATTTAGTGGTATCGCTTTGAGTTTCTCTCCATTTAATTTGATGTTTGCTGTTAGCTTGCTATAAATTGCGTTTATTATGTTTAGAAATGTTCCTTGTATTCCTGATCTTTCTAAGACCTTTATCATGAAGGGGTGTTGGATTTTGTCAAAGGCTTTTTCAGCATCTAAGGAGATGATCATGTGGATTTTTCTTTCAGTTTATTTATATGGTGTATTATATTGACTGATTTTCGTATGTTGAACCATCCTTGCATCCCTGGGATGAATCATACTTGGTCGTGATGGATGATTGTTTTGATGTATTCTTGGATTCGGCTTGCCAATATTTTGTTGAGTATTTTTGCATCAATGTTCATGAGAGAGATTGGTCTGTAGTTCTCTTTCTTTGTTGCATCTTTGTGTGGTTTGGGTATCAGGGTAATTGTAGCCTCATAAAAAGAGTTTGGTAGTGTTCCTTCTGTTTCTATTGTGTGGAACACTTTGAAGAGGATTGGTATTAGTTCTTCTTTGAAGGTCTGGTAGAATTCTGCACTGAAACCATCTGGTCCTGGGCTTTTTTTGGTTGGGAGACTTTTGATGACTGTTTCTATTTCTTTAGGGGTTATTGGTCTATTTAAATGGTTTATCTGGTCTTGATTTAATTTTGGTATGTGGTATTTATCCAGAAAATTATCCATTTCTTCATGGTTTTCCATTTTTGTGGAGTACAGGTTTTTGAAGTATGATCTGATGATTATCTGATTTCCTCGTTGTCTGTTGTTATCTCTCCCTTTTCATTTCTGATTTTGTGAATTTGGGTGCTCTCTCTTTCCTTTTGGTTAATTTGGCTAGGGGTTTGTCTATCTTGTTGATATTTTCAAAGAACCAACTCTTTGTTTCATTGATTTTTTTTGTATTGTTCTCTTGTTTTCTATTTCATTGATTTCAGCCCTCAATTTAATTATTTCCTGGCGTCTATTTCTCCTGGATGAGTTTGTTTCTTTTTGTTCTAGAGCTTTCAGTTGTGCTGTTAATTCATTGGTATGGGACTGCTCCATCTTTTTTATGTGTGCATTTAGAGCTATGAATTTTCCTCTTAGCACTGCTTTCATAGTGTCCCATAAGTTTGGGTATGTTGTACTTTCATTTTCGTTGAATTCTAGGAACTCTTTAATTTCTGTCTTTATTTTTTCCTTGACCCATTGATGTTTCAGGTGGGCATTATTCAGTTTCCATGAGTTTGTGGGTTTTCTATAATTTTTGTTGTTATTGAGGTCTAACTTTAAGGCATGGTGGTCTGATAAGATACAGGAGGTTATTCCAATTTTTTTTGTATCTGTTGAGATTTGTTTTGTGTCCAAGCATGTGGTCAATTTTTGAGAAGGTTCCATGGGGTGCTGAGAAGAAGGTGTATTCTTTTGTGTTAGGATGGAATATTCTGTAGATATCTATTAGGTCCATTTGAGTCATAACATCTGTTAGGTCCTTTATTTCTTTGTTAAGTTTCAGTCTGGTAGATCTATCTTTTGGTGAGAGTGGTGTGTTAAAATCTCCCACTACTACTGTGTGGGGTTTGATGTGCATTTTAAACTTTAGTAGTTTTTCTTTTATGAATGTGGGTGCTTTTGTATTTGGAGCATAAATGTTTAGAATCGAGACTTCATCTTGGTGGATTTTTCCCGTGATGAATATGTAATGTCCATCCTGGTCTCTTTTGATTGATTTTAGTTTGAAGCCTATTTTATTAGATATTTGGATAGCTACACCAGATTTTTTCTTAGGTCCATTTGCTTGGAAAGCCTTTTCCCAGCCCTTTACTCGGAGGTAGTGTCTGTCTTTGGAGTTAAGGTGTGTTTCTTGTATGCAGCAAATGGATAGGTCCTGTTTTCTTATAAAAAGATACAGAATGTTAGCCTGTATCTTTTTATAGGTGAGTTGAGACCATTGATATTGATGGATATTAATGACCAGTGATTGTTAATTCCTGTTATTTTTTTTTGGTTGTGTTGTGTTGTCTTTCTGTGGTGTATGTTGGTGTGGGATTATCTATTGCTTGATTTTTCATGGATGTGTTTAGCTTCTTTGGGTTGAATTTTCCCTTCTAGTGCTTTCTGTAGGGCTGGGTTTGTGGACAGGTATTGATTAAATCTGGTTTTATCCTGGAATATTTTGTTTACTCCGCCTATTGTGATTGAGAGTTTTGCTGGGTATAATAGTCTGGGTTGGCATCCGTGGTCTCTTAGTGTCTGCATGAGGTTTGTCCATGATCTTCTAGCTTTCATAGTCTCTATTGAGTAGTCTGGTGTTATTCTGATGGGTTTGCCTTTATATGTTACTTGGTCTTTTTCCTTTGCGGCTCTTAATATTTTTTCTTTGTTCTGTGTGTTTAGTGTTTTGATTATTATGTGGCGAGGGGACTTTTTTTTTTGGATCCAGCCTATTCGGTGTTCTGTAAGCTTCTTATATCTTCATAGGTATTTCTTTCTTTAGGTTAGGAAAGTTTTCTTCTATGATTTTGTTGAATATATTTTCTGTGCCTTTGAGTTGGTATTCTTCTCCTTCTTCTATCCCTATTATTCTTAGGTTTGGTCTTTTCATGGTGTCCCAAATTTCCTGGACGTTTTGTGTTACGACTTTTTTGTCTTTAGTGTTTTCTTTGACTGACGAATCTATTTTCTCTATTGTGTCTTCAGTGTCAGAGATTCTCTGTTCCATCTCTTGCAATTGGTTGGTTATGCTTGTTTCTGTAGTTCCTGTTCGTTTAGTCAGGATTTCTATTTCCAGCATTCCCTCAGCATGTGTTTTCTTTATTGTCTCAAATTCATTTTTCAGATCTTGGAATGTTTCTTTCATCTGTTTAATTGCTTTTTCTTGGCTTGATTTGATTTCTTCCCATTTTTTGTTCGGTTTTTCTTCCATTTCTTTAAGGGAGTTTTTTATTTCCCCTTTAATGGAGTTTTTCATTTCCTCTTTAAGGGAAGTTTTTATTTCCTCTTTAAGGGAGTTTTTTATTTCCTCTTTAAGGAAAGTTTTTTATTTCCTCTTTAAGGTAGTTTTTCATTTCCTCTTTAGGGAAAGTTTTTATTTCCTCTTTGAGGGAATGTTTTATTTCTTCTTTAAGGGCCTCTATCATCTTCTTAAAGTCATTTTTAGGGTTGATTTCTTCTGTTTCTTCTGTCATGGTGTGTTTAGGTCTTGCAGGTGTAGAATCACTAGGTTCTGATGTTGCCATATAGATCTTTATGTTGTTGCCTGTATTTTTGCACTGGTGTCTACTCATCTCCTCCTCTGTGCAGTGCAGGTGGTGTCTGTGTCTGAGAGTGCCTCTCTTGTTCTAATTTTTAGTCTTGGTTTAGTAGGGATTCTTGGTTAAATTGGTGCTATTGGGCTATTTCTTCAGGGGCAGCTGATTTCAATCGGTGAATTATATACTTATGATTCTGGTGATCTGGTTTGGTGGCTGGGTAGCGCCTTCTTCTGTGTTCCCAGGTCACATTTTGTTCATTTGTCAACTCCTCAGCTGATCTTAATTCTTCAGACTTTAAACTGTACGCATCTGAATCCTCTCCCAGATGGGTTTCAGCTGAGCAGGGTAGTCTCACCAACACCTCCAAGTTGTTGGGTTTCACAGGATCAGCAGCTGGGCCCTGGGTTGTCCTCAGACGGAGTGTTCAGATTCGTTCTGGTTCCGACCCACAGAGATAACTTCTTTCCCAGTTGTTGGGGTTAGGGGCGTCCCTGTTCCAAGCTGCGTCTGCTTGTCTCCGTCCCTGGGCCTGTCTACCTCTGTGGGCCGCTGCTGGACCTATATGTCTCTGCCAGCTGCAGCCGGTCCTGAATGTCCCTGTCAGCTGCCACCAGGCCTGAATGTCCCTGTCGGCTGCCGCCGCCGGGCCGTCTACCTCAGCGGGTCGCCGCTGGGCCCGTCTACCTCTGTGGGCTGCCGCTGGGCCTGAATGTCTCTGCTGGCTGCCACTGGGACTGAATGTCCCTGTCGGCTGCCACCGCCAGCCCGTCTACCACTGCCGGCCGCCTTTGTGGGCCTACCTGCGTCTGCTTGTCTCTGCCGCCTGGCCTGTCTACCTCAGTGGGTCGCCGCTGGGCCTGAATGTCTCTGCTGGCTGCCGCCGGGACTGAATGTCATGAGAATATTTTTAAGGATTTAAAAGTTAATACTCTAAAATGATCACAAATTGTCAATCTTTCTGTGAAGCAAGTAAGTTTTCTGAAAGCATGTGATGAGTGTATATTTGCAGCCATGATTATTCCTATGAATGACAAAGGGAGCCTCATGCCCAGTTTCCCTTTGCTCAGCAGCAAGAAGTCACACAAGATCCTCCAGGCCTTAGTTTTGTCATTAGCCTTGGTGGTGATCAGCAGGACTTTAAAATCTCTCCACCACTGCTTCCCAGTGCTTTTAAAGCAACATTCATACTAATCACTCACACTTGCTCGGTTAACTAAAGTGCTTATCTGCTAGTGGCCCCAATCACAGCTGAGGTAAATGATATTCCTGCCTAAGCCGTTCAACAAGAGAATCCCCCTATGCCACCCTGTGCTATCTGTCCATCCTGTTTCCAAAGGCACTGAGGGTCTTTTCAGTTCTCAGTTCACATGCTTTTTTTTTTAATTAAAAAAAAAAACAAACAAAACAAAAACAAAACTTTGGTTCTGAGCCCAAAAGAGTTTTTATGTTTGGTACATAACTTTTTTTTTCAAAGTTACTTCAGGTATGCAAAGAGGTTGGAACTTTAAAACAAAGCCTTCCTTAGGAATGGAGTTGGGAACACCACTAGTATTATACCAGTTTTTGTTTGTTTGTTTGTTTTGTATTATCTCCCCAGAGCTGGCATAGGTCATTATCAACACCTATTCAGAACCCCCAGAGCACATGGAACCATATGAGGCATAGAAGAGAAATTTGAAAGCTGCAATTGATTATTAGTTCTAGAAAACTTACAGATGAGAACCTTGTCCTTCAGATTCTATGTCAGACTTAGATGTTGTGAAAATGAAGGTCATTAATGACTGAGCAAGTCTTGCTCTTATACACAGGTGGGAAGCCCCCATCAGCAACACTGTCATTAACAATGGCCAAACATGACAGACCCGAAATGGCTAGGAACTACCAACTAAAACAAAGCATGAATTAGCTCATATTTCCAGACTATTAAAAACTATTAAAAAGTAATAACTTTTTCATTGAATGGACATTTTTCATTAAAAAATTAACTACTATGAGCACATATAAGCAACTGTGACATATTCAAAGCAGTGTGACATAAATGGGTTTGAGTAGGGTCACCTACTTCAGAGAACGATGTGACTGAACAGAGAGCTTGGAACTCGGCAACAACAATGAAAAAATGGTCATTGTAAGGGTCTAAAGAAAAAGACCCAGAAGTCTAACATTCTGCACACTTAATTCCTACTGACTCAAACCTGTAGAAAGCAGAGTAAAACTCTCCTAAATGCCTGGAGGTGGTTCAAGCTGGGAAAGGCACTTGCTGCCAAGCCTGAGCACCTGAATTTGATCCCTGGAACTTACAGAATAGAGAATTGAATGGACTCCTGCAAGATGTCCTGTGACATTCCCACTCTCACTTTGGAACACACACACACACACACACACACACACACACACACACACACACACACACTCACTAAAGAAAGCAAAGTATCCTCTTAGAGCTAGGCATGATAGCATGTGGCTATAAACCCAGTACTTACTTGGGACACTTCACACAGGAAGGTCATAACTTTAAGGCCAGACTTCACTGTGTAGTAAAACACTGTCTCAAAGAGGAAATAAAATTGACCTACTTGAAAAAGATAACCAAAAACATAGAAACAACTGTGAAATGCATATGTCTTTTTGTCCATTTGTTAAAATATGTGGTATGAAGGGAAAATTAAGTAATCACTTTAGTTAGGTTAATGCCATATGGAGAATATTAGTATGAGGTATATTTCAAGAAATGAATTGTCCTGGTTTAATAGAGGAAGGTAAACAAAGGAGCCACTAATGTTTTATGTTTGTTTGTTTGTTTTGTTTTTGTTTTTTGCTGGGGTAGGGGGAAGGCATTTACCTGACTTAATCCAGAAATCCTCCAAAGCTGGTGCTTCTACAGTAAGAAACAGTTTTGGAAGGGGGCTTAATCTTTGCTGTTTTCCTGAGTCACAGGGCTCAGATAAACTTCTTATGATGTTCATGACAATGATTCAGTGATTGGATCCTCATTCTGCTTGGAGAGCTAGTGTTGGTCTCCTCAATACCTGCCTATGCTGTGTATTGTTCTATTGAACACATGCACTCTCATCAGCTGCCACAGCTTACCATTGTATACTGGTTTTTGTCCCGATCTTTGTACCCTCTGGGTTGGGTTTCTGACGACTGGATCTCAGAATTAGAAGATATAGAGAAGAACCAACAATCCCTCAATTAAAATGTAGCATCTATTAGACCAGACACCTACTATGAGTCACAACAAAGTATAAGTTAATGTTTAACATATTAAATTTCAAGTTAAAATCATGTGCACTATCAGTATAATACTTATATCCACTCATCAAATAGATCACAGACCCAGTGCTAAGCTTCTAAAGAACAAGGCCCTCTTATTATATTAATTTTATATTTTTTTATTTAAAATATTTATTTTTTTATTTTTTTTTTATTTAATCTTTATATCTTGTTAAAATCATAAGAAAAAATAATAATTTAATATGAACAATTAAATAATATATTTTTTATATTTAAAAATTTATATAAAATATGCTTAACCACCATGTTTTTTTTACTTGTTTTTTATTTGATCATATATTACTGTTTCTTATTAAAGTTAATATATATAAAGCTGAACTGTGAAACTCTGTATTTTAAACTCTAGGTAAGTGCCTTCAGACAACAACTCAGTAGCGGCAGCATCATCAAATTTATCAGGAAGCCAGAATCAAGAAAAAAACAAAACAAAACATGGAGTCTATATGAAAATCATGCTAAAATGTGGAAGCATACTGGGTATGCCTATGATCATTTAGCAGATTATAGGAACTGAACAAAAGGGATAAGAAAGTAGAACTAACTTTGGTGTTCATTTTCTGCACTCTAACCAAGGAAGAATGACAATAGCTGAGTTGATTGTGTGGGAAATCCTGTGTGCTGTCTACAAAGTTTTGTTCATGCTTAAATATAAAACAAATTTAGAAATTGCATAAATGATGTGATGCTATCTAAGGGGATTTTTCAAAGGGCAAAAAAAATAGTCATTCAGGGCTAGCACAAATATTTGTAAATAATCATCATTTTTGTCAGTGTCTGGACAGTGAGCAGGATGCAAATAATGGGAGAAGCTAACAAAGATGAAGAGAAATATCTTAAGCAAATCATGAATTCTGAAGAGCCACCTCTGTATGAAAAAAAAATCATGAAGATTCCTATTCCTGAGTCTTTGAGTTCTTAACAAATTTTTGAGAAAAGAAACTTAAAATAGGAAGAAAAAATACCTTCTGACCATTCCCTTACTCTTGAAATACGCATTTCCTAAGAGTTAAAATTTCTTTCATCAAAGTGAATTACACTACAAAATCCTTTCATGATTAAAAATAATGTACTTTATAAATAGAAATAATTAATCAACAGAATATCCTTTTAGTAAACATATTTTTTTTGTCAAATATATTGGATTATGGCATGTTGAAGGTGTTCACTGACTGTAAGTGATTGAATGTGAGGCCAATTAGTTGCTTAATAAACAGTGAATATATAGTTGAAATGTAAGCTTTGGGACCTTCAGAATGTTCATGTTAGCCAACTCCTTATAATGTTTCATTTTTATACTTAAACTGAGCATACTTACTAAAATAAAGAATAACAAAATAATATACACCAAGTCTCACTTAGTTGAATATACATATTATCTATATAGTTTAAAAATTCTAATTCACTTTAAGGAATGTTATAATTACATATCCATGCTCTAATACTTTTTAAGAACATATTTTATTTCATGTATATGATGGGCGTTTTGCCTGCATGTATGTCTCTGCATAATATACATTTCTGGTGCACACAGAGTTCCTGCAACTGGAAATATGAATGCTTGTTACTTATTATTCCAGCCCCTTGACACATTTTAGTACATGTAAGCTGAAAAAAAAAATAGGAAATTTCACCGTCAAATTCATTAGTGTTTTAGCATAAAGTCTTGGTAGCTGACAGGATAAAAGGCATATTTGTGAATGTCTGTGTGATCTCTCATCAAAACGATTTCTTATTTCTTTCATTTTTGTTCAACCTGTGATCATTTCCTGAAATTTAAACTTTCATTGCTAGATTAATTGACTCACTCTTCTGTTATATTTGAAGGGATTCTAGCAAACCCATGCCTGGGAAACCTGGCTTTGGCATGCCTTACCCTCTTCCCCCATTACCTCTACCTCGCTAAAAATGTTAGATTATACTCCTAAAGCAGCTTCAAGGTCCCTTCCCTTATTTGCCCACTTCCTCCTCCTGAGGCTGACTGCCAAGGTCCAGCTGTGAAAATATTGGAGTCCAGCAACCAAAAGCCCCTTTGGCTCATCTAATTAGCACACCCAATTACAATTAAAGACCTCATTCTAACATGGAGTTTCCCCCTTTAGTTTTACAAACTGCCATTTGCCTATGTGCTATGTCTATCTCCTCTCTATCCAGAGGTGGCCATATTTGTAAGTCTGGGACAAATATCCCTGCCCTCTTTCCCTTCTCCCTCTTCCACTCTCTCCTGTCTTTGTCTCTTCCCTGCCCTCAGTGCTTCTGGGGCAAATAAATTTCCTTTGTGTTGAGAACTTTGTCTTGGAGGTCCTGACCAATACTTTTCCTTTCAATATTCATAGAAATCCTGTCATTTGGAGAGTTTTGCACTACAAAGGAAAAAGCAAACACTAGCTATCACACTAGAAGCTCAGCTTACAGTGGTCAAGTTCTTAATTAGTCTCTGGGTATTTTTTCAAGAGGTTTCAAGTGGATTCAAGCCAATGCTTGGCACTGCACAAAGGACTTAGAAATACCTACTCAGATATTCTAATTAGCCTTGACATTGTCAAGAAAGTTCTTCTATAATACTATTTAGAGACGTCTGGAATATTTTCTTTAATATGTATAAAACAAACTCATTACCCACATGCAGTTTTATTGACACACCTCAATAAAACATGGAAATCATTAATAAAAGGCCTTTGGGAACTGTTTTTATTTCAGTATCCTTAGAGTGTCATTATTGAACAAATTTCTGTATCCTTTTTTTCCCCTCTGACCCATAACCACTATAGTATGGGATTTAATTTGAAATTCATGTATTTTGCTGGATTTTGTTTTGTTTTATTCAATGTATTAGTTGAAATGGTTCAGTAATCCATGGATCACAGAAGTGTCTTGATTTTTCAAGCCTCTACCCATTGTATTGTGATTTTATTACCTTTCAATTGGAGATGTTGGTTGGTATGAAACCTTTAATATGTGAAATGCCTTGATACATCCTCACCTTGTAGTTAATTGATGACTATTCATATATATATATTTATGGATCTGTGCATGAGTATTCAAAATTTTTGTTTTTATTTTGCTCATATTGCATATATTATTATTAGTTGAATTTAAAAAAATCTTATTCAATTACTCTGGAGAAGTATAGCAGAGATAGCACAGCTTATTTCAGTGGGAGCATGTGGTGGAGTACAGCTCACGGGATATTGGACCAGGAACCAGAGATGGGTCAGAAGCAAGGACCAGGCTATAATCTTAGGTCAGAGTCCAGAAACCTTATTTCCCATTTAAATCCCCCTCCTCAACATGCTACAGTTCCCAAAATATAACTACCTGCTGAGGAACAATCATAGAAAATAGCAACTGTGTGAGACATTTCACACTGCTTTCTAACATGATTTAAATTTGGGAGATTTTTTTTTTCAATTTATCTGAAAAAAATCATTGCAAACAATTTAACTTTGTTTTTTAATTTATTTAAGAATTATTTATTCATTTTACATAACAACCACAGATTCCTCTCTCATCCCTTCTCCTACTCTTTTGATGATAATTGCATGCTATCTATAACTCCTTTAGAATAAATGGTCATGGCAGTGAAGCTAAAAGTTCAGATGTGTGACAATGCAGTCTTTTGATTATGTGTGTCCTCTTTCTTTACCAGTATTTTACAGATTTCATTAGAAAAATGTTTTTCTTCCTTTATGATATTTTTCCTAAGTATTTTCATTTTAGGTGTGATTATGAATGGGTTAAATTTATTGATTTCTTTCTAAGTAAGTTCCTAGTTTGTGCATAGAGAAATGAAAAATGTGGGGAAAGAAGCCTTAAGGAAAATCATGTGAGTGTGTATGACCAATACATGATGTATATATGCATAGAAATTCAACAGTGAATACCACTAAAGTATACAGTAAATATGTTTTTTTTTTTTTTTTTTTTTTTTTTTTTTTTTTTTTTTTTTTTTTTTTTTCCGAACAGGTTTTCTGTGTAGCTTTGCGCTTTCCTGGAATCACTTTGAGACCAGCTGCTCGAACTCACAGAGATCTGCCTGCTCTGCTCCCGATGCTGGATTAAAGCGTGCGCACCACGCCCCTCAGTAAATATGTTTTAAAACTAAAAAAAATAAATTTAAAGGGTCAGGGATGATGATGAACTTCAGCAGTAGCTTTCTTTGTACACTATAAAAATAATGAAATTAAGAATTATTTAAGGATGTTCAACATTCTTATGGTATGCTTATGCTTACTTTGCTATCAGGGAAATGTAAATCAAAATTACTTTGAGATTTCATCTTATACCTATCAGAATGATTAACATTAATCAAACAAGTGACAGCTCATGCTGGCAAGGATGTGGAGCAAGAAAGACACAGGTAATATAAAAATAAGTGTGACAGGTTCTCTGGAAGATAGGAATCCATCTATTCCATCTACCTCAAAATCCACCTATGCCATTCTTGGGCCTACATCCAAAGGATGCTTACTCCTACCAGAGACACTTGCTCAACCATGTTCAGTGCTGCTATATTCATAATAGCTAGAAATTGAAACAACCTAGATGTCCCTCTACAGAAGAATGGGTAAATATCACAATGGTGTATTATTCAGCTCTTAAAAAATGACTTCATGATATTTGCAGGCACATGGGTAGATCTAGAAAAGAAAAATCATCCAGAGTGAGCTATCCCCCACAGGCAAATATGGTATGTATTTACTTAGATGTGGATATTAGATATTAAGATTGTGGTAACCAAGCTACAATCCATAGAATCATAGAAAGAATGTATAGAGTTGCCTGGCGGTAGTGGCACACGCCTTTAATCCCAGCACTCGGGAGGCAGAGCCAGGCGCATCTCTGTGAGTTCGAGGCCAGCCTGGGCTACCAAGTGAGTTCCAGGAAAGGCACAAAGCTACACAGAGAAACCCTGTCTCGAAAAACCAAAAAAAAAAAAAAAAAAAAAAGAATGTATAGAGTAAGGAACTAGGCTGTGGTTCTCAACCTGTGGGTTGTGATCACTTTGGAGGTCAAAAGATGCTTTCACTGGGGTTGTATATCAAATATCCTGCATATCAGATATTTACATTCCCATTCATAAAAGTAGCAAAATTACAGTTATGAAGTAGCAATGAAAACAGTTTTATGGTTTAGGGTCACCACAGCATGAAGAACTGTGTTAAAGAGTTACAGCATTAGGATGGTTGATAACCACTGGACTAGAGATAAAGGTAGATCTCGTTAACAAAAAAAAAAATAGAACAGATAATTATGGACAGATGAGGTTGTTGCAAGTATCATGTATGGAGGTAGAGGAGAGAGAAGGTTAAGGGGAGAATATAGGGAGAGACAGCTAAAATTAAGGGATATAGTATGGAAATCTAATACAGTGGAAATTTTCTAAAACATATGCATATATGAAGGCAATCTAGATGGAATTGCCAAATATTGGGGGGGACAAAGTCCCAACTGTTTATCTCTTGTCACCACACAAAGCTTCCAGTGCTTGGACTGGGTTATATTTAATTGAGTTGTTGGCCAAAGGGTCTCCTGGGAATCTCCAACCAACTCAGGCTGTTGCCAAGAAAATGGATTACTCTTGACGAGCTGCCAGCAAGGCCCCACTGCTGAAGACAATAACTACACAACTCACAGAACATGCAGAACGTGGACTGGTGCCTACACAGAACCTTCACCCCTGCATTCTAGTGTCTTTGGTACAGGATTATACTCTGCATGCTACCAACAGAGAAGCATAAACACCAACCCATCCACAAACTTTTGGATCTACAGCGGTAGTCTGCTGGCAAGATATGCTAGTGCAAAGCTTGTGAGAGTAATCAACCAATACCTGATTTGACTTACAGCCCATTCCACAAGAGGGAACCCATACCAGACACTGCTTGATCTACTGAGACTAGATAGCCCAGGACCTAGAGTAAAACCATATACTAAGGTTCATAAAAATACTAATAAAATAACTTCTCATGACGTTATACTCGTGGATCCGTGCCTTGTTCAGCCATCATCAAAGGTGCTTCCTCCTGCAGCAGACTGGAACAAATATAGAGACCCACAGACAGAGAGTGAGAGACCTTGGGTCACTCAGCCCTTAACGGGATGTCTCCATCAAATCTCTCTCTTCATAGCACAGGGATCCTGGTGAAAGTGGAGGAGGAAATCATATCAGAGTGAGAAGGGATTGAGAACACCAAGAAAATAAGGGCCTCTAAATAAACATGAGCAAAACTCATATGAACTCACAGGGACTGAAACAGCATTCATAGGGCCTGTAAGGGTCTGCAGCAGGTCCTCAGTGTATGTATTGTAACTACAAGTGTAGTATTTTTTTTTTTTATTTTTTTTTATTAAGTAAATTTATTTTACAACATCATTTAATTCAACATAATAGCCACAGATTCCCCTGTTCTCCCACTCTCGCCCCCCTCCCCCTCCCCCATCCCACCCCCCATTCCCACCTCCTCCAGATCAAGGTCTCCCCCGAGGACCGGGATCGACCTGGTAGACTCAGTCCAGCCAGGACCAGTCCCCCCCTCCCAGACCGAGCCAAGTGTCCCTGCATATGTCCCAGGATTCAAACAGCCAACTCATGCAACAAGCCCAGGACATTTTTATGGGACTCCTGAGTACATGAGTCAGTGAGTCTCTGATTCTAGTGCCTTCTGTTGGGGCTCTTTTCCTTCTATTGGGTTGCCTTGTCCAACTTTGTTAAATCCTATTACATTTTATTTTGTTATGTTTTGTTGTTATCTCTTAGAAACCTGTTCTTTTCTATTGAGAGACAGAAAGGGTATGGCTCCTGATGGGAGGTGAAGCGGAGAAAAGCTGGGAGGAACAGAAGGAGGGGAAATTGTAACCAGCTATAGTGTATGAGAAAAGAATCTATTTTCAACAAAAAGAAAAAAAATGAGAGATGAGAAGAGTAAGTGAAATAACATCTAAATAAAATAAGTCTATTTATGTTACAATTTCAAAAATAATAATTTTCAAGAGACAGGGTTCATGGTGAAACGCAACAGAGACTTCCTTTGGATACTATAAAAATAGCAATATCAGCAACTGATAGATGAAAATGAACAGAGAAATAATTTAAATATTTATTTTAGTATGGTTTATTATTTACATATAAATCTGTGTGTATGTGTGAGCAAATGAGTGCAGGTTACTGCAGAGGCCAGTATGTTGGATCCCTGAGAACCAGTCAAGATGATTGTGAGCTGCCTGAGTAGGTGCTGAGGCCTAAACTCAGTTCCTTACAAAATATACCAAACACTTTTAACTTCTGATCCATCATTGAATCTTTCAGAGGTGTAATTGATATGTATGAATCTGTGATCTTTAAGACAAATGAAGTGGAAAATTGAGTCAACTGTAAAGGGCCTGAAGCAATTATGATTAATGCATTTCTGTGTTCATGTGTTTCAGACAAGATGTAAAGAGTTACAGAGTCAGTCTTCAAAAATTAAGTATTAAAATTATTTCATGTTGCACATAAATAATATTTTAATTTTATTTTTTCAGAACTTTGTAGAAAAATGTAATAAAATTTATTCTTATAAATTTTATTAAAAGATCATCTCCCTATATATGAGTGTGTGTGTATGTGTATGTGACAGCAATTAAAGCTATAGAGGCCATGAATTTGAAAAAGCAAGGGAGTGTACATGGGAGTGGATGGAAGGGGAAAGGGAAATAATGTATTTTAATTTCAAAAACTAAATATATTAAATAATAAAAAAAACTAAAATCTATTATTATTTTATGAGTATGAATGTTTTGCCTTCATGTATATGTGTGAAATGCATGTGTGTCTGGTACCCATGGAAAAATAAACAGAGGGCATTGGATCCCTTGGAACTGTAGTTACAGATCGTTGTGAGCCACCATGTGGTGCTGCAAACCTTGGTCCTTTTTAAGAGTGATAAGTGCTCTTCAGTGTTGAGCCAGCTCTCCAGCCCTAGAAAATTATTATAAAATAGGACTGCTTTTATGTTTTTTTCTCTAGAGTGGCTCTCGATTTCCAGTTTCTAAGATTTTAATATTCTTACAGTCTGTCTAGCAAATTTTTGATAGATCCCTGTTTTCATACCAATTATTTTAAGGATTTCTTTTTATTTCTTGAGACACACAGAATTCCATTTTCTTTAATTATTTTGTTTTAATTTTCTAGATATAATATTGCTGGAGTTTCTGTTAATTCTTACTAAAAATGTTTGTTATATCTGTCTAAAGAAAAAATACTGTGAGCGACAGGTATGCATGTTTTGCATATAGATTAATGCAGTCGAAACACTAATACACATAAAATAATAAAATAAATAAATCTAAAAAAACTTAAGAGAATTAATGAAACACAGATATATGTGGTGGTATTGTGTTCCCCAAAATATTGTGTACTCTAATAAATTTATCTGGGGTCAGAGAACAGACAGCCACTAGATACAAAGGCTAGGAAATGGTGGCACTCACACCTTTAATCCTAGCATTCCAGAGATAGAAATCCCTCTGGATCTCTGTGAGTTCAAGGCCACATTGGAAACAGCCAGGCATGGTGACTCACGCCTTTAATCCCAGGAAGCAAGGCTTTAATCCTAGGGAGTGATGGTAGAAAGCATAAATGTATATAAGGCGTGAGGACCAGAAACTAGAGGCATTTGGCTGGTTAAGCATTTGGCTGGTTAAGCATTTGGCTGGTTAAGCATGTGGCTGATTAAGCATTCAGGCTTTTGAGCAGTAATTCAGCTGAGACCCATTCCGGATGAGGACTCAGAGGCCTCCAGTCTAAGGAGACAAGACCAGCTGAGGATCCGGCGAGGTGAGATAGCTGTGGCTTGTTCTGTCTCTCTGATCTACCAGCATGGACCCCAATAACTCGCCTCAGGTTTGATTTTATTATTAAGAACTTTTAAGATTCCTGCTACAGATATATCATAGTAGATAATGCACTGGTGATAAGCCCAATGACTTCGGACCTAATTCTGCCAGTATTTCTCGTGAGCTGTGGACTATACACTTAATGTCTCTGGGCCTCATTTTCTTCATATCTACTATGACTGCACTCACTCTCAGTACCTCAGTTTAGTTGTGAGGCAAGAAAATAAAATAAAAGGTATTCCATCAACCAGTATAATATCTCACAACTGTTTCACTGAATATATTATTACGGCTTCAACTGTTTTAATTTCTTATCTATTTTACTTGAGAAAATAAGTGAATATTGTTAGAGAAAAGAATCTTTGCTTTGTATTCTTTAATCTCCCAAGAAATTAATGAATATAGTATTAGGCACTCTGAGCATCAATATTTCCCCAGGATACTTGGATTATCATGGTTCCGAATTAAAGGAATTCTCTAAAGATCTGCATGTTTTCAAGGTCTGTGCCTTGCTATTGAACTTTCACAAATATGAATAAGGCACTTTTATCTGTGTAATACATTTACTTTTGGGGCTGGGTAGCCATTATTCTCTGCATTAGAAAACACATAACTTAGTTTATTTCAACAGCATTTAATGCTGTGGTAATAAGAAAAGATTGGGCCATGGCTGGAAAGTACATGGAGGACAACATCAAAAGATTCAAGGTAGAGAAAAACAGAGTAAATTAAATCATGAACAAAACTACTGTGTCAATTCAGCTTACCTTGCATATTAGATACAGTTGGCTTCTCAGTTTTATTATCGTAAAACTTAGACAATATCTAAAAGAATGTCTGCAATTATCTGTCTTTGGAAATATGTTATGAAATACATTTAAAATAGTAAACACAGTGACAGATTGAGTATGCTGAGTACACTTGCATTCTTTCATGTATGGGAAGGGAAAAATTAGTTCTGTTTTGCCCTGGAGTGCATTCATTTCCATGCAAAGTAGATAACTTACGTGAATACTCCTTATTTCAAGGCCATGGATTTTTATGCATTTAGAAGTTGGCACACACAGAATCACTGCATTAAACAGCTAATGCCTTTGATATAATCAGTTGCAGTCAGTTTAAAACCCTGACATACTTTAAGAAATAACTTGGAAGAGAAAGGATTCATCATATCACTATTTCCGGAGGCAATAAATCAGTGCAGTTGATAGACCAGTGTCTACTCTGTGCTTTGCAAAATCTTGAAAACAATAACGAAGACTAAGTAAAGGTTTTGTGAAAGACCATTCACCATGTCTTTTAAGTATTCTGGCACAAAATTGTTTTAATTAGTCTTACTCTTCTGACCCTTTAACTTTAATATAGGCCTTATATTGTTATGTATTATATATTTATACCTAGCTAGTACTAGATCATAAGATAATTGTTCGCAATTACAATGGTCTGTTTTAGTTTGCCTGTGGATAAGTTCATCCCTGTGATGACACAGCAGGTAAACTTGGTCAGAGAAGCACCAGTTCTAAAAAATACAAATTTTTACTGTGGGTGCACTAGGAATGGTCCCCGAGAGTCTTTGTTCCTGATTCTTTATTTCCCAAATGATCACATAGGACATTATTGAAGCTGAGAGGACCAACCTGTACCTTCTGGACTGGACAGACCAGCTTAGCCCCCTCTCCCCATACCTCATCATGGTTTCTTCATAAGTGCATTAAAGAGCACAGCTACAAGAACCTGGATGGCACTCTATTTTCTGGGACCTCTCCTGGTATACTGATCTCTCTCTCTCTCTCTCTCTCTCTCTCTCTCTCTCTCTCTCTCTCTCTCTCTCCATATCCCTTCTTCCCTCTCTCCTCTCCACTTCCCTCCTCTCCCTCCCTCCCCCTCTTTCTCCTTCTCTCTTTTCCATCTATAAGTCTATGTTAATCTTCTCTTTAAAATGTATCCTCTGTGGTCCATAAATTTTGTGGTCCATAAATGTTCTTCAAGTTTGAAGATAAGAATCATACTTACCAAGCAAGAACTAAGGAAGCCTCTGACATTTTCAAGAACAGAACACCCTCAATGTTTTCAGTATCCTCTCTCATTTATTCTCTCCCACATCTCTAGTTCTGCATCGGTCTCCTCCCCTTGAAACAATGCTACTCATCATGCACATTGATGTCTCCATTAGTCTGTGTTTATTCAGGGTAAAACAAGATAGGGAGTTGAGTATGTTATTAATCTTACTCCATTACTTTTCTCTCATGATTGATCTACAAATCTTGTAGATACTCAGAAATTGAACACTGAAGACCACCACTCTCCTTCACAACAAGGGAAACATCCCTGTGTCCATATCATCTATAATTTAGGATTTATTGGAGTATGATGCCAGTATTGACCCTGCATCCCTGTCATTTTGTACTTGTATCAACACTGAAGGCTGTCACTAAAGTCAAAGCAACATTTGCATCAACCTCCTATGTCTTATAATGCTCATATTATTCTTTGTTATCAGCAAATTCCTCTGTGTAAACCTATAATACTACAGTTATTCTAAATTAAAAACAAATCTAATGATTTGATATAAAACACACATATGGTGGAAAACATGAAGTTTGTCTTTCTGGGTCTATATTACCTGACACAATACAATTTCCCAGCTCCATCTATTTACCTGAGATTTTCATAATTTCATTTTTGTTTACAGATGGATGAAATTGTATCTAAGTATCATATTTTCATTATCCACTCATCAATTGATGTATATTTTGGCAGTTTCTATATCCTAGGTAGGTTAAATAGAGTAGCTAAGAACACTGATGAGACTGTCTCTGCATTTGGTAACAGAGGCTTTGGAGTATATGCCTAGGGGTAGTATAGTTAGATAAAACAACAGACATATGTCTAGTTGTTTTGCGGGGGGTTAGGGTACTACTACATTGATTTCCAGAGTGCTTGAAGCCGTTTGCATTCTTACAAACAGGGCAGGAGGGTTCTCCATTCCCACCACCTTTGCCATGGTCACAGGACATGGAAAATATCAAGTTGCTCATAATTATGTCACGTCCTTGATTCTGGCTGGCTTTCATAGTGCTGGAGCATGTTATTCAGGATGCTGGAGGGAAAACTAGTCAAGTTCTTTCTGCTCTAAGATTCATTTCTACTCCTTGGTGATTTATCCTCATGAAGGTTGCTAATGAAGCTTCATATGAGAACATGCCTCCCCTAGGCACAAACTTTAGAAAGGTCATGTGTTGCATGTAGAAAGTACATGTGTTGCATAACATGAACTAAGAGTTGTGGCAACAACAATCTGAGTAAATTGGTTTAACAGAAATTTTTCCTTAAAAAACTAAAAAGCAAGTGTAGAGAAGCCTTATTAAATATACCGGGATTTTGATGGATAGTGCTATGGTTAAAATGCTATTAATTATTGGCTCATCATATAAACATAGTCATCATGTTTATTTTCAAATTTAACAATAGTGAACTCAACACAGTTATGAATTTCAACACTTCCATTAAAGTTTCTAATATCACATGAAATTATTTTTTTTGCTATTACAAGTGTAGTATAATATATAGAACTATGAAATATATGTGAGAAGAAAATGAGATTGTTAAAGTAAATCAGGTGCTTTGCAAAAGCAAGTCAGTTAAATGGAGTGTTTGCTGAATGGTTGGCTAGTGTAAATTTTGCACTAATTTATAAAATTTTATTCCTAAAATATAAAGTGAAAAAAATACTAAGTTGCTTAGCTCATTACAACAATAATAGAAATGGTAAAATGGTAATATCAGCTCCAAGAGCATGGACAAAAAATAATAAAGTAATGATAAATGTTTATAACACCAGAGTTTGGGATGTCAAGGCAGGATGGTCTTGAAATGAAGAATAGTTTGGGTCACACAGCAGAACTCTGTTTCAAAGTAAAAGGAAGGGAAATTCAAAGAAAAAAAGAAAAGTTAATGTAATATACATACAGACCTACAAGACCAAAATTTTAGGTTTATTATGCCAACATTTTAATCAAATAATAATCAATGAAATCATGTTCTATTTTCTTAAAAATTTTATGCTACATAGGTTAGATGTATTAAATAGTATCCCGGTATCACATAAATAAAAATTAATTCCCTCTTAGTTTTAAATTTAGAATTCATATTAACACACGCAGGAGAAATAACTTCACATTTTTTAAGAAAGATAACATAACTGTCTTGCTTATGCAGAGGGCCTAGCCAGTCCCACAGAGGCTCCATAGCTGTTGGTCTAAAGTTCATGAGTTCCCACTAGCTTGGTTTTGTTGTCTCTATTAGTTTCCACATCATAATCTTTTTTTTTTCTTTTTCTTTTTTTTTTTTTTCGAGACAGGGTTTCTCTGTGTAGCTTTGCGCCTTTCCTGGAACTCACTTGGTAGCCCAGGCTGGCCTCGAACTCACAGAGATCCGCCTGGCTCTGCCTCCTGAGTGCTGGGATTAAAGGCGTGCCCCACCACCGCCCGGCTCCACATCATAATCTTGATGTCCCTTTCTTATTGAATTCTGCTTCCCTCTCCTTGACTGGACACTCCTAGAGCTTGGCCTGGTGGTTGACTGTGGATCTCTGTATCTGCTTACATTAATTACTGGATGAAGGCTCTATGATGGCAGAGTATTCACTGATCTGATTACTGGGTGCCAGCTCAGGCACCCTTTCCACTATTACTAGTAATCCAAGCTGAGGTCATCCTTGTGGATTCCTTGGAACTTCCCTAGTACGAGGTTTCTCTCTATCCCCATGATGTCTCCCTCTGTAATAGGATGTGTTGATGTAGTTTTCCTGCCTTGCCCACAGTCAGGACAAATCTTTGTCACCCGCCAGTCCCACAGCCGCTCAGACCCAACCAAGTAAACACAGAGACTTATATTGCTTACAAACTGTATGGCCGTGGCAGGCTTCTTGCTAACTGTTCTTACAGCTTAAATTAATCCATTTCCATAAATCTATACCTTGCCACGTGGCTGGTGGCTTACCGGCATCCTCACATGCTGTTGGTCATGGCGGCGGCTGCAGTGTCTCTCTGCCTCAGCCTTCTGCTTCCCAGAATTCTCCTCTCTCCTTGTCCCACCTACTTCCTGCCTGGCCACTGGCCAACCAGTGTTTTATTTATTGACCAATCAGAGCAATTTGACATACAGACCGTCCCACAGCAAGGATGTATCTCTTTCATTGCTCTCCCACTCTGTCCCTGTTCCAGCTGGACCATCCCATTCTCTTATGTTCTTTCCACCTATTACCCTCTCGCCTCCAGTTTACTCATGGAGATCTCATCTATTTCCCCTTCCCAGGGCAGTCCATGTGTCCCTCTTAGGGTCCTCCTTGTTAGCTAGCTTCTCTGGAGCTGTGGGTTGTTGTCTGGTTATCCTTTGATTTACATCTAGTAATGTAAATTATGAGTGAGTACATACCATTTTTTTGTCTTTTAAAGTCTGGGTTACCTCACACAGGATAATATTTTCTAGTTCTATCCATTGGCCTGCAAATTTCATGATGTCATTGTTTTTCTCTGCTGAGTAGTACTCCATTGTGTACATGTACCACATTTCTTTATCCATTCTTCAGTTGAGGGGCATTTAGGTTGTTTCTAGGTTCTGGATATTATGAGTAATGCTTCTATGAACATAGTTGAGCATTTGTCCTTGTAGTATGATTGAGCATTCCATGGGTATATGCCCAAGAGTGGTATTATTGGGCCTTGAGGTAGATTGATATCCAATTTTCTGAGAAACTGCCTTGCTGATTTCCAAGGTGACTGTATAAGTTTACATTCCCACAAACAGTAAAGGAGTCTTTCCCTTGCTCCATATCCTCTCCAACATAAGGTATTATCAGTGTTTTTGATCCTAGCCATTCTGGTAGGTGTAAGATGGTAGGTATCTCAGAGTCATTCAATTTGCATTTTCCTGATGACTAGGGATGTGGAGCAATTCCTGAAATGTCTTTCAGCCATTTGGGATTCTTCTGTTGATAATTCTCTGTTTAGATCTGTAGCCCATTTTTTAATTGTATTGTTTGATATTTTGCTGTCTAATTTCTTGAGTTCTTTATACATTTTGGATATCAGTCCTCTGTCAGATGTGGACTTGATGATGATATTTTTTCATTCTGTAGGTTGTCATTTTGTCTTATTTACTGTGTCCTTTGCCTTACAGAAAATTCTCAGTTTCAGGAAGTCCCATTTATTAATTGTTGCTCTCAGTGTCTGTGCTATTGTTGTTATATTTAGGAAGTGGTCTCCTGTGCCAATGCATTCTAGGCTTCTTCCTACCTTCTTTTCTGTCATGTTCAGTGTAGCTGGATTCGTGTTGAGGTCCTTGATCCACTTGGATTTGAGATTTGTCCAAAGGAATAGACATGGATTTATTTACAATCTTCTACACGTTGATATCCAGTTATGCCAGCACAATTTGTTGAAGATGCTTTCTTTTTTTCCATTGTACAGTTTTGGCTTCTTTGTCAAAAATCAGCTGTTCATAGGTGTGTGGATTAATATCAATGTCTTCAATTGGACTCCTTTGGTCCACATGTTGGCTTTTATGCCAATACCAAGTTGTTGCTGTTTTTATTGCTATAGCTCTATAGTAGAGCTTAAAGACAGGGATGGTGATACCTCTAGAAGTTGGTTTCTTTTAAAGGACAGTTTTAGATATCCTAGGTTTTCTTTTTTTCTTATGAAGTTGAGTCTTGTTCTTTTAAGGTCTGTGAAGAATTGTGTTGGTCTACAGTGCAAGATCCAGGACAAAACAACACAGAGATACCCTGTCTGGAAAAAAAAAAAAAGAATTGTGTTGGGATTTTGATGGGGATTTCACTGAATCTGTAGATGACTTTTGGTAAGATTGCCATTTTTACTATGTTAATCCAACCTATCCATGAGCATGGGAGATCTTTCCATTTTCTGATATCTTCTTCAATTTCCTTCTTCAGAGACTTAAAGTTCTTGTCATTCAGGTCTTTCACTTGCTTATTTTGTGTTCTCACAAGATATTTTATATTATTTGTGGCTGTTGTAAAGGGTAATGTTTCTTTGATTTCTTTCTTGGCACATTTATCATTTGTATATAGGAGAGCTACTATTTTTTTTGAGTTAGTCTTGTATCCTGCCACATTATTGAAGGTGTTTATTAGCTGCAGGCATTCCCTGATAGAGTTTTTGGGGTCCCTTATGTATACAATCATATTGTCTGCAAATATCAAAGTTTTGAATTCTTCCTTTCCAATTTCTATCTCCTTGATCTTCTTTTGTTGTCTTATTGCTCTAGCTATAACTTTGAGTACTATATTGAATAGATATAGGGAGTGTGGACAACATTGTCTTTTTCCTAATATTAGTGGAATTGCTTTCAGTTTCTGTCCATTTAATTTGATGTTGGCTGTCAGCTTGCTATAAATTGCCTTTATCATGTTGAGGTAAGTTCCTTCTATTCCTGATCTTTCCAAGACTTTTATCATGAAGGGGTGTTCAATTTTGTCAAAAGCTTTTTCAACATCTAAAGAGATGATCATGTAGCTTTTTGTAAAATTGTTTATAACATGGATTATATGGACAAATTTTTGCATGTTAAACCATCCTTGCATTCTGGGATGTATCCTATTTGATTATGGTGGATTATTGGTGGAGGTATTAAGGCAACTCTATATAGTTAAAAGGGAGGTTTATTTTGTGGGGTAACTTGCAACTAAGAGATAGTTTACAGAGTTCGAGAAAGGTGTAGTGCAATCCAGCGGTGGTCTGTGGAGAACTCTGCATCCAGGATACAGGAATCAAGAGGGCCTGCACATCCAGATCTCAGGTTTTTTTTTTTTTCTTTTTATTAAGAGATTTTCTATTCATTTTACATATCAACCATGGATTCCCCCTGTCCTCCCTCCTCTCACCCTCCAGCCTTCCCCCCCCAATCCAACCCCCATCCCCACCTCCTCCAAGGCAAGGTTTCCCCTGGGGAGTCAGCAGAGCCTGGTACATTCAGTTGAGGCAGGTCCAATCCCCTCCTCCCTGCGCCAAGGCTGGGCAAAGTATCTCAGCATAGGCATTGAGTTCCAAAAAGCCGGCTCATTCACTAAGGACAGGTTCCAGTCTCACGGCCAGGGGGCCCCCTAAACAGTTCAAGCTAAACAATTGTCTCATTTATCCAGAGGGCCTAGTACAGTTCCATGGGAGTTCCTCAGCTATTGGTTTACAGTTCATGTGTTTCCACTAGTTTGACTAGTTGTCTCTGTACATTTTCCAATCATGGTCTCAATATCTCTTGCTCATAGAATCCCTCCTCTCTCTAGTGAATTGGACTCCTGGAGCTCTGCCTGGTGCTTGGCCATGGATCTCTGCATCTGCTTCCATCAGTTACAGGATGAGGGTTCTATCATGACAGTTAGGGTGTTCAGCCATCTGATCACCAGGGTAGGTCAGCTCAGGCACTCTCTCAACCATTGCCAGTAGTCTATAGTGGAGTCATCTTTGTGGATTCCTGGGGACCTCTCTAGCATTCTGATTCTTCCTGTTCCCATGGTGTCTTCTTTTATTGTGGTATCTCTTTCCTTGTTCTCCTACTCTGTTCCTGATGCAGCTAGGACCTCCTGCTCCCCTAAGCTCTCTTTCCCCTGAACCTTGCCCTGCATTTCCTCCCTAACCCCCAATTTGCTCCTATAGATCTCATCCATTTCTCCATTGCTGGGCGATCCCTATGTCTTTCCTAGGGTCCTCTTTACTAGCTAGCCTCCCTGAAACTGTGAGTTGCAGTCTGGTTATCCTTTGCTTTCCATCTATTATCCACTTATGAGTGAGTACATACCATGTTTGTCTTTCTGAGTCTGGGTTACCTCACTCAGGATGGTATTTTCTAGTTCCATTCATTTGCCTGCAAACCACATGATGTCATTGTTTTTCTCTGCTGAATAGTACTCCATTGTGTATATGTACCACATTTTATTTATCCATTCTTCAGTTGAAAGGAATCTAGGTTGTTTCCAGGTTCTGGCTATTACAAACAATGCTGATATGAACATAGCTGAGCATGTGTCCTTGTGGTATGATTGAGCATTCCTTGGGTATATGCCCAAGAGTAGTATAGCTGGGTCTTGAGGGTGCTTGATTCCCAATTTTCTGAGAAAGCGCCATACTGAATTCCAAAGTAGCTATACCAGTTTGCATCCCACCAACAGTGTAGGAGTGTTCCCTCAGATCTCAGGTCTTTAGCCCTCCTGTCTCTGTCCCACCTTGTAGGCGTGACAATTACAGGAAGCCTCAATGGGAGCTAGTACTTCCAGGACAAAGCTGGAAAAGCTACCCACTACAGTGGATGATTTTTTGATATGTTCTTATATTCAGTTTCCCTGTATTTTACTAAGTATTTTTGCATCAATGTTCATGAGGGAGATTGGTATGTAATTCTCTTTCTTTGTTGCATCTTTTGTGATTTGGTTATCAGGGTCACTGTGGCTTGGATTTGTCTCAATTGAATGTACTAGGCTCTGCTGACTCTTGACAGGAGGCCTTACCTTTTTGGAGGAAGGAATGAGGGTGAGTTGGGATCAAAGTCTGGGGGAGTGGGAGGTGGAAAGAAAGGGGGATCTGTGATTGGTATGTAAAATGAATAAAATTTTCTTAATAAAACAAACAAAAAGAAGGAAGTTAATATAAAATCATAGAGGGACTCAATCAGATGGCTTTGTATTAATGTTTAAAACCTTGCCTTGTTTTAATAAACTCATATTCAAAATCTTAAACTATGATTGATATAAGAAATACAACTTAAAAATCTTATAAAAAGAAGCATGTTCAACCTGGGCACTCCAGCCTGCACTCAAAGACAAGATGATGACAGATGATACCTTGAGAAAAAGACTATTGTTCTCCAAGATTGATTTTTGGTCAAGGACTTGATTGAACAAGCATCCTGTTGCAGGTTTACAAAATGGATGACAAATTATTGTGAAAATCACAATCAGAATTTTAATAGATCTTAGCAAAGCAAAACAGTGATTGGTACCTTAAATGACAATATAATGTTTTACATTACATTTTTAAAAATCAAATTTAGAGTTGCACATAGAACTGCACATCTTTAATCTCAGCACTCAAGAGCCACAGGCAGTTGATTCTCTGAGTTTGAGGCCAGCCTAGTTTACAGAGCTAATTCCAGGACAGCCAGGGCTATACAGAGAAACTCTGACTGGAAAAAAATTCATGCTTGAACAATTTTTTTGGTCTTATTAGTCTTTTGCTTGTGTATTATGGTTTCTTATTTAATGATCTGCGTGTGTGTGTGTGTGTGTGTGTGTGTGTGTGTGTGTGCAAGAAAAAGAGAGATTCTTGTTTTGTTCATTTCTGTGTTTTTCTCTGGTTTCTAAAGACAAAAAGAAAAAGGAATATCATGGAGTTTGGTGCATGAGGGGCTGGGGAAGAGATAGATAAGCAGAAAATATATGAGAACAAACATTATTTCAGTAATAAATTTTAAAAATTAAATTCATAATTCTGAGTAAACTTGATAAAGTTGTATAAAAGGCCATATGCATTTCAGTTTATCATAAATACCTTTGTAAATGGATCTTGAAGGTGTGTATTTTAATTGTATAATAATTGCTATATTTTTGAGAGTCACTGTGTGTCTTATTATATAGTTCAGGCTGACTGCAAACTTACAGGAACTTTTTGCCTCAGTATCACAAGTGCTAGAACTAGAAGAGCACCAAGCCCACCCATTTCCTATATATTTTACATGAAACCATAGCCTCTGTAAGTGGCATTGAGTATGGCAAGAATAGGTAGCTGTAAAGATAAATGAATTTAAATAGTAAAAATGAATGATATACTTCAAAATAGACAAGAGGATTTTTTAATGTATTTGTCACAAAGTAGTAACAATTAAGGTAATAAATATTTTAGTTACCTGAATTTATCATTATAAATTTGTACACAAATTAAAATATCACATTGTATCTCTCATGAACATCTATAAAACTAATAAAGAAAGTCAAGAAAGACCTCTGTGGTCTTGACTTCTCAGTGTATGGTTTCTAGGAGTAATTTGAGGGTTTTGGAGATGGCTTAGCACTTAGAAACATTTGCTGCTCTTAATCTCAGGGTCATGGGTTTCTGCCCCATGTTGGGTGTCAGATAATGGGATTATATAGCTAGCAATCCATATGGTCTATTTAATGAGCAAAGGAATATATTTGGGGGTTAACTCCCAAGACAGAATAATGGAATTTATTGCAAGATCTTGGAAGGGTGAGGCACAGTCCAATGATGTTCTCTGGCAAGCTCTGCCCTGGTCCATTCCAGCATCCAAACAATGAGGTAGTGAGGAGAGAGTGCATACTGTGCACTTCTGCCTTCATAAGGGTCCCCCAGTGGCCATGTCACAGGGGCCTGTACCTCAAGGTCATGGGCAGGTGTAACAGTTACCTGCCATCTCATTAAAGGTGATAGAAGGAGGCTTGCTTCTTTTTGATCTGGTCAATTAGTCCATTAGCTACTAATAAAGACTCATAAAATAAATGCATCTGTGTATACAGGTTGATGGCATGCTATACAATGAAAATCATGACACTCCAGAAGATGAGGCAGAAAGATCCAGAGTTTGAAGCCAGCCTAGATTATGTAAGACAGCCTTATGTCAAAAATACAACCTTCCAACAAGACAACAACAGGCCTAAGAATAATTAGTAAAACGTTTATAGTCTATTAGTCAATCAGAGGTTTATATTTCTTATATAAAGTTTAGATTGAAGGAGCAAATGATAACATTTAAACTGAGAACCTAGGAGATGCTGACTTCTAGGGAGGAGGAAACTTGAGCTGTACTATCATACTACAAAAGAAAAAAAAGTGAAGATGTCCTGCTTAGACATCTTAGGCTCAGCATTTTGTATCCAGCTATTAATGGGAAATGGTTTGGTTGGTAGAGTGACTGTAAGGAGAATCCAATGGAAAATTGAATGTGTTCATTGTATTGTTATTTTTGTTTTTATTTACTATTTATTTTTTGTGCATGAACGTTTTACCTGCATCTAAGTATGTATGAGCACCATGTGCTTGTCTCGTGCCTACAGAATTCAGAAGAGAGCTTTTGGATTTCTTGGAATTAGAGCTATGGATGGTCATAAGTCTTCATGTGGGTTCTGGGAATCAAACATTGTCCTCTGCAAGAGCACCAAGTACTCTTAACCACTGAGCCATTTCTCTAGCCTGGAATTTTGTGTCTTAAATCAATCTGATACATTAAATCCCATTTCATTACATAAAATGTAAAGTCATCCTCTACCTACTCTGTTTTAAAGTAGAAAATATTGTTTCAACTTTAAGTAAATTTATGTAACTATATATTACAATTGGCTAGAAATTCTTTGTATTTTTTTTCTTCAGCACACCCAAAATTTCATTTTGCCTGTCCTGATAAGCCTAATAAAAGATTAATCATGGAATATTTCAGTAGCTTTTCTGAAAAGATTTATTAGTATTGTTGAATATGAAGTCTGCCTTTTTCCCAATTTTGTTCAGACTTGAGGTTTTTCTCTTTACAAGTAGATGTGTTGTTGTTTTGACTTCTGTATTTGAATCTTCTCTCAAATATACAAGGCACGAAAATAATTTAATGTATTACAATTCAGTTAAAGGAGAAAAATGTGGCCTCTACAGTGAACAACACATTCTTATATTTGAAGACAAATGCTGGTGCCTTCCACAGTCTCATGGATATTAAGGAGTAAATGGAGATGAACTGCCTAGAGTAAACTATCCTGTGACCACATAGCTGGCTGTGTGGCAGATGACAGGGTCCCATATACCATGCAATTGGTTTAATTTTGCTGCCTATGCATCTTTTAGGGGGACTAACAAAATATTGCACTTACTGAACCACACAAATTTCCTATATTCATAATTTTGCTTGTTCACACATCACATCACACACACACACACACACACACACACACACACACACACACACACACTAAGGCTACAAATTAAGAGCAAAATGACCACAAGATACACTTGAGAGGCCAGTTCTCAGTTTGCCTTTTTTTTTCTTTTTTCTTTTTCCATTTTATGTACCAACCACAGTTCCTTCTACCTCCCCTCCCCTAGCTCACCTCCCCTTCCCCTCCACCCAGCCCCTATGCACTCCTCAGAGAGGGTAAGTCCTCCCATGAGGAGTTAATAAAGCTTGAAATACCAAATTGAGGCAGGACCAAGCCTCTCCCCGCTGTAATGATGCTGAGCAAAGTATTCCTCCATAGGGAATGGGCTCCAAAAGCCAATTCATGCACTAGAGATAAATCCTGGCCCCACTGCCAGTGGCCCCACATACTGCCTAAGCCACACAGCTGTCACTCACATTCAGAGGGCCTAGTTTGGTCCCATGCAGGTTCCCCAGCTGTCAGTCCAGAGTCAGTGAACTCCAACTAACTCGGGTCAGCTGTCTCTGTGAGTTTCCCCAACATGATCTTGACCCCTGTGCTCATATAATCTCTCTTCCCTCTCTTTGACTGGACTCTGAAAGCTCCACCCAGTGCTTAGCTGTGGATTTCTGCATCTGCTTCCATCAGTTGCTGCATAAAGGTTCTATGATGACAATTAGGGTAGTCATGGATGTGATTACAGTGGACGGCCAGTTCAGAGACCCTCTCCACTATTGCTTGGAGTCTTAGCTGCCTTTTGAACATCAATTGAACACCCAAATTTCTATTTTGTTCTTCAAAATGTCTTTTAAGTGCATACTTTTTAGGGTCCTGATCACATTTCAGTAGGTTATTGTTGTAACGAGCATTCAAATGTACCATTCAATAATCCTGTCATTTTTCTCCCTGACTACACTGCAATTACCTCAACCAAAATGCTAGTCCATTCCACAACAGAATCAAGGACTTCAGGCAAACCTTACCATCTATGTTACATTTGTTAGTTGCCTCTCATCATACGTAATTTAAATTCTCTGTCTCAGCTTAGTGGTCTGATCATACTAGGCTTATCTTTTTATATTTCCCATTCAAAATATGGGGCACAATAGTAGAATGCTATGGGTAGTTTGTACTGTTTATGTCTCGGGCCCTAGGGAGACTCAACACACACATCTATTCACATCAGTTAAGGAACTTACAACGGATCAAAGTACATACACTGCCCAAGTCCAGTTTGGTAAACCAGTGTGTTTCATTGGGGTTAGTTAGAGGAATAGGGTGAGAGGTTACTTACAGTAATAGAAAGGTCTTTTAAGTGCTATATCACCAGAGTCCCCATCCCCACAGGTGATAGTTCACGACACCTGGGAACCTGGGGAACAGTACACAGAAACTTGAAAACTGTTCTACAGGTCAGAAAATGTCCTTTCCAAGAGACTCGCTTGGTCTAAAGCTCTTTCAGGCAGCACAGCATTTTTCTGCCTCTTCCAGGTATATGGTCTGGTCTCAGAGTCTTCTTTGCAACTTGGTTTATTTGAGAATGATGCTCAGCTGTCTTAACTACTTACTCTGCGAGGAAGGGGCCTAGTGCATCTAGTCAATTCCAGACAGTTCCTGGATAGTGCTTGGGTTGCTTGCCTTTCGGTGTAAGGAGCTTCCTTGCAAGATGGAATGTTTCAAACAGAGGAACCTGTTGCACCATGATTAGCTAGTACTCTACAGCTCTAAATTTTTGTAACAAGTAGAATAATCAAAATGGTGTGTACTGAAAGATTAAAACTATTTATGTTATTACACCAGCAAGACATGAGAGAAATAATTCTAGAAGCTGTGATATTTAATGAAAAACTCTAATTTTAAGTAAACTTGTCATTGTTAATTAAGGATCTTTGCCATGACACCCTTCAACAAGGAGAGTGAAAAAAAGAAGAATTTTGCTCAGCCTTTAAGGCATTTATTTATTGTTAGTATGTAATTTTATTTTGTAAACTAGTGACTCTACCGAATAATATTTGTATATGTCCTTAAAAGTTGATATGAAAATTAGCAGTTTTTACCATATATAGCGCTGTAAAGCTCATGATTAATAATAGATATCCAATAAATATTTAATATTTCTTCAGAGGTCACTTTGATTAGTGGTGGAATTCAGAAGACTAAGGTGGGATATAACAGATTTCCTCAGTAATTATAATATGCCCTGGAGAAATTATGTCTAAAAAACAGGTTAACATCCTATCTTCATTGTGTTCCACAGATTTAGGTATGTCATATTTTCATTTTCATCTAATTCTAGGAATTTTTAAATTCCTTTCTTGCTGTCTCCCTTGACCCTGTTTTTATTGAGTAGTGTGTTGTTCACCTTCTGTGAGTTGTTATATTTTCTGGCATTTCTTTTATTGTTGATATCCAACTTTATTCTTTTGGGATTTTATATTTTTGGCCTTGATAGGTATCTCTTCACTTTGATTTTATTGTCTTTCATGATTTTGTTAAAGTATTTTCTGTGGCTTTGACCTGAAGTTTTTTCCCCTACTTCTATACCTGTGATGTATATGTAGGATTGGACTTTTTATTGTGTCCCAAAGTTCCTGAATGTTCAACACCTAGTTTTTTTTTTTATTTTATTCTGATTAAACATATATAGAATGTTGTTAATATCTATACCTTTATCAGTATAAAACCAGATATATATGAAGATCATTGGTTTAGAAGCTTAAAAGACAACACAGTAGGAAGTATTAAGATGGTGAGATTGAACTAGAGATGTAAACAAAGGGAGAGCCAATGACATGGGGCCTCTGTGCATTCTGTATCATGGATTCCTTTCTCCCCAGCTCTAAGTCTAGTGAATCTGCCTTTAGTGCTGCTCAATGATAAATGTGTCTCAACAACAGGCTATTGTTCTAATACATCACTGTATTTTTTTCTGACATAGCTCTGTTTTTAAGCAGCAACCCCTCCTAACTATTCTCTTAGCTGAAGTTGTTTTGTTTGCTGGATCTTATTTGTTTGTTTCTTTGTTTCATCTCAAATCTATTAAATCACAAAATTCTATATGAAAGCATTTAGGGTCAAATGTAGCATGGACAAAAACTTCTCTGTATTCTAGTAACAACATTTTCAGTTTCTTAAGCTTTATTAAACAGTTTATTAAAATTTACCTCCCAACTCACTCTTATATACCTTTCTATTACAAAGAAGTCATTGAGTGTTAAGAATTTGATTTTATTCCTGATCTTAGAACAATGTGTGACGGCATATAAGCGAACAAACAGTTGAGTGAATGTAAGTGATTATATTGTCTCACCTCTAATTGGCTTAAGCTTCAAGCAAGTCTTAATAGTTACATTGGAATAGTCTTTCTCCGGTGTGGATCTGTGTGAATTCAAAGCATGTGGTTATAAACAGGAGATAATCAAATGATTCTCAAAACAATTGTGTTACACTTTGAAAATCAATTGCGTTTTAGTTAGAACTTGCATAAAAGCTGAGCTAGTACTCTGCTGGCATCACTGCCATCCCCATCATAAAGAGAGCTGTTAAGTTCTTAATTGCAAGGGTTTATGTCCTGAATGTCAGCAGAAAAACCAAAAATACTCTCATCTTAGGCAGTCTAATCTCGAATGAAGCAATTATGTGCGTGCACATGCATTAATGTGTGCCTGTTTTTATGATGCTCTGCATTTCTGGAATAGTTTTTCCAGACACTTATACCTGAATGAATCCTACTGATAATTTATGCTTGATTCCTTAGTTTAAAGATTTAAAACTTATATCTCTCCCTATTTTCTCTTGAATTTACAGTTAAATCCCAATTTTCTACTTTTTAAAACTTTCATTTTAAAACAATAAATTAATGTCAAAATTTTACTTAAAAATTTTATGAATAGAAATTTACTGAGTGAAATAGTAATCCCAATTTCACCTTGCTCAAATCACACATTTCTACTCAGAAATACTTATTACTCATATTTTGGCAAGCTTTCATTGCATCTACCTGTCTGTCTAATTACAAACACATTCATATACCTATAATATACAAATATGTACTATCTAGGTACATTATTCTTAAAGGTAGTATTATGCTCTACTATTCCACAATGTGCTTCTCTAACACCACTTAAAGAGTTTTCTTCACCAGTTCATGCAGATTATCAAGAATTGATAAAATATTCTGTAATACGATTGGGTCGTTCTTGTTGTACAAATATTCTTATAAGTATAAATATAGGGTTTTTTTTAAATGTTCTATTATTACCGAAATGCTAGAAAGTATGTGGGACACGGCTTACTGAAATACTCATATTTTAGCCACTTCTCTAAAATAACCATCGAAAGCTAGTTTTTTGAAGTCAATTGATATTCATTTTTATTATTTATTCAGACTTGCAAAATCGAATAGCAGAAAAGACACCTTGAAACATTCCTTGTGCCACTGTAAAGGCTCATTTTTCACACTGGGGTATCCAACGTGAATGCACTTATGGGCTGGTAAGAAGAATGACAAGTTTCCGAGCATACTCAAACCACAGCTTGTCAAATCTTTATATCACAGTATGTCCCAGAAAATAACAGATGAGTTAATATAATAATATCAACAACTGGCATTTGAAAATATGTTAGACAAGATATTTATAGTCCCTGTAAGGAACATTTGTCTTGTATCTTATTTAGACCTTCACTGAAGAAATGTTAAAACAGCTCTAGGGATGGAGTCTCGAATTTACCACAGATTTGAAAGCTGATGAGAAAGAGCTCTGGTATCTGAACCCATTAATAACTGGTCTCCCTAAAACTGCATTCTCTCTGCTGAAGCTCTGTGGTCTTCTAGATTTCAATCGTGTCTCCTCCAACGATCTAAACATGTTGAATGTGAAATTGAAATTGTCTTTGTCATCTGTGATAGGCAGAAAAACAGGCCACCACAAATGCTCCAATTCAAGACGCCTACATTGCTGGGACCTGCTCATGGGGAACCTCATAGATGAAGGAGATTGTGCAGCTATGAGTAAATGAAGAATCTTGAGGTGCAGCTCTTATCCCAGAATTCCCAGGGAGTACAGGATATTCAGATCTTTGTAAAAGGAAAACAAAAGAGTAGAGGTTATTGGAACATTGTAGATAGTGAAGATGTTAGTATTTTAGCTTTCAGAACTGTAAGATAATAAATCTGTTTATGACATTTAAAGCCAGCAGTAGTAATTACACACAGACCATTAGGGATGGGTTAGAAAAACAAAGTTTTGTTTCAAAATGAAGAACATGGAGCTGGTTGTGCTTTTCACTGCATCCTTATATGGCTACCAATTTGTGTTCTTTTGTTCCAGGACCCAGTGTAATTTGGAACACTTCCAAATCTTCAGAGGACCCAATACTTCACCATAATTTTTTAAAACGTGATTACCTTAGAGAATATGCTTCTAGTAGTTTCAAAAATTTACAGACAGTGATTCTAGGGAGGCATAGCATACAAAGGGAAATAAAAAGCTGTAGATTCTAGGCTACTTGATGATTTTATACATAAAAATGGTGTATATTTTTAAAATGAAGTATAAAAGTGAATGTCACCACGTCTGGCATGCTATCAAAGGAAAACTTAATTATGGTTCTAAATGGCAGTGTGCCTTTTTAGTATGAGCCCTTTCTGTGTTTTCAAAGATCATTTAAATTTAATTTGATGTTATTTGAATTAAATTTGAAGACAAGACACTTCTTGTAATTTCCTGCATTTTAATGTCTATTCATTGTTGTATTTTTTTGAGAAAGGAAACCAAACTATGAGTTCATTTAAGTAAGGGAATTTCAGCCTGTCCTTTATTAAATGTCATTCAAGAGTAAATTCCAAAACTATACTTTTAATGATGATGCTAGAAATTTATGTTTCTTTGCTTTTAACATTTTTGAGATCTACAATTATTTTGCGGTTTTTTTTTTTGTGTGTGTGTGTGTGTGTGTGTAATTGGGATGGAAACTAAACTTATAGTTGAATAAAGATGGTAGAGTTTTTATTTGTTTTCAGCTTTGAAACTCATTAGATATAAAACTACTGTTTGCCTATAAAATAGTTTACTTAGATTTAATAATATGTACTCTGTCCAGACTACACTCTAAATTTACAATGTGGAAAACTCAAGACAGCTGAGTAATGTATACTATATAATATATAATGAAGAAAAGCCTTGTATACAGACCCAGAGTCCTAATTTCCTATAACAGGTTTACATATATTTGTGTATGTGTATATATGTGTATAAATGTTAAGTGAGTATATATAGGTAAATATACACAGATAACATATGCATTCTTAGAGTATATTTTATGCAATGGAACATCATAAAACTATAAAAAAAACACATGTAAGTCTGGTACATTAAAACGATCAATTTTGATTTCAAATTACTGGTAATAAAAACACAGATGCTTACTCATTAAAAATCCAGTTTTTGCAAATCACTCCATTTGTTTGGAGCTACTTACAGAAATCGACTATGGGTTTGAACTGACAGGAAAATGAGACCATACAGTCAAATAAAGCAAACTGATAATTAATGATGAAAAATAAAGAAAAATAAAGTCTGGGCATTATAATGTATGCCTACAATCCCAGCTCTTGGGAAACAGAGGCAGGGGGAATCAGGACTTAAAGATCATCCTCAACTACATTGTGAGCTTGAGACCCTATTCAGCAAAATGAACAGAACAAAACATATACCAGTTCTTGCTTCTGCTTTACTGGTAGATAAAACACACTTCTGAAAATGCGTAAAATAGCTAAAGTATTTATGTGCATATATAGGGTTGGGCCTCTTACCTACTAAGTATGTATATGTCTCTTCTATTATCATTATTACATATTGTATTTGTTTTTTATTTCATTTGGATTTTTGTTTTGTTTTGAAACAGCCTCTCAAGTAGCCCAAATGTCCTCAAATTTGATTTTTAGATGAGTCTGGCTTGAACTCACTGATGCTCCTGCCTTCACATGCCAAATGTGGTAACTCCAGGTGGGCACCGCCATTCTTGGGTTGTGTCTTGGTGATATATATATATATATATATATATATATATATATAATTTTTTTTTTCCAAGACAGGGTTTTTCTGCATAGTCCTGGCTGGCCTGGAACTTACTCTGTGTACCGGGCTGGCTTCATACTCACAGAGATCCTCCTTCCTCTGCCTCTCGAGTGGTGGGATTAAAGGCACGTGCCACCACCAACTGATTTAAGATATTTTTTTAAACTGTGCTTTTCAATTTTAATCTTATGTCATACATAATTGTATAAATTTAGAAAGAAAAATGTAATATTTCAATACATGTATGTATATGTAATTATCAAATCAGACTAACTAACATACATATCACTTGAAATATTTATCATGTTTATTGGGGAAGCAGTCAATATATTTCTTCTGGGTACTTTGAGATACATACTATTGAGTTAGCTAGATATAGTGAATGTGCAGAAGAACATGGGAACTCCTTTTCCTTTCCAACTGTAACCTTACGCCTTGGATCAGTGTCTCACTCTCACCATCCCCCCCGCCTTTTTCCCCCCACCCTCTGGTAACCACTGTTTTATTAGCCTTCTTTAAGATCAACTTCTTTAGATTCATTTCACATATTAGTGAAATCATGTGGCATCTGTCTTTCTCTGTCTGGATAATTTTATCGATCATAATGTTCCCCAGGTTCCTAAATGTTGACTTTTTAAAAAGATTTTTTGTTTGTATTAACCAAACCTTAATTTTAAAGAGCATATTTTACTGTCTAACTCATATGATTTTATAAACTAAGACTTAGTTGTGTTGTTTTATGTTTGTTCAAAGTTGAGTGATACTGTAAGAATTATTTTGTAAAAAGACTGGGTAACTGTTCCAACTCTTATATTCAATTCATTTAAAAAGAAATAAATCAAACAAATACCGAAGATAAACTGTGATGAGATATTGTGTATCAAATAAAACTTGCCTGAGGATCAGAGGACAAGCCAGCCACTAGATTAAACACAGAGGCCAGGCAGTGGTGATAAACACCTTTAATCCTAGCACTCAGGAGGCAGAGATCCATTTGGATCTCTCTGAGTTCAAAGCCACCCTGGACTATATGGGATTGATTCAGTCTAGGAGGTTAATAGAGCCAGGCAGTGGTGGCACACATCTTTAATCCTGGTACTTGGGAGTCACACACCATTAATCCCAGCACTAGGAAAAAAGTGAAAGTGCTGGGCAGAGAAAGATATATAAGGCATGAGGAGACAGATACTATAGCCTTTTGGCTGAGGACTCAGAAGCTTCCAGTCAGAGGATTCATGGAGTTGGTGAGGTGAGAAGTGGCTGTAGCTTGTTCCTTTGTCTCTCTGATCGTTCAGCATTTACCCCGATATCTGGCTTTGTGATTTTTGTTATAAGACCATTTTAGATTTCAAAAAACAATGAACAAACTAGTTGTGTTAGAGGGAGAGAGAGAGAGAGAGAGAGAGAGAGAGAGAGAGACAGAGAGAGAGACAGAGAGAGAGAGAGAGAGAGAGAGAGAATAAATAAATTGGATGGATAAAGAAGTAGGGAGGATCTGGGAACTGATGGGAGAGGGGAAAGAATATGATCAAAGATATTGTATGAAAATTTTTAAATAAAAACAAAAGATTATTTTAACTATAATGCAGTGAGATTACTAAAAAAATCATGGTTAATGCACTACTATGATAAGTTCATTTTGCTTTAACTCAGAGTCCTTGTGTGCCTTCTGAGAGACTGATATAAGGTACTAAGTATTATGTAGAGATAGGTATAATCAGTCCATGGTATTGAGGATACATAGACAGCAGACTCAAATGTGAGTACCATATACACTCAGTAATTCTTCCTATAGTCACTGAGTGTGATACCAGAAATTGGGGAAATACACATTGATTAAAAAATAGGAACATTTCCTATACTCTCAAACCACTTAACAGCTGAAAGACATAGAATATAATAATGTAAAGAAGATAGACAGAGATGTGAAAATGCAAGGTTGAAGACCATAGATATGGAAATGGAAATGTACTATGAGACTTTGCAGTGTAGAATGAGTTGAAGCAGATTTATAGTCAGACAAATAAGGAAACTCTTCAGTAGACTTCAAGAATATGGTTAAGCAATTAAATTGGAAGGGAAAATAATTCAGATAAGGATTGAAATGCAATATTTTATGAGTTCAGGGAAGACTATGGGGGTCCAATTTGATGAGCACTTATGAAAGGCTCTTATACTAATGGTTTGCTCTCATTTGTTGTTGGTATTAACAGGGATGGTATTTCTCTGAGGTGGGTCTAGGCAGAGGAATTAGGTCACAAGGGCATGGCTTTAAAGGATATACTCAGTTCCTGTTCATCTGCTCTGGCTCTGCTTCCTATCTACCATAACATACATAGCTTCTATCACATGCTTATGCTACCATGATGGCCCTACTCACCTAGTATTCACAGAGCTAAAAAACTACAGAGTAAATTTGTAAGCCTAAGCGCATGTTTCCTCTTTAGGTTTTGTTCTAGGATGGAAAGTTGCCTAACATCATCAAGGAATCTGACAGAAGTGGTCATTCTGATGGGTCCAGATAACAGTGGGGAAATGAAACAAAAATCAGGGAACAATTTTACCACAGCCTGGATGGTTTTGACACTGACCCCACTGGAGTGACAGGAAATGAAAGAAATGACGGATATACTGAAAAGCAGAGACCCGGTAGGATATGCAATCAGATGGAGACACACATACCAGCAGCATCGCAGAAACTCAGTGTGCTTATTACAAACAGCTAGAGGAAGGTTAGCTCATCTTGGTAGGAGGTCTCTATAGGGCAGTAATCTCAAGTTACAGACTTCTAGAAGGAAAAGGCTGTAGTTGATCATTTATGCATACAATACCTACATCAAGTAGGAGGAAGCCACAGGTGATACTTTCTGCAAACATTGGTTTTAGACAAAGTTCATCATTTCTCAACATAGAGCAAGAAAAGCTTGTCATTTCTCTGAGCCTGCCCTGGGAAGGCCTTGCCAATGTCATGGGTCTGAGGCATTAGTGTCCTGACATGGTCATGCTCATGTCCTTCATGTACATTCTCTCAGGACTCCTCTTGCTCCTCTAAGTTAAATACTGCAAGTTAGTAATTTGTGAGAATATTAGACAAATATCTCAACTGCAGTTTCAATACACTCTGAATAAAAACTAGCTTACACTCCAGTAAAGTGAAGGAGTTAAGAAGTGAAGTCATCTAAACTGGAACATTCGTTGGATAATTTTGCATTAAGAAATTAAAGGAGGTTGGTGGACAAAGAGTGAGAAAAGATTGAGTAAGATTTACCCCTATGCTTAAATTTTATGGAAAGCAATACAATACAACAAGGACACTTGCAGATCTTAGAAAAAAGGGTTTATCAGAGAAGGCAGTTAAGAAGATGGTGGTCAACAAAATCATCTACCTGCCATGAAAGAATGGTCAGAGACACATTTAGATGAGCACTATCATTTAAATAAATTGTGTATTTTGGGTTCTATCTTTGTTATCAGGAAGGTAGTGCTGTTCTATTCCTATTCTCTCTCTTTTTTGTCTCTGAAGTAGGTGGTTTGAATTGTGAGCTAAGAGTCAAGGTTCTGGAAAACAGGACATACTAAGGGAAGTAAGAACATTTCGAAGTAGAAACAACATGTACTCAAACATAAAAGCTGAGTTGATCAGTAGTCATAGAAAATCACTGAACTTTGTGGGGACTGATTCAAAGTTGGTGACCGTGAATCAATTTTGTATCCAATTTTCATCGCCGTCTTCATCACTGATCTCTATGGCTTGGCTTCAGAAACCAATCAAGTGTGTTTAGAATTAAAAAACAACACATTGGGACATCTGCAATATAAATAGAAGCAAGATCTTTTGGAAAGTTGGAATCCATAGGACTTAATGACTGCTTATGAGTGATGTATGAAAGATAAACAAAACTGTGGTAACTGTCATCATCACAGGAGATAGAGAAAATGTAGAAATAGTGTCACACTGGAAGATAAAAAGCTTTATCTCATTTTGAAATGTTAATTTTAATGTTTATATAGACCATGGTTTGGCAATGATTAGCAGGTTAATTTATAAAATTAATTTTGAGAACAGAAGGATCATCCCATATGGTTAGTAACTTCTTATCAATAGTAACTCATAACAAATCTTTAATTGAAATTATAGAAATAGATATATTTCCCAAGAATTAGGTAAAAAGTACAATTTGATTTCACTATATTGTCAAAAAATTAATTAAAATAGACAAGTATTTTAGAGTAACAAATAATTTGTTCTATATTATTTATTGAGCCAAAATATGAGTCTTTATTTCTTCAGTCTAAGAATATATGTATGGAAGATATTTAAAGCTAAATAAAAAATAAACCCAACAAAAGTACATGATAATTCAGATTTTGAAAATTAAATTTTATATGTATGGTCATATAATGGGTTTACATGGCTTTAATTTATTTATGACAGATTTCTCTATGTAATCATAACTGTAGCAAGAATCCTTTGTGTATACGCAGAAAGTCTTTGAACATTGTAATGTTGAAATTTTAATAATTTCAATTTAATTAACAATTTTTGAAGGACATTTTCACTTAATTTTCTACAAAGTATTTTAATTTTTATATTTTATTTAGATAGCCTCTATTTTCTTGAATTATTGTTATACACACACACACACACACACACACACACACACACACACACACACCCTAGAGAGTCCTTTCAGTGTTACTGATATGCGTATGTTCTTAAAGTTGATCAATATGGTTAGCATTGGATAACCATATAAAGATTCAACCATTAGAAAGACTGATTATGTCTCTCTAAGCAATAATGTATTACCTTTAGCTCTTCAGATGGGGTTTTGTGAGATTTGCTCTATTCTTGTCGGATATCAACTGGCATTGTCATTATTTGGGTCTTGTCTAGGCAATTTTATTATTGAGAATTTTGGGTGCAGCTTACTGGTCTTTTATAGACAATATAATCTTGCAGCAGATGTCCTGGTCTTTTGGTTATTTTATTTATTTATTTATTTATTTACAAAGAAGCTTTTTTTTCTCATTTTACATGCCAATTCCAGTTCCCTCTCCCTCCCCAAATCTCACCCACCATTCACTCCTCAGAGAGGGTAAGGCCTCTCTTGTGGAGTCAACAAAGTTGGGCATACTAAGTTGAAGTAGGACCAAGTCCCTCACTGCCCCCCACTCCCATGTGTCAAGGCTGAGCAAGGTATCCCAGGGAATATATCAAGAAAAAAAAGGCCATTTCATGCACTGGGAATAAGTTCTGGTCCCACTGCCATGAGCTCCCCAAACAGATCTAGCCACAATACTGTCACCCACATTCAGAGGGCCCAGTTCTGTCCCATGCATGTTCCCCAGCTGACAGATCAAAGTCCATGAGCTCCCACTAGCTTGGGTCAGCTGTCTCTGTGATTTTACCCATTATGATCTTGACTTCACTTACAACTATCCCAAACCCTCTTCCATGATGTTCCTTGGACCTTAACTGGTAGAGTTTCTGTTATAGATGTTTCAATTGAGGTTGGTAATCCATGTTTGCACTTTGACAAGCTGTGCCTTTCTGTAGGTAAGCATTATACTTATCTGTGGGTATAAGGAAAAACATTAAAAAATCAGTTAGAGAGTTTACTGGTTTGGAAAAGAGGCAGTAAGAGATTCTCTTCTGGGTTTCATGTTCTAGGTGACTAGGTTTACAGTACCAGGCATGAATTCCCTCCTATTGACTGGGCATTAGGTCCAATTAGACAAGTCTTTGCTTACCTACAACATACAATTGCCACTATGGCACCTTTTGGGATATCTTGCCGTGCTGGTTATTGTGATTCACTGGCATCACAGATGATAGTATATTGATTACTTTTCTTCATTTGCAGCTTGCATTCTGTCTTCTGGTACTGTGGCAGCTAGACCTCAATGAGGAGGCTTCCAGTTCAGACCCAGGATGATTCCTGCAAATCTGTCTGAAATATGTAGTGTTTTCTGCAATATGATTTTATCTTCAAATTCTGGGAGGCAACCAAGGTTATTCCTTTTACCCTACATTGTTTTGAGGATCCCTTGGATTCCCATAACCTATAGTTCAAAGAGAGTCTCATTCTTGGTACTGTGTTTTTTATTAGACTGTAGTGAAACGTGTGTGTGTGTGTGTGTGTGTGTGTGTGTGTGTGTGTGTGTGTGTGTGATTGTAGGTAAGGAAAAAATAATATGATCCCCTATGGCTTTTTCTAGATTCTTTGAATTAAGTATACAGTGAAGTGGGAGAGATGGTTCAAGGATAAGATTACTTATTGCTCTTCCAGAGGGCTAAATTTCAGTTCCCAGGACCCACATAGGATAGCTCAGAGCTTCATGAAACTCAAGCATTGAACCAAGGCATGCAAAGCTCTTTTCTGGCTTTATTGGGTACTGTACTCACATTTGGCATATACACACATAAATAAAGATAAAGATAAATGTTTTAAAAAGTGAATATATGCATTAAAGTATTATGACTATTAGCTTTGAAAATTCATTATCAAAGTGAATGTATTACAGTTCTCTTGATGGTTGCTCTACCAGCATGTTTTAATGTGTAGAGTAAATACAAAATAGGTAGATGTTTATATATAATTCCCAGATGTTTATATGTAATTCCCATGTAATTTCATTACATGAAAAGATACACACCCACGTACCCACATACACTCACAGATGCTCAAACACACCGCAGAAGCTTTATTGTGTGATTACAGCATGATTTTCAAAAGATTCCTGTATAAGGGTAAGTTTCAAGATTGCAAGTATGCTTTGTAATAATATAGCATTAGTGTGTACAGTTAGCTATTTTGTAGTATAAAGTTTGAATATGGATATAATATACACATATTTACAACTCAGAAATCATATTTCTTTGTTCCAAGAAAACCATTTACTTTAATATGTTACAACTTTCAAAATCAGAAAATAAGATGCTCTTGTTTGAATTTACAATTCCAACTACTTTGCTATGATAATTAGTAATAGTATGTCACATGTGAAAGATCTGTTATCCTGCCAAATATCTCCTTAGATGAGCACTTATGCTGAAAGCCTCAAGATCCCTTTGGCAACTGCAAATATGCTTAAATGAGAAAAAATCAGATTTTAACAGTTCCAAGAGTCCATCTATGTGTTTTGCCTAGAACTTGCTGTTAGGGCTGAAACAAAAGAACTTGGAAGATTTTTGTACCTTATACCAGACCTAAGTGTACATATGAGTGAATGTCTCCAGAGGCGTAGTCTAGAGGGCTTACTTAATGTTTGGCTCAGAAATAATTTTATGATGTAGAATAATGTTGTTCTGTTTCCACAGACCATGCAGTAAATAAACCAAGACTGGCACAGTTCTTGATTATTTTTCATATATTTAGATGCCATGTATAATTATGCAATAGATTTTGCCTTATACAAACTTTCATCTTGAAAGTTATGAGCAAATTTTCAGAAAAAGTGAGTCAAGAGCTTCTAGTTGATTAAACATATTTTAATTTAATTGTCTTGGATTTTCAAATACAGGACCCATGTCCACAGGCATTCCCTTTGTGGCTGAAGTCTGAATCTCGGCATCTGTGTTGTGGGATAGTTTGATTTATCACACTCTGACACTCCTAAGACTCGCAAATAAAGTTATACCTTGAATTAGGGGACAGAGCCAGTGACTAGCTGACCGGAATTGGCTATAGAGAAGCCAGAAATTTGTAGAAAGAAGACGGAGAGGGCAGGGACTAGAGTTTGAGTTTCCTTTTGATTCTGGGGCGAGGAAAGAGATGCATCTATTGAGGTGTCTCCAGTCAAAAAGCAAGGTCAGTTAGTAACTTCTCTTTGCTAGCAGGTTTTCACCCCAGCCTTTGACTCCAGAGTCTTATTGATAAATAGAATAATAGAGCCTTAATTTAAGCCTACATGTCGGTACTGGATGCACCACCAGGCCATGGCCTGAGTGGCTAGTGCAGCTCTGACTGTGGGGCGTGGGGCTGCAGATGATAAATTAAAATATCAGTAGATTCATGTGCAGCCACTAAGTCCACAGAAAAACAATCACATCTGAGTTAATCTGTTACATTGTAGAAAACCTCTTAAGGTTAACTTCCTGTGATGTACCTTGCAATTGGTTACATAACAATAAATTAGAAGATTTATTTGTATGGATTGTAACTTATAGTTTCAAATCTTTCACCATTATGTTGTGAATTGGTTTAGCCTTTAAAGAAACACATTCTGCTTTTGGCAAAGTAATGTGCTCATACTAAACCATACAAGAGGCATGGATTTTTTAGAAGTATTTTCCACCAAAAGTCACATCAGATATCCAATGTTTGCTAAGCCAGGGATCTGTGACTCAGAAAGATACACCACCAGAGAAGTAAAATTTTCTTTTCAAAGATTTAGAATAGTGTTGGTTGACTCATTTGAAACTGTGATTCTGTGGGGGTGGTTGGATAAATTGCTAAGTTTTTCTACATTTGGTAAAAATGGCCAGAGATTTGCTTGTTTTTCTAGGACTTGTTCCACACCAGGCAGCACAATTCCACTATCAAGGCTGATCAAATGTACAGAGATGGTCATTAAGCTCACAGACCAAATCTGAAAACATTTGTAAGTGTTTAACTGTTCCAGAATAGCTTTCCCAGCTAGCTAAATCATTTTCTCCAAGTAGTAATTGTCTCAATGTCCCCAGACATTAAAACCTATTAAAGGCTAATGACCCTAGTCTTGTTTTCCCTGTAAAGGTGGAATTCTTTTGATGCTCTAGTTTTTTTCTTTATTTGAATATACTGGGCTACCATTTTACAAATGTGAAGTTCTGTCTATATAGAAGGCACAAACCAAATAAATTCTGGATAACTGTAGACTGGAAAGGTTATATTTTTTGTCATTATTGAGTTACTGAAAATTTTTTATTTATCAAAACTAACTATTTTAATATTTTAAAAAAGAAGATGATCATCAAGTAGGTAATAACTACCATTGTCATCCCCACACTCATGGATTCCTTGGTAAAGGTTCATGCTTTATCTTGTATTACAGACATGAAAATTTCCAACACATGTTACTTAGGCTTGATACTTAAGATTTAGTGGAAATAAATCACATCAACTGTTATCTTTTTAAATTATTAATTTTTAAGATTTTTGTACAATATATTTTCATTATATTCTCTCCTTCCAAACTTTCCCAGATCCACTCTCCTTAAGCTAACCACCCAATTTAATGTCCCCCCTTTTTTTAAATATCCATCATATCTAGTTTGATCTAGTTTGTAGTGGCCACACATTCTTGGATATGCAACTTTCTACTGGAGTGTGCTTTACTTACCAGAGTCTTCACTCTTAAAAAAAAAAAGTCTCTCTATCTCCCAGTAGCTAAAACTGCTGTCTTTTAACTGGCAAACCTCACAAAGGAGTCTTACAAGACACTATAAGGTAAATGTCCTACGACATTGGAGAGATACATATTCAGTGACTATTGAGAGCTGCTGGTAGCAAAAGGCCGTGGGAATGTACAGCAGGTGAAAATTAGTGTTCAAAAGGTCCACCTATCAGAACCAAGGGTTCTGGTAGAGGACTAAGCCATCACACAAGGTGTGTTGGAGTTATTACCTTTTGAATGAATTGGCTATTTCTTGTTGTAGAGTTCTTGTGCAATAAGAGCTATGATATCTCACTATTACCATGTATTTTCATAAAATGTGTTTATGCAATCTCATGAATAACATCTCAATCATACAGGCACATGTATCTGTTTGTGGTCAGGAAGATGACTTTTCATTTAGCTGTATAATTTTGATATATAGAAAATACACTAGGATATGCTTCACAGCCAGATCCATTTTCCAGTGAGACTGTAGACACTTAAACCCTGCTTTGTTCCTTTTGCTCAGACTAACACAGAAAATAATAATAATCTCTCCTCAAACTGCATTCATTTAGTTCATTTTTACACCAGAACAGGTTCAAACTAGACTAAAGTCCTTGTAAAAGGATCAGAAGTTTAAAACTTTACAGTTATGCATGTGGTCAAAGTTTCAGGTGTCTACCAAGGTTACTAACAAAAAACACCCTAAGAAAAGCCTGCCAATTCTTTGCTTGTCCAGTTTGCTGATAAAAAAAAAAAAAATGTCTCAGAGTTTGTCACACTGCACACTGCTCCCGCCTTCCTCTGGTCCAGAGACCTTGGAAACTTGTGTTACTCTCCTTATTGTCTATTCTAGGAATGTGCTATGCCGTTGTGGGTTTTGAAACTTTTCTGGAGATTGCAAAATCTCCCATTAGAAATTTATGGATAGTCAGTCATGAGAAGAGTTAAGAGTGAGAGCTGAAAAGAAGCTGTAGATTTAGAGAAGCAGTAGAACAAAGAGAGAAAAGCAGAGAGACCAGAGGCAGACACAAGCTTACTTAGAACAATAAAGTGGATGAACTGAAAGAGCACAGTGTGCATAGATTTATTCTTACCCTCACATAAGTAGATTTCCTAGCTGGTTTTAGATTCTTCCTTGGATTCTAGGAGAAAGGTTTTGGGGCAGGACCCTAATAGCTTTTGTTAAATGACCTTAACATCCAATAGGAACACCAGGAATTTTCAGGGAAAACCCTCTCTCTGTCTTCAAGGAACCGTGATTCTGATGGATTGTGACTTGGAAATGATAGTTGTGGGGACATTGATTGCATTTGAGAGAGTCATTCATCAAAGTGACCTGAAGATCACTCCATATTTAATAGTTACTGATCAATAACTTCTATTGTCAACAATTATACTACCTTCATTTTTGCTTTCTTTAAAAAAAATCATTCCTTTAAGAATTTCATATATGTATACAATGTATTGCTACATATCGACCAATCATTTTCCCCATTTAATTTTCCCTGGAACTCCCAAATAACTCTCACTTCCAATTTCATATGCCTTTTTCAATTACTTCTCCAATTAGTGCTGTCTGCATGTCTATGAGTATGGTCTCATTCCTTTGGGTATCAGCAACCTACCAGTAGCTATCTTGCTCCCAAAACACGGTCCCTTCTTCAGTCTCAGTCTGTTGCCAGTAGCACCATAGCTACAGGTGGGCTTCATGAATTCCTCCTCCATGTATGCAGGAATTTTGATTCGATTGATCTTCTGTAGGTAACCACAGCTGCTGTGAGCTCATGACTATAATAGCCATATCATGATAAGAACTCAGCATCTTCTCTCTTACAAGAATCTGCATAGCACCTTCTGGCACTATTAAAGCTAGGCGTCAGGGAGGAAGTTTCCAGACTGATTGAAGATCAATTTCTCTATGACCTACAAGCAAAATGTGTGACATCTTCTGCAGTAAGGTAATTCAGCACTTAATTGTGGTAGATAACCAAGAGCAACAGCAATAGTCTATATTTGGTTTGGAGACCTCTTGGCCTATCTGAGTTATAGAGAAATGTCACATGCTGCTCTCAACCTTGGCCAAAGAAGCCTCTTTTCACAGTGGGCAGTCACAAGTAGATTGAAAACTGTTCAGAGTGCTGGGAATAAGTGCCTGTTGAGTGCTCAGCCCTAATATATATATATATATATATATCCCTACCCTAAAGAATACTGTGAAAGATAGGACCGTAAGAATGTAAGGGACACACGACAGGGAGAAGTGTGGTGAAATTCTGTCGTCATAACATTATAAGCCAATCCAACCAAGGTTGACTGTAGCTGGAGTTTTTCTGTGTCTATCTGGCTCCTGCAGCTGCTCAGACCCAAGTAAACAGAGACTTATATTGCTTATAAACTGTATGGCTGTGGCAGGCTTCTTGCTATCTAGTTCTTATATCTTAAATTAACACATTTTTATAAATCAATATATACATTGTCACATGGCTCGTGGCTTACTGGTATCTTTACATCTTACTTCTCATGACAGCAGCACCTGGCAGTGTCTTCTGACTCAGCCTTCCACTTTCCAGAATTTGCCTCTCTCTTTGTCCTGCCTATACAATACTTCCTGCCTGGCTACCAGCCAATCAGCATTTTATTTATCAATCAGTCAGATCAACACATTCACACCATACAGAAAGGCATCCCCAGCGGTTGCCTGCACAAGAACTATGCAAGTTTTTGTTCACCAACAACCCAGCACTGCTAGGCAGGCAAAAAGTCTCACCCCAAATGATGATCTATTGTCAGGCAATGGCTTCTGTAAAATGGGGAATCATTTTTCTTCAATGGTATAGCCACTGTTAAATTTTCCATGAGCCATGAATTACCCCATACTAATGCCCATGCCAGCAACCTGAATTCAACTCAATGAACTATAAAGTAAAAAAAGAAAGAAAAAAGGAGCATGAGAGAGAAATGGATGAGGAGGAAGAAGGAAGAGTTGGAGAAATTGAGAAAAAAAGGAGACAGAAAAATAGGAGGGCAACTTGTTGGAGAGAGGAAGAGTTCCAGAAGAAGTAGTAAGGAGAATAAGTGTTGTGAATATTAGGGAAGGGGTGAACATGATTAAAATATATTATATTAATGTAAGAAATGAAGACAATGGAATCAACTAGGGAAAGAAGAGTAATAATGAAGTAAGTAGAACTATGCAGTTATTTTCTAGAAAAGGGATAAAAAGAAAAAGATTAAAAATATCGTTCAAAAGATGCGCTTTGAACGTTATCTAAGATTTATTCGTTTGATAATTAAAATTAATTTTAAAAAAGGGTGATGATCCTATCCCCTTCAGTGAAAAAGTGAGAAACTGAACATATTAAGTTATGGAAAAATGTCACTGAAGATTTGAGTAACAAATAAAATAATTTAATTAAGAATAAAAACATCATCTCTTCAGATTATTAATAAAATCAACAGAAAGAGAACAGACTTCAGAAATGGGCGGCGCAGTGACATTTTCAATTTGAGATACCCTGCTGCAGAAGCATGTGTGTGTGTGTGTGTGTGTGTGTGTGTGTGTGTGTGTGTGCATTTTTTATGTGTGTATGTGATAGGTGGCAACTATGTGTGGGAATTATGCTGCAATTAAATACAATGACTAGATAACTATTTTTATAATGTAGACTTCAAGTAGTTTCAACACCATTTCCTCTATTTCTTTTTCAAGATTGTTTGGCAGCTTATGGAGTTGTTCCTAAGTCCTCCACCATTTTGTCCCTTTCTATTGTGCTGTTCTTTTGCCAACAGCACAGAGTTTGCTTCTGGTATGTTCAGTAAGTTTTGAAGTTAAAGAACGTCAGTCTTCTGCCTTTGTCCTTCACCATCAGTAGTTATTCTAGGAAGAACAGACTAAATGGGAGAATCTTGGTATTCCGACTATATTGGCCTTCCTTTCCATAAGCATGAAGCATATATTTAATTTTGTATTTTTCTCCATGTAGTTATTGTATCATTTTATACCTCCTGCATTAGGTCAGGATTTTTTGAACAGAAATGATGTGTGTGTGTGTGTGTGTGTGTGTGTGTGTGTGTGTGTGTGTTACTATTTTGGCTTACAAGACGTGGTCTAGGTATTCAAAAATAGCTGTCTCACACTGGGAAAGTAAAAAACCTAGTAGTTGCTGAATCTGCCAAGCTGGATATTTCAACCGTTTCAATCCATTGATGACTATACTAAAGGCACAAGGACTCCAGGAGAGCTGCTGGTCTCCAGTGTCCTTTGAAAGCCACAGAAATTAGTTTAATACATGTGAAGAAAGGAATTCTGCAGCAAAGTATTGATAAATGTGCCAGAAAGAATGAAGGCAAGAAGGAAAAAGAAAAAAAAAAAAGCAAGTTTTCTTTGTTCATGTTTTATCTGCTGGCCAGAAGGCATACACACATTCTATGTAAGCCACTGGGCTTCAGATAATCAAGAAAATCCCTCATAGGAATGTCCATGAGCTTGGGTTTCAGTAGATTCTAAATGGAGTGTAGTTGACAGCAACTCAGAAGTATTAGCTTTCTGGGAATGCAGATACATAGAGTATTGTTTTTAATTTGAAATTTTCCTGTTGATTACTGATAAACTGAAAGTTAATTGTCATGCGTGAAACTTGTACCCTACAAGCCTGTTGCAATCAGTGAACTATAAGTTTTCTTTGATTCTTTCGGATTATTTATTTAGAGGATTATGTTGACTCTGAAGAAAGGTGACCACATTTTTTCTTCTAATCATCTGTATATCTCCTTCATTCTCACCTTATCATATTGCCAAACTATGTCTTTGGATGATAAGAATACTTTAAAAGATATTGGTAGGCTTGTATTATATTAAAACTGGAAGGAAGATTTTAAAGTCATATAACATCTATTTATGTTTTTAGAAGTGCCATATATGCAAAATGAAAAACCATAAAATCAAGATAACTGACCAACTTGATATTAACCACTCACCCTTTCTATCTTTGTTCTCCTTTTCTGTTTGTCTTCACACTTTTTACTCATGGACAAACATGTACTTTTAGATGGGAAGTTGGCAAAAGCCATTGGGATGTATTTTCCTTTAGCTCCTATTTTGTAGGGGCAGCTAGTTGTCAGTGAAATATTATTGAATCAAATATCACAAATGCTATGCAGATAGCAGACATATCTCCATTAGGCCCATGGAGAGGACAGAAGTCTACCCTTCCCACCTAACCTACATTTTAAAAACTATCTCACTAAAGCCTTAAAAACTGTCCCTTTTGAATACACTGTTTTCTGCTGGGAAACAGCAGTCTAACAGATAAGATTTCTAAATCTCAAAAAGATGAAAGTAGGGATGGGGAAGAGTGGAGGTAGGGGAGGCTGTGGTTGGGATGTATTGCATGAAAAAAGAATAAATAAAAAGAAAGCATAAAAAAGTAAAGTAAGTTCAATTCATCTTGGGGTAGTTTAGTTTTTCCCTATGATCTTGTGAAAGCAAGTGTGGTTATGGCAGTTGTAAGGAGTACTACTTTTAATACTATATTAAAAGTAAAATCCAATATGTCTGGTATATGATAAATGCAGCAGTATTCCTCCTTGATCTATAAAATACTAAGCAAAACCAGGCCAAAGAAACTGTGTCATGATTATCATAAAGAGAGGAAGAAAGAAAGGAAGAAAGGAAGGAAGGAAGGAAGAAAATCTATCTAGAAATTTTAAAAAGTACTACAAGCATTAGTTAGTCTTCACCTTAGGCAAAAGAGTGAGTGGCAGTTATTATACATTGCTTTGTTATTTGCCACCTAGCTGCCAAAGGACTTTGGGGACACAGTGGTGAAAAAGTCAAGTGGGAGAAAGTCCTTCTACAATTATTCTGTGCAAGTATATCTGCAGCTCAAGAAGCATAGATAACACTTTTGTGCATTATGAAATCAAAACCCTATCTATTCATAATGACTGAGGAGAAGAAAAGTCATAGAGAGGAACTGAGGAATGAAAAGCACAGGCTACTTGATCACCATACATGTTCAGGTTAAGTCCCTTTTATTAGCTCACATCACTGATAATTCAAGATTGACATAAATATCTGTCCCCACATTCCCATTACAAGGTGAGGGCCTGGGAAGTTGTGATACGGACACACAATAAGTGACACCAAAGTGCCCAGAAGCAGCTTTTCTGTGATTTACAAATTATATCAAGAACACACTGGATGACTTAATTTCCCCAGACCACTGCTCCAAGCCAAACATTGAGCATTTGTGCAGCAACTATATTAAGTCTTAACTAAAGTCGTATGCCAAATTTGTTACCAACAGAGTATCAGTAGTCAATGAAATCCATGAAGAAAAACTGTTATTTCATCACTCTGTCTATCCCTTTCATGGCAGCAAAATTGTGTCTCTATTAGTTTGTTTCTATAAAAACAAATGTGGCTGGCACCAGCACTATTCCCACCACTGATATAAGCTAATCACTGACTCGCTAAAGCAACGTTTAAAATTCCTGGATGTTTTACTTTGCTAATATGATCTTTAGGAAACCCACCATTTCTGTCCCTGGTTTTCATGTTTCTGCAGAAGGCTGTTTGTGTCTCACGGGTGCTTTCTTCCTATAACAGAAAGGGATGTTACATCAGCACTCTGATCCTGGGAGGAAGGAGGCAATGGTTAACTTAAGTGGAGGAAAATAGGACGTTTAGAGGAAAGAAAAGGCTGCCAAAACGTTGAGGGAAGCTGGGTATTCTCCTTTTGTTTCCATAAATACAGAATGAGCTATCAAATGTCTACTTTGCAAGTCAGAGTTTAAAAACAGAGGTCCATTGTGATCTAACGTATACCAGATGTGAAGAACAAGAGGCAAGGAGAAGGGAAGGGCCTTGGTGTTATGCATGCCTATAAGGAAAATGAAGTGGAAACATTGTATTTTATTCTGGCCCAAACCAAAGGTAGTGAACACTTGAAAGCTAGTCTAAGAACTAGCTTACTTTCATACCAAGCCTACAATATCAGCATAATTATTTTTCACTGAAAGAGAAACGATTTAGACAAATATCGTTGTCCAGTTCTATTTCAGATAAATTTTTGTGTTTGGTATTTTCACACGTTTCCAATGTCACAATTGTATTGTTCTCCATGTTGAAATATCTCAATGTGCTTTACTGCTTTTTGTTTGTTGGTTGGTTTGTTTGTTTTTCTCTGGGTTTTTATTAAAATTCACAGAAGAAAAAATAGAAACTTGAAGAAACTGAAAGTCATACAATTCATGATTAAGTTAATGTTATTGAAGCTATCAATTATCACTGACTGCACTTATTGTTTACTTTAGTGTCCATGCACTGATGCCTTGGGACTCCTCAACAGGCAGCCAAAGAAATATAGTTTGTAAAATTTCTTCTTGACATTCTCCTTGACACTGGGCAGCTTCATCAGCCTTTTGTGGGGCACAAGTTTATTTTGAGCTTGCTACTTTTAGAATATGAAATTAATTAATACCTGAGGGGAAAAAATCTTAAGCAAGGAAAATAACAGAACTTTCACTTCAAGTTAATAAAGTATTAGTATGTTTTGAGGAAAACATATACATAGTTACTTATTTATACTTCCCATGTCACCAGGCAATAAGAAAAGAAACTAAACATTACGATCTCAGCTAACTGCAATAGCTTTCTGGATGAGACCAGAGAAAATGTAGAAAAGCATATAAAAATAGATATGACATGAAATAATATTTTCTTATATTATTAATTGACAAAACTATGGAAAAAGAAACAAAAATCAAACTATTCTAGAAATGTAAACTTATAACATATAAATAGTAATCAGTTTTACCATGGGAATGTGTTTCTGTGAGGATGTGTACATGTGTATGTATATGTGCATATGTGTGCATGTGTGACTTTGTATGCCTGTGTGTGTACACGCGTTTGCACATGCATGTGTGGGTGTGGGTGTGTATGTGTGTGACTCTGTGTCCTTGAGTGTATGAGTGGGTGTGTGAATGTGCATATGTGTATGTGAGTGTGTATGTATAATGATTTTTGTACTTCATTTTATGATTTTATAAACTATGCATCAATTATTTAAAAAATCAACTTAAAATTGAGATTCATAATATGTGTTGCTTTTATTTCTTTGTACTATACGTTTTCTATTTTTTATATTTCTAATTATCATCCTAAATTTTTGTTTCTTTTTTTATCATATTTGTATTATTATGTAACATTCTATGCAACTAACCTGGTTCAATTTGCTCCACAGGTCTTTTCCTTTTCTCCAACACAGGCTGTCATTAATTTGATGGTGATTAGTAACAATAATTTGTAATGGTATCAACTGTGGTCCCCATCCAAACTTGCTGCCCTGGACTTTTCCCCAAGTACATGCAAATGGGTCCAATACTACCAGCTTTTGACACCTGGTACTGGGCTCCAGAAGAGCCCAGCTTGCATCTTGTGCCCAGTTTCCAAGCCCTGTACTTTGGTTTCCAAGATTAGAGAATTGGCAATGTTCTTTATAGCTGAAAATCCAGTGTCCATATCCTTAGCTAAGCAATCCCACCCACCTGCTGCCCATGCATAAGTGGGCCCAGATGCCCCTCATTCCTAGTTTCCAAGCTTCCCACTGGCATCTTGTATCAATTCCCCAGATCCAGAATGTACCATAGACAGAATCAGGCAGCCAGATCTTCCTGGCAGTGACCACTACGTTGTGGAAAAAACTGATGGTTAAAGAAATAGCTGGACAGTTGCAGAGCATCCAGGCCCAGAAGTAAGGGGAAATCTACAGTAGAGTGAGAAGAGAGAGAGAAGAAAGCTGGGAAAAGCTCTAAGGAGCCAGAGAAGAGATGCTATGGGATCGTTCATCAGAACTAGGGCTTCTGACTGCAGGCTGAGAGGTGTAGTGCTGCCTACTGCCAATGGCTAAGGATCCCCTGCTAAGTCTTACACGGGCACTGTATAGCCAGAATATGGTGTTTGCCACTTCCTTTCTTGCCCACTTTTGTTGTTGTTAATGGGCAGCAGACACTGAGGGAAAGGAGAGCTTCTAGAAAGCAGAATTTGAAGACTTTGATGTGTAGCTAACATTTCAGTCCATTCTACCCTTTTAAGACGCATCTCTATATGATTCCAACCAAGGCAGGTCTATTTGCCTTCTCAGGTGTGTTCTGACTTTTGGACTGCAAACCTGTATCAGTCAGTATTCTCTAGAAAAATAAACTGATAGATGTATTTAAAAACAGGGATTATTAGTGTGGCTTGCAGGTTGTGGTCCAACTATTCTAACAATGGCTGTCTCTCAATGGAAAGTCTAAGAATTCAGTAGTTGTTCAACACACAAGGCTGGATATCTCAGCTGGTCTTCACTTCATGCTGGAATCCTGGAGAGACAGGCTCTAATACAAGTGAACAGATGAAATTACCAGTGAGGGTGGGAGCAGGCTGTCAAAGAGAAAGCCCTTCCTTCTTCTGTGTCCTTTATATAAGCTGCCACCAAAATGTGTAGCCTGGATTTAAGATGGATCTTCCTACCTCAGAATACCTGGATTTAGGGTGGGTGTTTCCATTTTGAAAAACTCAGTCAAGGAAAACCCCTCACACACATACCCAGATGTAGTCAAGAATGGCTTTCACAGAACCTTAGGGTTATGTGTTGTCTGTGTGGTTTTTCAAAGTTTTTGCTAGGTATTTTCTTAGGCTTTTGTGATAAAAAACAACAACAACAACAACAACAACAACAAACCCAAAGCCAGAAAGCAATTTTAATACTGTTGTTTTGCTCACAGGATTTTCCATCGATTACTCACATTCTTGAGACTGCTCTTCCTAGCATCACAGGGGAAGTTTCCATTTCATTCTCAGAATTCTTTCTATTATGTTTGATGTGTGTGTGTGTGTGTGTGTGTGTGTGTTTGTGTGTCCATGTATATATCATGATGTACCTGTGGAAATCAGAGGATACCTTGTGGTAGTTGGTTTCCTCCTTCCAACATGTGGGTTTCAGTAACAGAATACAAGTCACAGGACTTGGCATCAAATGCTTTTACCTTCTGAGCTTTCCTACCACCCAATCTCATTCTGCAGAATAATGTTTTTGTTATTTACTTGATTATATAATTTTTTCTGTTCCTTCTTTTAGAGCCTGTATTATAGAAGTTTAGATAAATTATTAATGTTTCTCCTCAAGTTCTTTCAGCTCCGGTGTGTTAACCCAATTATCACTCTCTTTTCTTCTGTTTACCTTTGTTTAGTTATAGTTTTACTCTACATCTAGATTTAAAAAATCCAAGTTCTTAATTTACTCTTCCTCTCTTTAACAAGCCAGATATGGTGGTACACGCCTGTGATTCTAGAAATCTGGAGACAGAGACAGGAAGGTTGAGAGTTCAAAGCCAGCCTGGCTGAGTTACATAGTGAAAACCTGTGTTGTGGAAGAATGGGTCTCAGGAGTTCAAGGGTAACTACTGCAACGTAAGAGTTAGAGACCAGTCTGGCTACATGAGAATAGATGTGTGTGTTGTGTGTGTGTGTGTGTGTGTGTGTGCATGTGTGTGTGCGTGCGTGTGTGTGTGTGTGTGTGTGTGTGCGTGCGTGTGTGTGTGTGCGTGCGTGTGTGTGCGCGTGTGTGTGCGCGCGTGTGTGCGCGCGTGTGTGTGCGCGCGTGTGTGTGTGCATGTGCGTGTGTGTGTGCGTGTGTGTGCGGTGCGTGTCGCGTGTGTGTGTGTGTGCGCGGGCGGCGTGTGTGCGTGTGCGCGTGCGTGTGTGTGCGCGCGCGTGTGTGTGCGCGCGCGTGTGCATGTGCGTATGTGTGTGAGTGTGTGTGCATGTGCGTGTGTGTGCGCGCGCGCGCGCCGCGCGCGTGTGTGTGTGTGTGTGTGTGTGTGTGTGTGTGTGCGCGTGCGTGCCTGCGTGTGTGTGTGGGTGTGCGTGTGGGTGTGTATTTACATGACCTCCTTTATATTATTTACCTTTCATTTTATGAAGTTACAAGTTTTCTAGTTTAATGTGTTCTTTAACTTTGTGTCTCAGGATAGCTTTCTAATTTGTTTTTCTATGGTTATTTTTAGTAATGATTCATTTTGATTTATTGCTTATTGTCTCAGTATTTAATTAGGAAAAGATTATTTACTCATGAGATATCATAGATGTCTATGATAAAATATTATCTTTGATTATTTCCTTGAATGATATATCTCAATATTTGCTCTTAAATTAATGCTTAGTAAATCAGATATACTATGGCCCAATCAAACATTCCATTATAATGTAATTTTTCAAAGGAAATTGGTTACGTTGATCACTGTCTCCCTATATTTTAAATATCTTAAAATTATCTATGAAAATATATTGTACCTTAATGTATACTAATCCAATGGAATTAAGTTGATGTGATAATTTTATGTTTAAATTATTATTGATATTTACAGAGTGAAAATTCTTATTTTTGTTAATTTTTTATATTTAAGCAATGTGGCTAGAAGTCAGAACTCATCTGAACATCATCATATTTATTTGACTAGAAATAAGTGTTCAGCACATCATGCATTTTGATACGTCACTCATTTCTACAGAGAACTTACGATTGCACCCTATGGGATAGCATTTTGATGGCACTATTCAAACCCTGGCTTAGGAGGCAACCCCATTATCAAACCCACTCTCAGGGAGGAAAAAAGTTAAAATAGGAAGAGAGTTTTGTAATTGTCAAGACTAATTGAATCTTTCTTAGGCAGCCCTCACTGCAAAAAACAACAACAACAAAACAAACAAACAAACAAAAACTTGCCTTTTGCTATCAAATTATAGATGACTTTCCCCAGTCATATATATATATATACCATAAATACAACTGTGTGACTGGGTTTGAAAAACTCACTGTCATTCTAAGAGAGTGTTTATTGTCATTTATTCCCATGTTTTTCTCTTCTTAATGGTACTCATACCTTAAATGCATACATAAGTATATACACTGACATAAAAATATATACTTACAAACATGTGTGTGTGTGTGTGTGTGTGTGTGTGTAAGATTTGCTTGCTATAGAAGTATATGTTTTATAAAAAGACAAAAGAATATCTTTTTTTAGTCATGAAAGAACATCTTCATTTTATAAGCAGCAATAAGATATCAGTACTTGCCGGTCAGTGGTGGCACACGCCTTTAATCCCAGCACTCAGGAGGCAGAGCCAGGCGGATCTCTGTGAGTTCGAGGCCAGCCAGGGCTACCAAGTGAGTCCCAGGAAAGGTGCAAAGTTACACAGAGAAACCCTGTCTCAAAAAACCAAAAAAAAAAAAGATATCAGTACTCACTGAGTGCTAGAAAATGGTTTTGAATCCAACTGTTCACAAACATAATTACCCTGGACTTCCTTATCTATATCCAAGATGTTTAAATATGAAATTATAATGAATAAAGAAAACATCTATGATAGAGTATGATAACATGCTATATTATACTAAATAGAGCAAACTTTAAATTTATTTAGAATAAAGGATGAACAAAGAGGATGTTTGGAGACATTTTTTCCACATCCTACCTTCTTTAATTTTTTTTCAGAAATCCCTACTTCATCGGATACAAATGATAGATTATTAATATAGATATAAGAATATTGTTATTAAGAAAATGGATTTTTTTACAAAAGTTGAAGGGGAGAAATAGAGATATGCTTCAGTGGGCTAAAACTTGTGATGCAAGCATAAGGACCGAGTTCAGATTCTCAGAGCCCACACAATGGTGTGCACAACAGTACATGTACAATTCCAGCACTCCTACGGGGGATAAGACCAGTAGAGGGGAACAGACAGATGTTTGTTGACCACCTAGCCTGGTGTGTGCAGCCACTGACAAGAAGGGATCTGTTTCAAGGAGGGCTGATGGTAAAGATTGATGCCTAAGGTTATCCTCTGACCACCGCATGTATATACATAGCAGCAATGACACATACAATTATGTACATACATGTTATGCATACACACAAAAAAATATTTTAAAAAACTTTTAACGATGGGCTGTAGAGAAGATGGCTCCATGAGTAAGAAGACTTTCTGCTCTTGCAGAGGACTGGGGTTCAGTTCCCAATAATAAGTGGCAGCTCATGACCATTGGAATCCCTAGTTCTAGGGCATCCAGTACCCTCTTCTGACCCCTGGGACATCAAACATGATTGTGGGACACACACAGGCATATAGACAAATACTCATACACATAAAAAATATTTGCTAACATTACTTTTTAATTTTTGTCGTTTGTTTTATATACCAACCAGAGTTTCCCCTCCCTCTTCTCTTCACATTCCTTTCTTCCCCAACTCTGGTTTATCATCCCCCCTCCCCCCCGGCCCATTCCACTCCTCCTCTGTTCAAAAAGGGGCAGGCATCCCTTGGGAGTCATCAAAGCATGGCATATCATGTTGAGACAGGACCAAGCTTCTCCCCTGTATCAAGGCTGGGCAAGTCATCCCTTCATGGCAAATAGGTTCCAAAAAGCCAGCTCATGCACAAGGGACAGGTCCTGATCATACTGCAAGGGACCCCACAAACAGACCAAGCTACACAATTGTCATCCTCATGCACAGGGCCTAGGTTTGTCCCATTCAGGGTCCCCTTAGCTGTCCAAAAAAGAGAAAGAACTGTTATGAAGTATAGAAATAGAAACCCAATAATGTGATGTTCTCTAGGAGCTTATAATGTCCTTAGTTTATTTACCAGATTTTCATCATTATGAGCCATTATCGTTTATAGTTACAGGCAGTAAATGCTTGTCATTTGACTAAATAATGTTTTAGTACCCAAATGTGATAGTCAATGCTATTTTTCATGACTGATAGCAAGTATATTTCTTATGTTTGAAAGAAGATTAAAGTTGAAAGCACATAAAACATACATCTTTTTCTTAAAAATATATTGGTATAAATATATAATACATATTGATGTTAGGTTTTCACATATATTTATTTCATGACTATATCCAACACATATTCATCACATGTAATTAATTCCATTTTATTTCAGAAAATTATTAAGTATGATTTTGGATGTTTCCTTGCAAGCCCTTAGACCAACAACTCAATGAGATATAACCCACTCCTGACTGTAGTGGGTACCCATTCCAACTTGGTTCTGGAAGTTCCAACCCCCATTGAGACTCTGCAACTGTCACGCCTACGGCACGACGCCTCCCGGACCCCCCCTCCTCTCTCTGCCACCTGCCAGTGCAGATTGACTGTTAAGCTCAGAACACCTTGACTGCATACTTAGATGCGACCTACATTACTTAATTTGAGTTTGCATTAAATATCCTTTAACTACGTGAGTGCAAATAATTCTCATATCTGCGCCCAACGTACGAACCACGACCTGAGATAAGTCATGCTTACGACTGAGCTAGCGGCTGTGTTATTTGGCCACTCCACGTAGTTTTATTTAAGCGAAACTCAAATTAAGTAATGGTAGTCGCAGGTCTGGGAAGTGTATGCAGTCCCTCTCCGAGCTCTACACATCAATCTGCACTGTCACGTCCGCACGAAAGCCCCAAGCGCGCCCCACCACCTCTCCCCAGCCTCCCCCCCCGCCTCGTACGTTCAAGTTCATGGTTGGAATTCCAAGTTGATGCTACCACTAATATAGGTATGAGATTGTATTATTTTGTCTCCCCATTATTTAGTGGAGTTCAAGGCTACTCCCCACTTTCTCTTCTGTCAGTTTCAGGCCTTATGTTGAGGTCCTTGATCCATTTGGAGTTGATTTTTGTTCAGGGTCTTGAATCAGGATCTATTTGTATGTATCCATCTTTTTTGACTAGCAATAATTGTTGATGATGCTGTCATTTTCCAATGTGTATTTCTGTATTCTATATCAATGAACAGATGTTGATAGATGTGTGGACCCATGTCTGGTTTCATCAATTAGATTTCATTGATCAATATGTCTGCTTTTATGTCAGTACCACATTCCTTTAATTACTACATACCTGTAGTATATTTTTTGAGGCATGCACTATTTTATTTTGCCAAATACACATATAAAATTTTATGACCTTGGTTACTTTCTGAATTAAAATAGAACTAATTGCATGTGGTGAATATGTGATGAATATAATCATAAAATAAATATGTGTTAAGACCAAAAAAAATGAAAATAAAGAGATAGAACTAAAAGAAAGACTAAAGATCTAACCAAAAACAAAGTCTAAAAAATGTCTACTTTCTTTTTCTTTTCTGTTTTTGAGGCAGAGTCTCGTCATGTACACCAGGTTGTCCTGGAACTCAGAGAGCTTCCTTTTTGTCACCCTAGGGTTAAGATAAAAAGCATGGGCCACCACACCCAGGAGATTTATACTTTCTTTTTAAAAAGCTGTAAAGGTATCTATAGCATTGCTGTTGACTTATTAGTAGAGGAAAGGAAATCAAGATGACGCAGAAGAGGTGAGAGTAGTGGGCATGAATTGTTGATGAAGTTACAGCAAGATGAATACAGGTAAGATCAGCAGTCTTGCTGGGTGTCATAATGAAGTGGGAAACTGACCTTGAAAGAGTGGTATTTTCTACACTTGACATCACACTACTTATCTATACATTGTTACATGAAGTCAATTCTGTATTTATAGCTTTTCATATCAGTATTCTCTACTTCTGGAGCCTTCAAAGCTTATTTTTACTGTTTTTAATTAACATAGAAATTTATCTCATTACTTTCAATGATGAATACTGAGAAAGGAAAAATGGGAAGTTTGGGCACTGTGCTGGCACTTAATCCCATTCCTGGCCTCTAATTCTTTGCAAAGAGTCAGCATAAAATGAACAATATAGGAAAAACAGGGTATTTTTTTTCTTTTGGGGACAAGATATTGTATAAAAGTTGTGGCTATTTCATACTTTTGTATTCACTGTATTAATTTTTATCAAAGTAAGAGAAAATACCAAATTGTTGTATATAGTACTAGCAGAACTAAGAAACTTGGAACCCATGTTACCTCACCTACAAAATATTATAATAATAGTCCTTTCAGCAGGAGTTTTTGTGAGGTTCAATATTTATTGTGTGACATTAGAAATTATGAAATGTCTGATTACAGCAGATGTACTGAGCTTAATTTGTATAAAGCACAGTGTGAATTGAACCTACTTGCAATCAATGTTTGCTTCAAATATTGACCACCTGAGCTGGTCATGATGTTGCCTGCATACAGTCAAGCAATCACAGCCTAAGGCATGAGAGTTATTTGTTTGAGGCCAGCTCAGGCTACAGAGTGAATTTTATGTCAGTCTGAGATACATAGGAGGACCCTGTTCTAAACACTGTGGGCTATGTTGTAGCTCACCAGTGAAACACTTACTCACCTAGCATGCTCAAGGAGAACTCTAAATTCAATTTTCAACATTCTGGGAGGAAGCAAGAGGGGAAGGGGTAAAAATACTAACCTTCCAAATGGATGTTGATAGACTGTAAATACCAGACCAAAGTACACAGTAAAATACATTATCTTCTCTAAAACTATAAACTACTTAGAATGGTTCGCCAAAACGACATTCTACTAATTTAATTTTACTCTTTTAAAACTGTTAATGTCAGATTTACAATAATGTATCAGAATAATCTGTTCCCAAATACTAGTGGAAAACCAGACTAGCAAAACAGAATGTAACCATAAATAAATAGATGCCTGTTTTAAAAGCAAAATAAAATATCCAAGCAGAATTAAATTCCAGTGTGCTCATTCTTCTGCAAAAGAAGACCTAGTTGTTAACTGTTTAGAAATTACACTATATATATTATATAATATAAAACAATATATACATTATATAATATGACAATATGTAATATATTTTATATATACTGAAGAAGAAAATGGATCTAATTTATTGTATTGACAACTTTTGTTTTGAGCAATAAATGCTGACCTCAAAATCAAATATAATAATAGCACACATTGTTTTTGTATTTGAGGACAAAGAGGCCTTGAAAATAAACCTGATGATCTATCTTTATCTTAAAATTTTTTGACAAGTAAAACTGATGGTATTTTTTGCAATTTTACCTAGTGTTTCCTTTAAAAGAACAATGAATTGCAAGTTGCACAAATGGTTTTTAATAAACTTTTCATTTCAATAGGTCATTAGACAAAACAAAAAACAGAAGGCAGAATTGACCTGACACTCACATCCTTGTACCACAAGGCTGAGGCTTGTTTCTCAACTGGACATTGTACTTGTAGGAAGTTTGCATAGGGACTGCATAAGAAGTACTGGCATTGGTAAGTTATTAATTGTTACAATGCCAATTATTTGGTGTGATTGCTGATATGACAGGGAGAGTATTGATGACATGAAATATATAAGAAAGCTTGTGATGATCAAGGTCTAGACTAACTGATTCATACTTAGAAATTTTTCAGAATAAAGTGAGGTATAGGGACTACTAATATTTTCAGAAGTAATGAGCAATATTTGAGGTTGGAGGTTCATCACCTGAAAGTCATAGAACATGACTCCTAGAAACCCAACTTCTGAGACCATGTTGGAAATTACTGTGTAGGCACTTCATGGTGAGTACTTTGAGAAAGCATCAACCAAATATCTCTCAGATGGTCTTAAAAATAACCATGCAGTTAATTCAGGAATGAATGAGTGATCTTACAATAGACATAGGAGGAAGCACCTGAAGATCCCCCTGTGCCCTTCAATCTCTCCTCCCATGTGAGAACACAGAATTTCCTTTTAGGACAACAAAGAAACTGAGGCATTGCCTTGAAAATAGTTTCCTCTTCAGAAGGCCAATCTCTTGATATATAGTTCTTTACTGCCCAGCCTCCATTACTACGAGAAAAAAATATTCGATTATTTTTAAATTATCTAGACTAAGGCATTTTATTGAAGTGAGAACAGATTATAAAATATTTTTCATTTAAAGCACATAACATTAGTAAGTTTTATTATTTTTTCCTGTAAATTATGCTGTGAAATTTATTCCTGTAAATTATGCATGTGAAAGCATGTGAAAGACAAATTCTACACAATGTGATAATATAACATGTAGTACTTGAAAGAATCATGTAGGACAGTAGTTTTCAAATTGCTGTCCTTAAACTGGAAGCCTAAGTAACCATCATTGCTCATTAGAAATGCAAACTTCTGAAGCTGGAGGGATGGCTCAACCTTTGATATTATTTGCTGTTCATTCAGAGGATATGAGTTGAGTTCCTAGCACCAATATCAGACTGTACAGAGCTTCCTCCAGCTCCAAGTTATCCATCCCTCTCTTCTGGTCTTCCCAGGTACTTCCAAACATGTAGTACACACACACACACACACACACACACACACACACACACACACACACGCATGCACGCGCGCGCACACACACACACACACACACACACAAATAAATAATAAGATTAAATTTTAAAGAAATTTAGATGTCAGACCCATCAACCCCTATTTGAGATGTGTGATACCTGATCTGGGCAATTACGTGATGTGTATGCTAATGTATGAGTAATACTGGTGGACAAACGTACCTGACTTCCAAACCAGGGATTCAGAAGGATCAGGAGGGTAAATGAACATTGCAAAAATACAAGAACTGATTGAATTGTTTCAATAAAAAATATTTATATCTTAGTTCATGTCCAAAAAAGCTGACAATAAAATATCTTACTAAGAATGTATATTTCCAGGCTGACTTGAAAATCTTTGAATTTTTAAGAGTTCCTTCAGATATGAGGTTATATTAGATAGCCATGCCACAGCAAGGTCCATGAGCATGTTCTCCCAATGGTCACAGAGACTCTACTCAGCTTTGTAAACCTCATTCCAGAATGGGAACTAAGGCAAACTATAAGTGACATACATGTAATAAAATATTGTTGAGATCTCAAACACCATCTTTTACAGAAACCTGTTCAATAAGACACCTGTTGAAGAAGGGATGGGAATCTCAAGAAAGAGAAAGATTTAGCATCTGTTCAGGGATATTTGCAAAGAACATTATATTCAAATCTAGTCTATATGTAGGTTTTCACAGAGCACATAGTATCTATTCCATGTGCTTTACAGAGACAGGGGATTACAAGTGAAATATCACAACCAGAGATAAAGAAAGTAGCAGGTTGTCAAGTTACTGGTACAATTGAATGAGTAGCAAGTGACTTCTTGAGAATATTTTGATAATATACTATCACTTGATTGTAAAGCATCTTCCACAGGTATACCTCTTTGATACACAGACCTCAGATGCTGCTGTTTTCAGAGATCAAAGAACCTTTAGAGATGGAACCTGGCTTACAGAGATTGGTCATTGGTAGGGGGCTTTGAGAATCATAGTTTGCAGTCCCATTATATAGGCAGTAATACAAGCTCCTCCTGCCATGGACCAAGCCTCTTCAGTGGTCAAGCCTCCTCCTCTTCTAACATAGGAGACAAAATGTACCTCTGCTCCATTAAGGTATGTTCATTAGTGGTGAGAAAAATAACTAATATTGAGTAATATTAAACAATCAGGTGAGAAATACAGAACTGGTAAGTAGTAAAGGACTTTAGAAAAACATAGCTTTAATGGGAGAAACAGAATCACAGATCTTACAAAGAGTTTTATAATTTTTATTTTGTTTTATGACTTGGACCTGAAAAGGCCAGAGGAAGGCACGAGAAACCCTGGGAAATGGAGTAACAGACAATTGTGAGTGTGGGTACCAGGAATTGAACCTGGGTCTTCTGGAAGAGCAGCCAGTGCTCTCAACTCCTCAGCTCTCTCTCCAAACCTCTTACATATTGCATTTTTTAAGACAAGAGAATGATGGATCCAAATGAATCGAAGACTCTTAAACCAAAGCAAGGCTTCAAAAGATTAGAAAATATGAGTATATAGGAAGAAAGTGAAAGGAATCTATAAATTCATAATGCAATGGAAACATAATTTATATGTGAAATTATAAAAGTAGAGTGGGAAGAGAGCAGTAAATCCTTCCACAATTTGAAATAAAGAGGCAATTAAACATTAATTAAACACTTAAATGTGTATTATCCAAAGACATACAAGTATCAGGAAAGCTAAAAATCTAATCAATAACAAAAAACAAATAAAGATTTAATAATTATAAAACTAGTAGAAGTGCTTCCACAGTTTTATGCAAATCGTTGTAATGGTATGATTTCCACTGAGTAAAATAAAATTTTAGCAAATTTGGAAAGGAGTAGGAACCAGTTTACCCTTTAACCTAAAATACTGAAGGAGCAATAAAAACAAGAAGAAATTAGAATGTTCAAGTCATAACACAATAAAACCTCTTTAGAGGACAAAAATCAAAAGAATTCAAAAACCTATTCCACCCTCCTAGTGGCAATTTCAAAGACAAGGATTAGCTAAAGAAAACCCAAGAGGTCTGACTGGACTCTCATAAGTGAGGAGACAGAGTTGAGGGGTCAGGTAACCCACAAATCTAGGACTTAGAAAGAATGGTATCAGTAACAGAGAGCTACAAATCAAAAGGACTCTGGAGAGCTCGCACTTTAATATGAAGTTGAATAGTTTATGTTAACATATAAGAAGACATTAACCCAGAGGAACAGAGAGGAGCAGGGTATATACCCAAAGAATATTCAATCACACCACAAGGACACTTGCTCAATTATGTTCATAGCAGCATTAGTAATATCCAGAAACTGGAAACAACCCAGATGCTTCTCAACCAAAGAATGGATGAAGAAAATGTGATACATTCACACAATGGAACATTATTCAGCTATAAAAAAACGATGTCATCTTCCTTGACATCCTTGAAAGACATCCTGCTTGCCTCAAATTAAAAAAAAAAAAATCAGATGGCCTGATACAAAAAACATTCCTCTTTCTGATTGCTCTAGGATATTTTATTACAACTATGAATATGAAAAACTAACCCATACAGAATATTGGCAACAGGAATTGGGTCATTGTACCTGATAATGTGGTATAGAAGCATTGAAAATGGTTGGTAGCATCAATTTGGAGACATTTAGAGATGCAAGTCAATGAATTTTGACTTGGGAATTTTGACTTGGGAATTTTATGGAAGTTCAAAAGACCAGAATGCTGATAGGAATACAATCTGATAGAGAAACTATGTGAGCTTCATCCAGGAACCCCATAGTGGCAGGACTATCCAATCTTTTTGAAATTCACTTGTAGCCACTTTGTAAACTAGGATTCTTATCAAGGATTTATATAGGAACTAATCATTTGCCTTGTTGAGTTTAGTTCCTACTTTGGTCCAGTGTCTGATTAGTAACACCCATTCCTTTTAGAATTGGAGTCATTACCCACATCGTGACAATTTGGAATTATATAATGCACTTTTTTTATATTTTCATGGGATCACAACTAAGAGTCACCATAACTCTCAGAAGAAACTTAAGATTTCCACTCTCATTAATTGATAATGTTATATCTATTAGCAATGCAAGTGACTCTTGGAAGTAGACTAAATGCATGTTGTACCATAAGATGGACATGAGCATTTGGAACTTAGAGTTAGATTACTATGATTTGTTTATGAAGTATTCATCAGAAAGGCTCAGATGTTTAATATTTTATTCACAACTTTTGGCACTGTTAAAAGATGATAGACTATTGAGGCTGTTAACCTCATCAGTGGTGTTCATAGTTGAATCAACTGTTGGGGCCAAAAGGAGGAAATGGGTCATTGATGGTATGTCTTTAAATGGTATATCTTGTCTCCAGACTGTTCCTTTTGGCTCTCTGCTTACATGAGGTGAGCACACACCTCTACTATATGTTCAACTGGGAAAAATACAATGGAACCAGATGACTTCTGAAAATACAAGCAGAAATAAATTACTATTATTTTAAGTTTATTTTCATAGGTATGTTGTCATAATGGTGGTAAACAAACTAGCATAAGGGAAAAGAAGAAAAAGTATTTCAAGAAATCAGTCTGGTGCTTTCTATGAAAATGTAAATACAAGAAGCTCCATTAAGAAGAAATACCAAGACTATATCAATGAATGTAATAATCAAAATGCTAGTCATGAATACAGAAACCATAACCAATAAGGGGTAGAAGACTTTACATATAGAGAAGTCAGGATAAACATGGAATGATTTTTCTTATATCCCACAGAGTGAAGTGAAAGACAATGGTCTTCAAAATACTGAGAAAGAAAAGTTGTCAGTGTAGCTCCCTTTCCATGAAGAGTTCTAACACCCATGGTGAATGATTTGGTGTGAACCACTCCTTCAAGGGAAAGCAAGAAAACAGTGAAAGTGAACACCAGACTCCAGAGTGTGAAGACAAGCAAGTCTCAGCAGGTTACTCATCAGATTTCAGTCAAAGATGATTTCCAGAAAATCCACCCATCTTCAGTTGGGAAGAAATAGTGCTGCTGGGAAGTTTTCATGGACAAAAACAACAAAAGAGTCAGAAAGAATACATCCCTTATGAGTTATTTTCCCTTTCAAGCAAAAAACATTTTCATAAAAAGTCAGTTTGCAAAGTAAGTGCATTGAGCATTTGCCATGATTGCAGAAGGAGAAAATTTTATGAGAAAAAAAAAATACTTTCCAAGTCACACTAATGCAATGTTGTTGTGATATCTGATCAAAATGCAAGCACTCTTAAGAGAAAATTGCCTCCCTGCCCAAGGTGAACATTTAGAAGGGAGGAAATATAAATTATATAATTAAACTCTCCAGTCAGACCATATTTTCGAACACACATGCCATTATGCAAGTATTTCTAAAGAACATAGTCATTGAAAAGTAATACAGTAGGCTAGGAACACGGCTTGATGGGTAAAGTATTCAATATGCAAAAATAAGATCCAGAGTCCAGATCCCTAGTACCCATGCAAGAAACTGGGGATGGTAGTACACAGTTGGAATCACAGTTGGTAGAACTATTTGGGAAGGCTATGGCCTGGGATGGACTTGGGGAGTTGATTCTTTTATCTACTTCCAGTTCTCTATGTCTCTGTTTCCTTATGTGTGGTTGGTTTCTATCTCTCAGTATCCTGCTCTGGCCACCTTGTCTGCCTGGGACCATGCTTCATAGGCCACTATGGACTTTCCATCTGGAACTATTAACCAAAATACACTCTTTTCTCACACAAATTGCTTTTGGTCAAGATATTTTATCACAGCAACAAAAGTAACTAACACAGAAATAATAAAAGAAGCTCTGTATAATTAAAACATTTATGTTCAGAACAAAATAACAATGATCAAAGTCCACAAGCATAGAAACAATTTGGTAAATAACCAGGGAAATGGGATAAAGTGATATGTATAGCCACAAAGGATCGAATACAAATGGCCCTGAAGCATATGACTGTGTAGCCTATTATACTACTAATAAAACAAGTTAAAATCAGGCATTTCATTATCTCCTATGTGGTAGAGAAAATATAAAAACATTGAATTATTTTGGTGACTTTAGGAAAAGTCTTTCAGATATGAGTGGAAAGGCACAGTGGTACAAATCCTGAAGATGATAAATTAGTTTTATCTAATAAATTGATAGATTATGCTAATATGCTTGAGCTCCTAGGGCAGTGAAAATGTCAATTCACAAATATGTGATGGTATGTATCAAGAATTGGCCTACATACCTCTATGCCAAATTGAAGAGTCCACTTATTCTATTGATAGAGCACAGAGGTGCCTGGAGTCTTAGAATTTGAGTCCCTACTTCTCCTCCCAAACCTTAGACTTATTTGCCCCATGTGATGGAATAAGCATATTATATATTTTGGTTGCATCCATGTACTGGTGAACAATTAGGTAACATATTTTTTTTTTTTTTGCCCTTTAAAATGAGAGCAGGAGGGAGTCAAGAATATTAGCAGCAGACAGTTTTATCTTCCTGACCCTCCTCTTTCCATTCTTTCATTGCTCCATTTACCGAATGGCTGAATGATTTTGCCTCCTGTGTTATGACAGGAATCGCCCTTAGCCTGCATTTTCCTTCTGTCTTCATCGGTATTCAGTCTCTCCTCTTCCACAGATGACATGGCAGCAGCTGCTGAGGCCGAGTTGGCCTGCATTATTTGTTTTTAAAATTTTACTTGCATTGTGCTCACTTTGAGAAACTTCATATTATTAAGAGTATAGCTAACATCAAGTGGGAACAGGGCACTGTCATTGCTTAGCATAAGAATGGCAGCACTAACAAGATAGAGGCAGGAACCAGGTTAGGGCCTATTGTCGTCTTTCCCCATCTTTCTCTCAGGATGAGTAATCAATCCTTGATTGCCAAGGTAATAGTCTATGACTTGTAAGTACTAAAAAAGTTACCATGGTAACTCTTTCTCAAGAACAATGGAGCTGCTTCTCTTCTGAAAAAAAACTTTCTTTCCTATAAATGTGGAGGAAGTTATTGCTTGCATTTTCATCTGAATATCCTTTTTCATTTGTGACTCTGGCTTTGAAATGCATAGTATATCAAACACAACGAGTGCATTAAACAATAGATCTTTTGTGATTATGGCCATCATTGTAACTGAATAAAACTGCTTATTTTGATGAGCAGATA